>NC_092459.1:41944489-42544489 GCF_047495875.1 Pithys albifrons albifrons
CTGAGAAAAGCCAAAAGGAAATATTTACTTCCATGTGAACTCAATCCAATTAACAAATCAATGACATTTACTATTCACATTTGCAAGAGTAAAATTTCTGTTGTCATGAAAACATTATGGTTTTTCCTATTTTAATAATGACTGGTGAGTCCTTTAAGTACAGTACTTTTCCATACTTTTTCTGGAAACCACTTTCATTATCTTATGCTCAGATCTTCCAGATTCTTCTAAATATTCTGTTAAATAAATGAGAAAAAGCATGCAATAGGGTTTATTTATTCTTTTGGGGTTTTTTTGTTTTCTGGGATATGCATAGATTACAGGATCACAAAGTATGCCAAGTTGAAAGGGACCCACAAGGATCATGAAGTCCAACTCCTGTCCCTCCAATGGACCGTGTGTAAGAGTCACACCATGTGCCTGAGACCAGGTATCATCCGTCACATGAAAGGGAGGAGAGAGAGAAATGCAAATATTTCTATTCTTTCCTGTATTAACTAGAAGTTATTAGCTATAAGTGTCCTCGGAGTAATCAAAGCTTTATGAACCCAGCACTGCCTGCAGAACTCTGGACAGAACACAGGCTGGAAAGATTTTTGACTCCCCTAGGAGGACCACACTTAAGCCAAGGAAAACTTATTAGCATTAAGTGCCTCCAGACAATCATATCCTTATATTTCCCAACACTGCCTACTGAACAGGGATAGCACACAGGTTAGAAGGGTTGCTGACCTCTGATATGAGACCACAATTAAGCCAAGGAAGAACTTATAGCTATATAAGTGTCTCCAGAAAACTAGAGCCTTATGTTTCCCAACACGGCCTATCGACAATGGACAGCACACAGGTTGGAAAGATTTCTAACCTCTGCTATGAGACCACACTTAATAGCAACAAGAAAAGAACTTTCCCCACAACAGCTCCTGAAATAACATTTATTAATGCAAGTATATGACAGTTAGTGTGGGGTTTGCATTGCCGGTGATAATGTTTAGCTGCAAGATTGTATTTAATTGATAATAAAAGATCCCAAAACAAACTGGGACAAAACACGTTTTATAGAGATAAACGTGTATGTTTCAATACAGCAGTGCATCCCATTCTCACAATAGACAGAAACTAGCAACAAAGACCTACTAACTAAAACACTTATCTAGACACCTTTTCAATAACATAGTACAATAAAATAGCTTCCACACCACTCTCTTTGTAACAAAAAACAAAAGGAAAGAACAGACCTGCTTCTTATCAACACACATGTTGAAAAAGAAACTGCACACTGAAAGTAGCAAAGTGTAAAGCAAGTTACTGTCATTAGTATTAAAGTAGCAAAACACAGTTAGTAAAGAAAGTGCTTATAGAGTAAGAATCAAAGTAGCTGTTAGCATAAGATGTAAGATAGAATGTATAAAGGAATAAGCTTTGTAAGAAAGTAAAGTATAAGATATAAAGTATAGAGTATAGAAAGAGCATGGTTTTCTCACCCTTACATTGTTCCAAGAGGTGGGAAGAGGGAGGACAAGCTGCCAGCAGTTACCCCAGCAGAGATAGTGGCATTTAATTTAAACTACACTTCTTTTTATATTATTTTTCTTCAGGTGTTTTTATGTGACTAAAGTCAATGTTGAGGGGGTGATACAGATGCCTGAGGGGGGTGGCTCCCTGAGTAGTCATAGAAGATACCACAAAGGAGGGCTGTGTCTTTAAAACACTCCATCCTTTGTTAATCTTATCAGTTTGAAAACTTTGTCCTCTGCTGGGAGCATCCCTCCAGGGGGGCTGAGGTGTTTCCCTCAACTCATCAAACTTAATCAGGCCATCACCCCACCTCTGCCAGGTGTGGTGCTGTGACCACTTTCCTGGGGATCCTGTTCCAGTGCCCAAAGACCCTCATTAAAGGTGAAGAACCTTTTTATAATACCCAGCCTAAACCTCCCCGACACAACTTCAGGCTGTCCTTTGGTTCCTGTCATTGGTCACCACAGAAAAGAGATCAGTTCTTGTCCCTCTTCTTCCCCTCGCAAGGAAATTGTAACTGCAGTAAGGTCTCCCCTCAGTTTCCTCTTCTCCAGGCTGAACAGACCAAGTGACCTCAGCCGCTCCTCATATGGCTTCCCCTCAAAGCTCTTCACCATCTTCATTGCCCTTTGTTGGATGCTTTATAATAGCTTAATATCTTTCTTACACTCTGGTACCCAAAAATACACACAATATTCTAGGTGAGGCCACACTGATGCAGAGCAGAACAGGACAATCACCTCCCTCAGCCAGCTGGTGATATTTTGCCTGATGCCCCCCAGGACATGTTTGGCCCTCCTGGCTGCCAGGGCACTGCTGACTCATACTCAACTTATCATTGACTGGGACCCCAAGGTCCCTTTTCACAGCACTTCTTTCCAGAATCTCATTCCCCAGTCTGTACATGTACCTGGGGTTGCCTCATCCCAGATGCAGAATCCAATTCTTCCCCTTGTTGAACTTCATATGATTGGTGATTGCCCAGTCCCCTACTCTGTTGAGGTCTCTCTGCAGGGCCTCCCTGCCTTCAAGGGAGTCAACAGCTCCTCTCAGTTTTGTGTCATCTGCAAACATGTTCAGTATCCCTTTCCATTCAAGCATCCCAGTCATTTGTGAAGATGAAGAGTACAGAGCCTAAGATGGAGCCTTGTGGAACCCCACTAGTGACAGGTCTGAAGTCACCCCATTCATTGTTACTCTCTGTGCTCAACCCATGAGCCAACTGCTCACGCACAACATGATGTGTTTATCTATCTTGTCCAGAAGGATCCAGTGAGAGACAGTACCAAAATCTTTTCTGAAATCCAACAACTGGCTTTGTCTGATCAGCTAGGTGGGGTACCTTGTCGTAGAAGCAAATCAGGTTTGTTATGCAGGACTTTCCTCTTCTTGAAGCTGTGCTGGCTGAGGCCAATGTCTGCATTGTCCTTCAGGGGTTTTTCAATACCTCCCATGTGGTTCTTAAATTTAAAAAACTTACCAAAGCCTTTTGAAGTTTACAGAATACCATGCAATAGACATTATAAACTTTAATTCTAGACATTTTTTATATATCTAGGTAATGGTAAGCTCTCTGAATTATGAAATTACATAGAAATGTATAATGATTTTTTTTGTTCTGTAATATTTCTTTTCAGACTTTATTTACCTAATTAAATTGGTAAGTATAATTTATCTATGAATAGAACAGAAGGATGTAGTGTGTTAAAATCAGATATTCAGTGCCTAAGATTTGTCTGATTCTTATGCACCTTTGTATCAAGTATCTGCCTAAGTTTAAATTTACAATTTTCCTCACAAATGTATATTAGCAGGTTTTGTGGAAAACAAACCAAAACAACCCAGAACTGTGCACTAAAATGTATTTCAATAAAACTCTGCAAAGATTTTAGCATAATTTTGAGGTAGTTTCCAATAAATTTAGTGATTCAGCATATTTTGTTAAGAGGAAAAAATCTTTTAAGTGGCTCTTTGATTCTGGATTGAAGTAATGACAGGTATTTAATGAATGAGCAATAAATTAAATTAATTTATCACCTTGGAAAGATGAATGATAACAATATCTGAAGATTAAATATAAAGATATGAAAAGATTTCTTGAGCTTAGTAACTGTTAAAATTCAATTTCAAAATAAAATGCTGAGTGTCAACCATATTTTAAACTCTATGTTCTATAGCACATTACTGATAGTATTTTAATTTAACACACCATTGTGATTTTGATGCATATATATATATGTTTACACATATATATATTTACACACACACACACACACACACACACAGATATATATATATATATATTTAGGCTTCTCATTTATAGAATCCTTTGGTTGAAAAAGACCTTTAAGATCATCAAATCCATGAATTATTTGATCTGTTTTGAGAATAAAATCATTTCACATGAACTGATGTACAATACTATATTAGCAAGGATAAGCTTGTGGAAATGAAAAATCAGAAACACCATGAGACCATTTGATAAATAATAGCCAAAATTAAGCATCTGTAAGCATTTTAAACTGTCTTCTTATTTTCTTTTCTGTTTTCTGGAGAGGTTAATCTTGCTACTGAAGCATGCTTCTTGCATATACCTTTTACTTAAGTAAAATCACAACATACTCTCTATTTTCCAACATTCCTAGTGATTTAGCTAGAATAGTCAACTTTACAGATGTATATCTGGAACTTCAGCTTAAATGGGTGGAGGTTCCTTGATTTACACCAGATATAAGATCTGCTTCCAAAAATCCTTTCAAAAGTTACATTTTAAGTAGATTACTTATTTTTCAGGGAATTGAACTTGACGGATCCAGCAACAAAAACTTAGTATCAGCATGTATATTTCACTACATCATATCTCATCTCTATGATCCCATTGACTTCTACTGTAATTTCTCTGAAATTTTTCATCTTCAGGGGAAAAAAAAATTTGGTAAACTGGAAACCACTGGGACAAACAAGAGTGACTCTGGGTCTATTGCTGCTTTTATCTCAGCTAATATGTTTTTTTCAGAATCAGAATTGGACAACATTAAACCTGAACTGTTTACAGAAGGGAAGGAATGTAATTAATATTTTGTGTGGCCTGAGAAGAAGGAAATGCAAAATACATGCATACAGAACACCACAGAAGGATGTTCTGCTTAACTTCAGTGAGGACTTCTGGTGAGAACAATTTTCTTACACTGGAAATAAGGCAGAAAAAGGGAACAAGAAAGGAGTAGTTTTTCACTTTTCCTGTATTACCAGGCTGTTGAGGTCAGGACTAAGGTCTCTAAAGCAGTGGACTGAAGCCAGTCCTCAGGAAACTGGGGCCTGATCTGGGAACTACTATGGGAAGCAGAGAGAAATCAGAAACCAATCTGTTTCAGTGCTGACTTGGCTGGATAGGCTGTTTTATTTGCTTGGTAGATAGAGGGCAAAGAGTATAATCTTCCTCTCATTGTGTCATATACATATATATCAGGTTTGATGATTAGCAGTAGCCAGGATCCGCATCTTACAGTCATGACTTTTATGGCTCAGTGCTCCTGAGTTCCTTGTCAGGCATCTTGTCTGATGCTGGTTCATTAACTCTCACCATCTCTCATGTACCCTGAATGGCAGCTAACTCTGTTAGAGTTGCGTTTTCACAGGGAAGGAACTTAGCTATTTGTCTTTCCTGCCTATATCCTGTGAAAAGCCCTGAACTAGTGAGGCAGTGACTGTTCATTATTCTGTCTGTTTCTCAGGCTATGTGCATTTATGTACACATACATGAGTGGAAATTCCTTTAAATCCCTTCAGTATTTTTAGTATTTCCACAGGTCAATCACAACTTGGATAGGTAAAGAAATTAAGTTGTTCACAGAGTACAACAGCATCTCCACTGGTAATATTTTGAAGAATTATTCTTCCAGGTCTCAGGTTATAAATACATTAATTGAATAAGAGAATTACCCTCCATAATATTGTGTTAAACAGAAAATTTTTTGCAGCATTTAGTATTCATGTAACACTCTGAATATATTTTATCTAGATTTGCACAGAAGTAAGAAAGTGCTGTCAATTTATTGAGCTGGACACTGAAGTCCAGGTGGCAATGTTTAGCTAAAAAATATTCATCTTCTCAAATCAATGAAATAAGCAAACCCCCAAATTTGGATCTTATTGTCCTCTAAGATATACCTATTTAATTCACTGTATTGTTATCTTTATGAAATATGAATATAAAATAATAGGTTTTGCTTTTTTTTCCTGATGCCAAGTGGATAGAAATAGAAAATAGTCTAAATTAATTCCTTAAAATTTTCATTCAAAAAGCGTTTCTTTTTTTTTCCTAGATTTACAAGCAATACAAAGAAAAATTGGAGAGATGGGAAAAGATTGTAAGTTATATTACCTGAATAAAATTTCTTCCAGCTGTGTTCCCTCAAGGACAATAGTAATTTATCTGCTCATTTACCTTTAGTTAGAAAGTATTGCAGTTTTATCTGAAAACACATGAAAAAAGTCAATTACAGGACTATGAATTGTACATGGTCAAATGATTTATTGCTTGATCATCCAGCAGGACCTACTAATAGCTGTAGTAAGAAAGACTTTTAAATAAGTATGACATTCAATTGTTTTACCATATGCTTATAATCATAATTTTCTTGCTAAGGGTCATAGTATGGCTACCCTTAAAAGAATGAGACAAGCAGCATAGACTTTATTAATTGGTGCTCTTTATGTACATTGAGAGCAATAGCCATAAAGTATGTTGAAAATTGTTTTATAGCTGGTGAAGGAATTATAATGCTTGAATTTCCTGGGTGATAGAGTAATTTTTAAAGAAACAGCAACAACAAACAGATGGCAGAATAAGAAAATAAACTAAGGGTAAAAAGTAAGGTGGAAAAGGGAAATAAACAAGTCAAGAAAAATAATTAGGAAAATACTCACATTAAGAAGACTAAGACTAAAAATAATACATTTATTAACTCCTGATATTCGCTTTAAAAATCTGAAGTAGCAATTCTTCTGATCTCCAGATGTAAAATATTAGAATTTCACTGGCTTTATATTTTCTTAGAGAGGTTGCTAGCTAAGAATAAAGCAGTTAGCACCCGCATGAAAGCAATTCTCAGTTAGAAGGACAAATTCATGAAATAAGCAAAATTTAAAGACAATCAGATAGCAGAAAGATGATTGTTCTAAAATGCTTCTACTTTAAACAAGCTTGGAGTTCTTAAATTTCACGGAGAGTAAACACAGCACTGAAAATTATACTTTACACAGGTTTATTACTTAAGCAATCTTTCATCATTATCTTGGGTGTTTCTGTTCTCTAAGGATTTTCTAGAGATTTATGAATGTCAAATTCAAAAAAATGAGAGACTGCACAATGCTGTGATACACATTTTTTTTTCAACAAGTGCACTTGGCAATTTAGCCTTTGGAAGGTTGAAATGCTAATGTCAGATATCACTGTTCTGTATTACGGTACTATATGAGCAGCACTATATGTTGGTAAGACAGGTAGATCCCTGATGCAATTATTCATTATATTTCCTTGACTGACACACTATCAATACACAAGATACTTTCAGTTGTTCATATCAATAGCTGTGATTTCTGAGTATAGTGAACTCTGAGCACTGGAGTTTCTGAACTGAATTCTGAAATGTGATATTTATCAGGAAATCAGTGAGCAAGTTGTTGTTCAGAGTTTTGTCACATCATCCAACAGATACAGAGTGGGAGTAGATCAGGGATCCTCCAGACTATAACAAAATTTATGTCCAAAGATTTGTGTTTCTTTGTAGCTTGGCAATTCCATTATTTGCAACTGTCTTTTTGTGCAAAATAGAAATCATGTCATACTGACTACATTGTCAGAGTGCTGAAAACTTTCCAAATGTGTACGCTTGTAAACCTGTTTGCAGCAGCACAAAATTTCGTCTTGTTCAAACATGAAGAGAGGAGTGTCAGACTGGTGCTCTGAAAAATGACTTGAACATGCAATAGTGCAGCTCAAAGAGATAGAAATATACTGTGACCTCAGCAGTTTAAATCCATTCTCCATCAGCCCAGATTATTAGTTTCTGATTTTGAAAAAGTTATTTGATTTCTTTTTGTGTTTCAGAATGAGACTCTTTTAATGACCAGATGATTAAGAACAATTAGAAGAAAAAAAGTCTGAAAATTGTTTAGATCTTATGGAACCAGAATTCGTACTTTCCTGTCATAAATATTTTAGCAATAAATGACTTTGTAATGATAGTAATATTGCTAAGCCACCAAAAAGTTCAGCCTTTATATACCATAATATTTTCTTATCTTTCACATTAACCTTATTTCTTTAAATATTTTGAACAAATAGTGACTATTAAAAGCAAAATGCAAAGTGGAGTCATTTTATGTGAAGCTTCAGAAAGACTAAATCAGACTGAAGACAAGAAAAACAAACAAAAAAAGGTGCTCAAACCTTACCATGCTAAATGACAGCTTTAGTGCAGATTGTTTGGATTGTCTTTTTCCTCCTGAGAATAAAGAGGAACCTCAGAGATTAGCACATGAAAGCCTCAGGATTGAACTGACAGTATTCTTTGTTAGGAAAGGAAGCTCCCTTATGTACTAAATCTCAGAAAAAGACTTAACATACCAAATGCTGCTTGTGATACAGGAGAAACCATTAGACTGAGTGATCTGCTTTATTCTCTTTGACCAGCATAGAAAGGAACAAACACTTGTTCTGGGTCTGTCTGGAATGGGAATTAACTTTTTATCATAGCAGCCCACATGATATCATGCTTTAGATTTTTGACTGAAATTGCATTGATAGAAATGTTTTGTTCATTGCTGAATATTGCTTGAAGAGCACCAATGTCTTTTCTATTTCTCATTCTTCTACCCCATCAGGGAGTAAGCTGCAGGTAGGCAAGAAGTTGTGAGTGGGTATACCTGGAACAGTTGACCTGATGTGACCAAAGGAGTTATTCCACCTTATGTCTAGCCATGCTCAGCAAAAAGAGAAATTTGGACACTGCTTCCTATGAGCGGCAGGTGTCCTGGGAAGGTGAACATCAGCACAGAAAATTGTTACTTAGGAAGACAGATGTCAAAATGTGTTCCTCCCTTGATCCTCCTTTTTCTGAGGGTTTATTTTTTATAAAGACCCATTGACTTGTGATGGGGCATGTTGTCCTTGTCCTTCCCCCTGCCTCCCCCTCACCACTATGACCTTTATTTTCTGTAACCCTGCTCAAGTGAAAACCACCGGTGGCAGTAGTAATTGATGTGTCTGGTCATGAGGGCTGCATCAGACTCAAAATGGATTTGGGGGAGACAGATAACCACACAATAGTCAAGGGGAGTTTGAGCAATGTGCTCACCTAAACATAGTATTGGCTAAGTCTGGGGGAAACTAACTTCTGTAGTCAGTATGCAAATACATTTATAAGTCAATTAATTGACTTCAAAAATATCAGACAGTCTGGGGCCCACTGAGCTCTTTTACATGGCAGCAGTTTGTACACCAAGATCTCCCCCTGAACACAACTCTCAAGATCACTCCTAGAGGCTGAGAGATTCCTTCCTGCAACTGATTCTTCTTAAGTGATTAATAGCATGCTGAAACTGGAAATCCTTGCTAAGTGCTATAATGAGTTAGTTCTGCACATATAATCCTTTAAACATAAACCATTGACGAAGTCTGAATCCAGCTGCACCTAAACTCCTCTCTGAGAAAGAATTTAGAACACAAGTGGGTCCTTTCTGAACATCACGACTCAGAAGGAGGACCTCCCTGACAATTTTGTCTGACCATATCCCTTATGCAGTGTACTATCTAGTGTACTTTGCCATAAAATCTTGTTAAAACACTGATTCATATCCTGTTTTCCAACTTTTTTAAATGATGGCTTTATATCAATAGAAATATTACTACTTCCCTCTTACAAGTGTCACTCCATCTGTGACCTGACATATCTGTAGTCTCTTGAGTGACTCTAACATTTTTATTGCAGCCAAAATCATCAGGAAAGTAGATGCCATCTGGAATTACAAATAAGAGTGGTTCATCTAAGTAAACATTAATGCTACCTACATACTTGACAACACAGCAGGGATCAATCATACTGATAAAGGACATGACCTATAACCTTTTTTTCTCCTACTATTGGAAATATGAATGCAGGAAACAAAACCATACTGCATATAAGCAACAGTAGATTTTCTTAGCTGCTGGTGCAACAACTGTTGGGTTTTTTTTTCGGCAACTGAAGGGAAAATCTTTATTCAAATGTTTTAGAAGCTACTACAAGATTTCTGTAGCATTTCATCTTCATTTTCTCTTCTTAAATTCCTATTAATATTACTATTTTCAATAGTCATCACTTATTTTGTTTATATAAGAACTTTCTAGTGGATATTTACATAGATTGTCAATGAAAGGCTTAAGGTCAATCAACCTGAATTGATACATTCCTCCTTGATGATGCAAGGGAGCAGCAAAATAAGAAGTGTAAGATATGTAAGAAAAAAAGTTAATTTAAGAAGCCAACAGCCATTTTTATCCCTTTCAGTTGCCATGAGCTCCTGTGATAATCTTGAAAAATCAAAGATTTTTTTTTCTCTTGTGTTTTACAGACATCTCAAATCCCCACAATTCTCATATTAGGTCCTTATTGATGTTACATTAGAAACATTGAAGGATAAGGGTCTGAGTTAGCCATATACTTGTCACTTAAATTTTTTAATATTTATGTTTGAAACTCAGTCTTGTTGATTTTTCTCTTATGGTTATATATTTTAGTGTATCCTGAGCTCTACAACATAGAGGCCCTAAGTCTCAGCCCATGAATGCTAGAAATATACAAGGATATAAAAAAAATTATGCACCTAGTACATAACAGACCATGAGATAAATACTGGATGCTACAAATGGAAGCAAAGAGACAAAGAGATAAATATAATTGAAAAATCCCATGACAAAATATTTTGGGTTTGAGTTTTTTTCTTTTCTTTTTTCTTCTTTTCCCATTAGACAGAGGATATTTGATCAGTGAGACCATCATAGAAAGGGATTCCTCATATTACTCTTTCCCTAATTACAATGGTAATCAGTTATACATGAGAGGCAGGACCATCTTTTTTTCTTTTATTATTCGGTGTAAAACTGGAGACAGAGTATTGACTTCGGCAAGACTATCCTATATTTATAGTGATTTGAGAGAAACTGCAGTTTCTTCTTACCTCTTATAAGAATAATTGAGATTTCATCTAAATATGTCTTGAACTTGTTATGGGTTCACCTAGGTGGGCCTAAATTTGGGCTCTGGAGTCTGGACTAGGCCGAAGCTGTCAGCTGACTTGAGCTGGGCTGAGCTAACAGCTGACCTCTTCTAGCCAGTAATTTTGTATTCCATACCACATTATGACATCATCTCCAGGGAAGTAGGAACCAGTGTTGGAGTGGTTATGGCAGTCACTTCTCAGCCCTCCTCTTGGGAGGATGCACGATGTTGTCCCAGGGGGGATGGAGAGGACCAGGCCCACCACTGGCTCACAGGGTATCTCAGGAAAGTAAAATGTGTTGTTCTGGGTCTCTCCTTGCTGCTTGAGTTTGTCTCCCTGGGGAATAAGTCTTTTCTTAAATAATGTGTAGTTAGGACAGTAGAATTTGTGTGTTTGTTAAGAAGTTGAGGTGGGGAACTTGTTGTTGCAGACTTGTGTGAGTGTATATTTGTATTCTCTTCTAATTGTCTCTTTCTTTCTGTGAAAAATATATGTAGTTTTAGTATAAATGCGGTTTGAAGTGTTGGATTTTTTTTCCTTCCCCTCTCTTTTCCTCCCTTTCCCTGGTGTTAGGAGGGAGGCTTTTCTCTCTGTGCTTGGGGGGGGTTGGTTGTTGCTTATCTCAAACCAAGACAAACTTTATATTGTAAATTCTTCTTGCTCTAATTTTTTTTCAGTATCACTAAAGCTTCTAAAACTCCTTTAAATGTTTGGGATTTCTTTCTCTCTTATGCAGTTCTTGGTCACACAGGGACTTAAAACTTCTGGTTTGGCCACATTGCTTTTGCTGCTCTTTTTACTTTATGCATTTATTTATGCTTACATAGCTTTTTTCATTTTATTTTTTTCCCTAATGTGACCTACCAAGAATAGATTCTCCCTTTTCCCCTCTTGATTTTTCATGAATTATTGAATTTTGTCCACTTTTATTCAACTTGTTTCACATTTCCTTCAAGTCAGCATTTCTTACAGTGCAATATCTTTGTGTTTGCTGACCTCTCTACAGAACTCCATCAGCAATTCAAACTTAATGATATTATAATAATGGTATCCTTTGTGCTTTCCAACTTTAACCTTGTTTATCTTACAGCAGTTTCCTGATTTTCAATTATTTGGCCTATTTGACCTCATTTGCTGCTTGTTCAACTTACTGTGTAAGAAAGAAATATTTTCAATACTCTTTCTATAGCTTTCTTATTTCTATTTCACTCACTTGAATCTTCTTTCAAAACCACAAAAAATACTGTATTATTATTTTAGAAAGCTATCTTTTGCATGTAAAATATTGTGTCATTTTCTTATACTGTTTAAACCTGGCTATGGAAACATAAAATATATTTTGAACAAGACATCATGCTTACCTTTTCAATTAGTTAACTCAGTCATTATTTTCTCATAACATTCAAAAATGCTTTAAGCAATTAGAAGGGTGATTCCTATTTCTGATATTTGTGGTTCCACATATGTTAGGCTGGTAATGAAGAATTGAAGAATGGAGGCAGAAGACATAATTCAGTATCAACACTTTCAGATATCACTATTAAGACTTGATTATTTCCCCTTTGGATGCCATTCACAGGGACCTTGACAATATTGAGAGTTGGGACCGTGCCAGCCACATGAACTTCAGCAAGAACAAGTGCAAGGTCCTGTACCTAGGCCTGGGCAATCCCAAGCACAAATAAAGACTGAGTGGAGCATGGATTGAGTGCAGCCCTGAGGAGAAAGACTAGAGGTGTTGGTGGATGAGAAGCTTGACATGACCCAGCAATGTGTACTTTCAGCCCAGAAAGTGAACCATATCCTGGACTGCATCTAAAGAATGTGACCTGAAGTTTATTTTTTTGTACTTGCCTATCTATCAATAGAAAAAAATGTGTCTTGTCTTTTCTGTATCCTCTCTTCAGCTTGGTCCTATTCTTTTCAATTGTCTTTTAAATCCTCTCTTCAGAAAAACATCTAATGAGATTTTTAACTAGAATGAATCCAGATGATTTCTCATTCTAATAAGACAAGATACTGAGCACATCTTGTGAAGTATCTTACTCCCTTATTAATGTCTGTGAGAGCCTACTCTGATATTAACAGTGGTTTATGTTCAATTATTTTATACAGAAAAGTCTTTGCATCCAAATATGTCTTTTTATTATAATGCTGATTTTTTTTTCAAAATATTTCATACACTATGTAATAATTCACCTAAAAAAATGTCTTCAATTGAATTCTGATCCAGATTTTTTAAAGATAAAAATATTGAGTGGTATAGCAAATTGCTTTTCCATGAAAATAGAGTGATAAATTTCATTGAATCATTCCATCAACAAAATACATTGCAAAGACAGGGAAATATTTTTTTCTATGCTCATTCCAAAATATATACAGACTACATGCCTCATTTTCCATAAATTAAAAAAAAAATTACTTAGATAATTTCTGATACAAGCCTATGTTGGTAAACATTCATGCAAAAAGCACATAATATATTTACAATATTTCTCAGTTATTAGTAAAAATAATAGCAAAAAATCTGGGAATAATGTAACAAAAATAGAAAGATTAAGCATTAGCCCCTTGACTGACAGTGGACATATGTGAAAAGTTTTATGTATTTTAGGAATAAAAGTAATTTTAACAATCAGAACAGGCAAGTGCAGTCAGTGCTGGTAGAGCATGTACAATACAGTGAAAAATCTGTGTTTAAAAGCACTGGACAAATGTTTTCAACTAGCAAACTTTTAGAAAATGACAAGCACAACAGACATCCAATCCAGAACAGTAGGAAACAGCTTTCAAAACACATTTTATGTTCTTCAGGCCAATATATTCCTCTGTGACACATTATGTCAAGCTGTGTCAACTGAATAGTTTAATAGGAGTTTCTTAAAATCACAGCCAAGGAAACTGATATTGCAGGAGAAAAAATAATGTATAAGATATACTGTCTGCACACACAGAAAAAGTTTTGACACAAGTTTGTAAGGATAATCAATGCAGTACACTACCTATTTCCACCTGCAGATATGAATATTTAACATTTTGCCTTCTCCTGTTGCTACTTGCCTGGGAGAAGAGACTGACCCTCACTTTGCCACAACATTTTTCAGATAGTTGTAGAGAGCAATGAGGTCTCCCCTCGTCCCCCTTTTCTCTGGGCCAAACAAGCCTCTGCAGAGTCTTTATTCAAAGAAGTAACCTCTTCAAAGAAAGACCAATATATGTGGAAAAAGTATATTTTTTCTTGTTTGTGTATTAACATTGAGATTAATTTCACTTTGAGAAATCCCCTACAGGTATTTTAATCCTATTCCTATTCAGAAACCTGTAACTGTATAAGTAGAAAGGTTATATGCCAGACTTCATGCAGACGTGTATGAAAGAGCACAGGTATAAATGTTGTTGCCCTGCAAACAATTTATTTCTGTATAATTTGATAGTTATATGAATATGTACATATATCTAGGAAATACATGTTCGTGTGCCAAAAGTATATACACTGTTTATGTGTCTCTATAAAGCCACACAGGCAGGAAGATGTAATTAGAAATGAAAAATTCTCCCTTTCCATTTTCTCCAGAGTCTTGTGGAATATTGTGGAAATATATATTATAAAATGTTGTTTTATCATGTAGGCTAAAGGGAAACAGTAAAATAGAATAAAAGTTAATAACATTTGAAATTCAATTTTTAATAATTATGAAATCACCAGTATCCTACCTGGATAGACTAAGTCCAATGCTAGAAAATCTGGCGCTTAACCAAGGTTTACTAATGAACTGTTTGGGACATTTCTGCTTTAAAACTCAGAATGATTGTAATATGCTTGTTTGCCTAGATAATACATATAATGAAGTTCTCAGAAAGAAAGAATAGGGATCATAAAAATGGCAACTAGTCTGTCACACCAACTCAGATGATGCTATTCCTTTATCACCTCTTTTAAATAAAACAACATCAATATTGAAAAAAAACAAGGATTGGTTTGACAAAATTTAAAAGAGTAAAAAGTCTTGATTGTATCCATTTCTCAAGTCTATACACTTTAGTGTAAGCAAATCAGACAACTTAGCATCACAGTGTACAATTTTTTTCATTTACACCACAAATGAGCTCAGACTGCATATTTTCAATCAAAAGATCATAACCAGACTTGATGTACAGTACTTGCACACCTCATTCTATTAGATCTGACATAAACTGACAACTATTATTTGTATAGGGAAACCACTGGTAAATGTAATTTGTCACCAGAAACAATACTGAATCAGTTAATGAAATAACATCTGAATTTTATTTAATGGTTCAATGGAAGTTAGGAAAATAGTCCTAAACTCTTTATAAGAAAATGTCATATATTTATTTAAAATTGGTATCATTCAATTTCAGAAATGGAAAGAGAAGTGCTACATTCTCTCTTTAAGCATGTATGCAGTGAACATGCTTCAGCATGTACAGCAGAGAAGCTCTAAATGGCTAGATCACCATGGAGTTTAATGATCAGATAGTCTCAACATATGTTTCTAAATAAGAACAAATTGTGCAAATTAAATGGTAGTGGTTGTGAAGGGTCCATACATGTGCAGTGTAAAGATGCAGACATTTTGACCTTGCAGGAAAAATTATATGAGGAGGAACCTACATAACCCTCACTGACACCTAATGCAGCTCAATCCCATAGACTGAATAACATTCTGCTGTATGGAAAAAAATTACTGCATCATCAAACTGTGTATTGATTGTGTTTATATATAAGGATGTTGAGTTAAATGCTTAGACACCTATAAGTGCTTGACTTTAAAATGTTCTTATGGAAGTTTCAAGTTTAAAGCTACAAATAAAGCTATGGACTTCCCATCTTCTTTACATTCATGGATCATCAGGATGGTCAGATGCGCTGCAGAAGTCTGTACTACATGAGCTCACAGAAGCCATAGGAATAGAAGCAAATATCAACTCTCTGTAAGTGGGAGAAGGAAGACTAACTTCAAAAATCTTACAAACTTTTCCCAACTTTCTTCTGAGAGGTGAAGAGTGAATTTTCAGGTTCCATTCCTACCACGGATTGGCAGGCTTTACTGCTGGTAGCAGACTTGCTTGTTTCCCAGTCTTCCTTGCCCTTTTCTAAAGTTTTGTTTTTTTGGTTCCCCTCCACTTCTGAACTATAATTGTCTCAGATTAATCTCCTTAAAGTCTAGATTCCTTTAACGTTTTGTTTCCTATCCTATGTCAGTTTCTTCTCTCCAGGCTTCTAATTCTTGTCTCTGTCTACCTTTTACATGCAGATTTCTTTTTTGTCTCCAGGATTCTAACTCATATAGCTCCTTTTTATATTTTCTAAGCATTTCCACATCAATTTTCTCAGGTTCTATGTCAGCTGAGGATGCTATTGTTTCTAGCTGAAGGTCTAGCATTTTGAGGTGAATTCCTGTCTCCTTCTCTCCATCACAGCTCAGTTCCAGTATTTCAATGTTGAAGTAAATTCTCATTGCTACTCCAGCCGTGTTTTTACACATGCAATGCAAACATGTTAAAGAATTTAGAAGAAAAACATAGGCACACTCTTGCATGTTCACGTGCCTGACATCATGGCAACTGTTGTAAGAAATAATGGAAAAAGAGGGGAGGAGAATGGTGGCAAGGAAGGAGTGTTAAAACACAGACCTGTTTATCATGGGCACAAAGGAGAACACACCTTATATAGGAAGCCAGGAATATATTCTCCTTTTAATGGAAATTCTTTTCACTTTAATCAAAATCAGAGTGGTTATTTTTCTTTCCCTTACAATGATAATAACTCTCTCAGCATATAAAAACATATATATGTAATAGCAATAATATGTCTATATATTCATAAATCTTTTATTGAAAAAAACCCAGACTGAAAATGCATCAAGAGACTTCAATTCCCCTGACAGGCCTTATCTGCGACCTTCACTCCCTCTGCCCACATCCCACAAATTCCATTTAAATTAATTTCCACTGGAAGAGTGTTTTCTGCTCATCTGGACATTGTTGTTGGGATTCCTGAAAGGGATCCTGGACTTGACTTGTTACCTTGCTTTGTTCAGTTGTCTCCAGATGGTTGAGTGATGACTGCTCCTGTGTGTCTGCTACAGTTACTGTTCTGTGATCATCTGTCTGCAGCTTCTCTTCCCTTGTGGAACAGCCTTTTGGTATATTGGACAAATATGGTACAGGAGCCACTTGCAAGGGGAAATTAAGATAAATTTGGTAATAGATACTACTCATCAGGCAACTACTATTCTGGGTAAAAAAAAATAAAATAAAATATATATATATACATACATACACACATATATAAATATATATAAATATATATATATGTGTATATATATATAAATATATATATAAAAATGTCCATATAGTCTCAGAATCATGAAAAGTTAGAGTAAAGCCTGTTGCATGTTACCAGTGATGGCAGAACTGTCTAGATGTATACACTTATTAACCAAACTGCCTTTGTCCCACTTTTTCAAATCCTAATATGTGCATTTAAAGCTGTAACTACTTTAAATTTCTGCTCTGTATTGCAAGTTGCAAATGCTTTTCAGCAGCTTGCTCTATCCTTAGCCATGTACTCAGTGAAATTTCTCTAAGCCTACAGGGTGCTGTTCAACCAAAAGGATCAATATTTTGTGTAAGTAGGTATTGATAGAGGATTTAAGTGGAATGGTTCTTTTTCTAAAACTTAAAAATCAGGGAACTCACATTATTGTGAAAGTTGATTCAATTATTCTCAGCTGTAGTAGTAACATATAGGCCTTTTTCTGTCAATGACTCATCTGAAAACAATGATTTTGAAAATCACATTCATCCTTCTAATTTACTTAGAAAAACCTAAATATTAATTAAATACCCTGTATTTATCCTCGAACAGGACTTTCAGAACTCATATGTGGTTGTAATTCCATGTCCATCCCAAGAGATGCAGATGGGAGAACATTCCTGTATATTACCTATTCTCCCCCATAATTCCACATCATCCAGGCTACTGTGGAAATTTCACCCTCTTATCAAACATCATTGCTGAAAAAGGCTGTTCAGACACTGTAGGACAGAGTGGTTCAGTTTCTATTGTGCATAGCAACCACCTGAGAACTTTATTGTCAGAGATGCCAACCTAGGCGCTATTTTCAGCTATGTAAAACAAATGTGGATCACTCATGGAAACAGACAAAAATAATCAACTATCCTTCCATCACTTGAAACAAGATTATTTTTAGTTCGTTATACATCATATAAATGTCTTTCTTTATGCTCAGCTCCTTACTTTTATTATTTAGAATGCGAACTACAAATATATATGTGTGTGGAAAAAACTCAAAAATCATCTTGCATCTGAGTCTAGCATAATGTAGAAAAGGAAAGAAAAAAATGTGAATAAGTGACCCCTCAGATCACTTTATACTATGGTGACACAGTGAAGGCTTATAAGAAATTTAAACTCTTATGATTTATGCGGATTTTATGAAATAGCAAAAAGGCCTCGTAAAACAGCAAAACCTAAGTCAATCTCTCCCGTTTTCAAAACTCTTTCCAATTACCTGTGTCCCACAACTTTGTCCTTCTGTGAAAAGTTACCACGGAAGTCAGCTGGCAGAAGAGAAACCCTATATTTAAAACATAAGTATATTTTTCTGAGAACTAGCATTCTGTAAAGCCAATTGGGAATATAAGAATAATAAGGAAATGACCTGTTGTTTACTCAGGAGATGAGGAATCTTGAATTCCTGAGTTCATTAAGACATATATGTATGTGGAATCTTTTTGTTTGGTTGGATTTTTCCTCCTCTTTTCATCATTTGCTCCCACCTTCTAATGAATAAGTCTTTCCCCGTATTTTCTGCTCCATCCTGCTGCAATATTGTTTCACAGCACTCATTGAAAATTGATACAACATGAAAGATATAGTCCTTATGTCCTCTCCCCAAACATATTTAGCATGTTTGTCGAAGTTTTCTTAATATTTTAATGATAAAAATTCATAAGTGGCCATCCACTGAGTCTCTAAACAGACTTATAGTTGTGTATGAAGCATTCTTAATAGTTGAGACTAAATTTTATTAGTAAAATGCTCAATATTGTTTTAAATTAATTTAAAATGTGAGCTTAATTTTATTCTGAACCCTAAGGATATAAACAAGCTCTAAAATTTTTGAAGCTGTTGATATGTATTGGTTATCAAATTGCTGCAGAGACTCCATTCAAGGAGTTGCAAATTTTCCTCTATCATCTAGCTATGCTTGTTTTCCAGCTACAAACTTATTTCTTTCATTAATGAAAGCATTACACTTGTCCACTCCTCTGGTTTTTAAGAAATGGAATATAAAGTGGAAAGAAACAAAGATTTAAGAATACAGGAACAAGCAGTAATAAGTAAATTTGAGTTTTATGTACATTTATGTAACTACTTATCTTTCTGATAAGCATAATATAAGGGTAAACGTCAATGTCTACAATCTGACTTTGTGAAAACACACAATCCACTTCCAGATGCATAATTTTCTGTCATGTTTAAAGAGCCTCCGTAAAGACTTCACACACCCTACCCTCCAAACTCCCTTCTTTCCCAAACATGGCTATCTAGAAGCCTTTTTTCTCATAATGAGTAGCTTGCACAAAGCAGTAAATGCTGCTTTACTATGAATAAGCAAATTTTAAGTAACAGTATCAGTACAGCCTAAGAATCATCCAGGACTTCTAGATCTTGAAGATGTCCTAGATTTGTCAGATGATTAAAAATACCCCCTAACAACACTAGCTAATTATTAATCATCACATGTTCCTATCATCACTCTGTAAAGACTTCCTTTGAAAGACAAATCACTCCCAAAATATTTGGATGCCAATCTTACAAAATCAGCTGCTATTCTTAAAAGGTGTGTGCTAATGCAAAATTAATTGCAATAAAATTAATTTGGGGCAGGGAGAATTTAGTCTCTGAAGGTTACAGACGTCATTTTCATAGTATAGATCTGACTTCACACCTGCATTTGCTAAATTTAGCAGCCTAAATTGAGCCAGATTGATCACATTGTTCCCACTTATTGCCCTGCCTTTGCCTACATGATTTTCTGTTTGTTGTGTTTTGTTTTTCTTTCTTTTTGTTTTACAACATAGAGGAGAATTGTTTAGAGTTTTTTTTCATTAGTTAGTTAGAATCAAGGTATATAAATTAAAAAATAGATGGTAATACTAACAGTGTGTCTGGGGATGTCCCTGCATCTATGAGTTATAAACCATTAAATCCTATCCAGCATCTTGAGGATTTCCAATGATGCGTCTTTACACAGTAGCTTTCAAGGGACATCACCAGAATTCATACAAGGTAATAAAGTAATCTTGCATAGATTTTTAAAGATCTTTAAGAGTTTTAAAGGACAATTTCAAGGACACAGGTGCACTAGTAACTTCCTTTAATATCTAATCAAAACATTTCAGAAATTTTTATTGCCATAGTGTTCTGAATTTGTGTGTTAATGCAATTCCAATTCCATATTATAGAAAGAGATTGCTTTGTAAATCATGCAAACAGATGTTAGTACAGAGTGTTTTGCAAACAAAACTCTAAAAACATTGAAAGGTTTCAAATGCATGAAGACCCACTAAGGCAGGGAAAATATTTTCAAATATCAAGATCACCATAAACTGAAAAGCTGTAATAACTTCACTCTCTCATAAGAAGACATTACCTATTTGTTATAGAAATAATGTTAGAAGTAATTTAAAAAAATTATCTTGAATTTGCAGTTGACTGATTTAGATGGTATGATGTCACATTGTTTTCAAAAAATGTTTCATTTATTTTAGATATATGCATATTCTAAACATATAATCATTCCAACATTGTAACATTTATAATGAATTTTGTCATTATAAATATTTTTTCTGAAAACTTGGCATTCCTCGCAGAGAAAATATTTCAAGTTTTTCTTCTGATGAATCATTCTAAACTTAAGGAGAAATAGAATGTTAGAGGAAACACTACTACTGTAATGTGCACTACACTTTTGGAATACACTCCTTTTAGACTTGAGTGTCTGTTACTATTCCTTCATTCATTTGACTTTGTGGATTACTGATCCTCATCATTATATTATATATTACAATTATCTTTTAATTTCTATCACTATACATAGTTAGTGAAATAGAATAATTAAAGACTCAATGATGCGCAGATTTGGGTGTCCAAGGAGGATTCTATGAGGCCCTGCAGCCAGTGTGTGGACCCACACACACCAGGTTCAAAGCTCCCTGCTCAGTGCAGATGGTCAAATGCTTCTCACAGATAAAACCGCCATCCTGAACCGATGGTCTGAACATTTTCAAACTCTCTGAAGTGCCAACCGTGTAGTCCAAGGCTCAGCAATTCAGCTCATTACACAACAACCGGTGAAAAATGAATTGGATATAGCCCCTACTATGGGACAGACACTTACAGCCATACAGCAGGTGAAAACTGGCAAGGCAGCTGGGGTTGATGGAATTCCACTCGAAGTCTGGTAGCATGGAGGTCAACTACTCCATGCCAAATTTCACAAGCCTGTTGTGCATTACTGGGAACAAGGCAAACTACCACCAGATCTCCGTGATGCAGTCATCATCACCCTCTACAAGAAAAAAGGAGAAAAATCAGACTGCTCAAATTACCAAGGTATGACTTTGCTCTCCATTGCTGGTAAAATCCTTGCAAGAATACTTCTGAACAGATTTGTACCCACTATTGCAGAAGAACTTCTGCCTGAAAGCCAGTGTGGTTTCAGAGACAATAGGAGTACCACAGACATGCTATTTGTTTTCAGAGAACTGCAAGAGAAGTGTAGGGAACAGAACAAAGGACTCTATGTAACCTTTGTTGACCTCACCAAAGCTTTGGACACTGGGAGTAGAAAAGGCCTGTGGCAGATCTTTGAATGATTAAGATGTCCCCCCAGGTTCCTCAAAATGATCATCCTGCTACATGAGCATCAGCGTGGACAAGTTAGATATGGCGATGCATGTTGGGGAACGTTGGCGTTGCGAGAGGGTTTTGTGTGCCCTCGCCAGCCACCCCGACGCAACCCCAGGTTTGGGCTTCAGGTTGCACACGCGTATTCTCATAGAGATAGAGCCGTGCACCAAGTAATAGCAGCAGGAACGTTCAACTTTATTGGGAAATTAACAGGTTAATATAACTTCTTGGGGTGAGCACATGGACAATAACAGCTTGGGATAGGGCAAGAGGCTCTGGCCATGCGGTGGCAGGCTGCGCTGATAGGAGGAGAGATGATATGCATGAGGCTGGCAACACGGTGCTGGCGCCACAGGGGCACTGCGTTTCCCCAGCTCCGAGGTTGTTTACCTGCCTCTTGGCTGCCTCAAGGTTATGATGACTTTGGCTAGGCTGCCAGCTCCTGGGCAGTGGATTATGCATTGGGGGTTCAAGCCAAGCCTCCCCCAACAGATGCACTCTCTGAGCCCTTTTCAGTAACCAACAGTGTGAAACAAGGTTGCGTTCTTCCACCACCTCTATTCACAAACATTCAGCATGACGCTCCAAAGAGCTACAGCAGACCTCAATGAAGAAAACGGCATCTACATCCGATATTGTACCTATGGAAGCCTATTCAACCTAAGACGACTGAAGGCCCACACCAAGACCCTGAATCACCTTGTCCACAAGCTGCGTTTTGCTGACAGTGCTGCTCTCGTTGCTCACACAGAAGCAGCTCTGCAGCGCTTAACATCCTGCTTTGCAGAAGCTGCTGAGATTTTTGGATTTGAAGTCAGCTTGAAGAATACAGAAGTTCTCTACCAACCTGCACCTCAGGAAGTCTTCCATCATCCCCGCATCACCATATGTGAATCAGAGCTTAAGGCAGTCCAGCAGTTCACCTATCTGGGAAGTATCATTTCCTCAGACGGTAAGATTGACAAAGAGATAGACAACAGGCTAGCAAAGGCATACAGAGACTTTGGAAAACTCCATAAAAGAGTCTGGTCCAATAAACACCTGAAGAAAAGTACAAAGATCAGTGTCTATAGAGCCATTGTACTGTCTACTCTTTTATATAGGTCTCATACCAGGGTGATGAGGGAGCTGGCAGAAGAGCTTGCCAAACCGCTCCCCATCATCTTCCAACAGTCCTGGCTCTCTGGAGAGGTCCCAGATGATTGGAGGTTGGCGAATGTCACCCCAATCCACAGAAAGGGTTGCAAGCAGGACCCTGGTAACTACAGGCCTGTCAGCCTGACCTCCGTGCCTGGCAGGGTTATGGAGCAGTTCATCCTGAGTGCAATCACACAGCACCTTCAGGGTGGACAAGGGATTAGACCCAGCCAGCATAGGTTTAGGAGGGGCAGATCCTGTCTGACCAACCCGACCTCTTTTTACAATCAGGTGACCCACCTGGTGGATGAGGGGAAGGCTTTGGATGTGGTCTATCTGGACTTCAGCAAGGCCTATGACACTGTCTCCCATAATATACTCCTGGAAAAGCTGGTAACCCATGGCTTGGACAAGTGTACCCTGTGCTGGCTAAGGAGCTGGCTGGAGGGTCGGGCCCAGAGAGTGCTGGTGAATGGAGCTGCATCCAGCTGGCGGCCGGTCACTAGTGGTGTTCCCCAGGGGTCTGTGTTGGGTCCTGTCCTGTTTAACATCTTTACTGATGATTTAGATGAGGAGATTGAGTCCATCATCAGCAAATTTGCTGATGACACCAAGTTGGGAGGGAGTGTCGACCTGCAGGAAGGCAGGAGGGCTCTGCAGAGGGACCTGGGCAGGCACGATAGGTAGGCTGATTCCAATGGGATGACGTTCAACAAGGCCAAGTGCTGGGTCCTGCACTTTGGCCACAATAACCCCATGCAGCACTATAGGCTGGGCACAGAGTGGCTGGAAAGCATCCAGGCAGAAAGAGACCTGGGGGTTTGGCTTGACAGGAGACTGAACATGAGCCAGCAGTGTGCCCAGGTGGCCAAGAAGGCCAATGGGATCCTGTCCTGTATCAAAAATAGCGTGGCCAGCAGGACCAGGGAAGTGATCCTTCCCCTGTACTCTGCATTGGTGAGGCCACACCTTGAGTACTGTGTTCAGTTCTGGGCCCCTCAGTTCAGAAAGGATATTGAGGTGCTGGAGCGAGTCCAGAGAAGAGCAACAAGGCTGGTGAAGGGACTGGAGCACAAGCCCTATGGAGAGAGGCTGAGGGAGCTGGGGTTGTTTAGCCTGGAGAAAAGGAGGCTCAGAGGTGACCTCATCACTGTCTAGAACTACCTGAAGGGAAGTTCTAGTCAGGTGGGGGTTGGTCTCTTCTCCCAGGCACTCAGCAATAGGACAAGGGGGCACGGGCTTAAGTTCTGCCAGGGGAAATTTAAGTTGGATATCAGAAAAAAATTCTTTCCAGAGAGAGTAATCAGGCATTGGAATGGGCTGCCCAGAGAGGTGGTGGATTCACCATCCCTGGAGATTTTTAAATGCAGATTGGACATGGCGCTGAGTGCCATGATCTAGTAAATGGATTAGAGTTGGACCAAGGGTTGGACTCGATGATCTCGGAGGTTTTTTCCAACCAAATTGATTCTATGATTTTATGATTCTATGAATCATGAGTCATCTACCGCCACCACCTGCGATTCCTTGAATGCTTCCATCCACACTGCCTCCATACAATCCTAAACATCTACTGGACTGATTACGTGACTAATGTGTCTGTTCTTGAACAGGCAGGGGTCAGCAGTATTGAGGCCATGCTGATGAGAACACAGGGCACGTCTCCAGGATGGAGAATCACTACCTCCCAAAGATTGTGCTCTATGGTGAACTCACCATTGGCTGCCACAAGAGAGGAGCCCTGAAGAAGAGATACAAGGACCTCCCTGAAACAACACCTCAGCCTTGACCATATTGACTGCGACCAATGGTCCACTCTGACCTCCAATTGGGATTCATGGAGACACACCATTCATAATGCTGCTGCTTCCTTTGACAACTCACACAGAATCTGTCTTGAGGAGAAAAGACAATGCAGAAAGAACCGTTCCTCCCCAATATTGCCTAAGATGAGTTTCCGCTGGGCCTTTTGCAACCGGACTTGCCCATCCCACATCGGCCTTTTTAGCCACCAGCACGCTTGCAGCAAGCATGGGTAGTGCCCTTCCCAAATTTTCCTTTGCAAAGCCTAGTCATGATGATTTATATTATTAGAAATAATTATGGTAATATCTACATAATATAAATATCTGAAATCCATGTACTAGACTGCTTTTTGAAAACAGGACTGTTTTGTCTGTTATCATAGGGATCAAATATAACAAAACCTCTTCTACTAAAACTTAGAAATTGAACCATATACTGTAATCTATAATGGAGTAGTCAATAATAAAACATATGTAACAAAATAATTCATTACTACTTTTGAAATATAAAATGTGCCTTTTCCAATATTTTATATTTTGAACACGTGTTGTAATTCTATAAAATGGTTAGAAAGCCAAATAAATGTGGTAGGGTTTTTTTTGTTATAATTTCTCTTTTTATTTTATTTCCCTAAGGAATAAATGCTCAAAATATTTGGTTGTCTATATTAGTTCAGATAATTCACTTCTGTAATGTTTCTGCTCCTTTTGTTGTTTGTTAAGCAAATCAGCTTTATTTTAAATCATTTTATTGCATTTCATGAGTCCCACAATTTTTCTTAACAAATTATCTAAAGCTATCAAGATTAGTTATGCTGTTATTCAGATTTTTCTTAGGATAACTAAATTATGCATTTGATTTAAAGGGGTTATCACAGTGAGACAAGTTACTATCAACAAAGAATTGCTATATCTGAGAGGCTATTTTCATGCCTGAACTCCTTTGCAGCATTCACCTGAAAATAAAGTTTTCTAATGCAGTTTGTTTAGGCACTCTGGAAAATCCCACTGGCCCTTCAAGAGGCTGCAGAGTTGCAAATCCTATGCCATATTTGCCACCTCCCTGTATATGCATACAAGTAAACCAAGATATTTCAAATGGGATAAGGTACCTGTGGGTACACAGCTGAATCCCATCTCTTTGATTAACAACATTCCATTTTTTCCCCAATTTTCCTTAGTCTCCACTGATTCTTTGAGTTCCAGGGGTTTAAACCAAGTTCTGTTCCCACAAACATGTAAATGGAGGTTCAAAATGTTGATTGAATCTTACCTTTTCCTATCAGTAGGGTGAAAATGCTGTGTTCTGTTCCATTGGCCTTCAGCATTGCTTTTCATGAAGTGTTATATTTAGTCTTTTGCCTGCAGTCATCTCTTTGGGACTCCAGACTCAAACTAACCAATGTGAATAATCTTTCTATGTATTTCTGTACTTTGGTCAATATAGAAGGGACTCTTTGCTCATGAGAATGACTATTCTAGAATTACTTTGGTCTGCCAAGTATACAGAAAGTAGCTCTCAAAAGCAAGGTAGTTTACTGACAAATTGGTTTACTCACTGTTCCTTAAAAAAGAACATTACCTACTTAATTATCCAAGAACTCAGAATGAAAAGAATAATAAAATCTTCCCTTAAAATAATAGCAGTAGCGAAAACAGTAGTAATATTTACTACCAGAAACCTCAAAGTAATTTTTGACATCTTTAACAATGAAATTGCCTCATCAATAGCTGAGACAGCAACATCCTTGTAGAATATAATATAACCTCAACTGAAAAAGAAGCTTCATTTTTTCCAGTGTATGAAATGTATCACCAATCTATTTGGAAATCAATGGTTTGTAAGGAATACCTGCATATTATTAAAGACAAAGATGCAGCCAAAACCAGAATGTGAACACTGAACTGATCTGTTTCACCTGACTTGTACACTTGTCTGATTGTATATTTAGAGAATGTATTGTTTTTTGTTTGGTTTTTTTTTTCCTTTTCTATTCCCACTGAAGATTCCTTCTAGGAGCTTTGAATTCTAACTATAAAGGATAAGGATTCTCAGGACATTAATATCTTGGACTCTGTGCATCTTTTGGTAAGAAAATGAAAAGAATTGGCAACACATGAAATTTCTCCATCTGTACATTAATAGAAAAATAGAGGACAGCACAGTGGCGGACTTTAACAGGGCTAAGTGATTTACATTAAGACACCATAAGAGTGAATTTTACTGCATATACAAATTTTAGCTTGTCTGCTTGTGCTTTTAATCACAGCAGATTATAACTGTTTTCTGTCCAGAGTAAAATTGCAACTGGAATTGAGAAACAGGTGTTGTGGCAAATGTAACGTCTATCAATGAATCACTGTTTTACAAGTCAAATAGAATCTTCTTTCACAATTAATCTCTCGACAGTACTTCTAACACACATATCTCGCACAAAAAAACAAAAAAAAACAAAAAAAAAAATCCAAAAAACCAAACAAGGCAACAAACCAACCAACCAAAACAACCAAAACCCTGGCTTCCATATGCTCATGAGTACAAAAGAACCATTGATAAGTTATAAACACCAGTCGGTAATCATATTCAAATACTGTCAATGATACAAGAACAGAGGGGTGTCAACCCTCAGCAGTATTGCAAACAGATCCATACTAGAATTAAATTTCACCCACAGAAATTAATCTACAAGTTTTCCTGAATGGTAGAAGACTTGTATAGCTTCTCACGAATATTTACTTACACATAAGTAAGGAATCAGCTGTGCTTGGCAGAATTCTATTCTGAAGGACCATTTTGCCTATCCCAACCATTATTAATCACAGTTGTTTACTGAGAAAATTATAACTCTAGAAGAGGACTTTAGGAATGTCATTCCTGAGCACAACTTCAAAATATCTTAGCTTGATTTTTTAAAAAATTCATTAGAGACAGGAAAATTCTATTAGCTGCCATAATTATTTAAATAATCAGTTACCATATTAAATTAAATTCTATTGGTATTAGTTTACAGCTGTCAAGTGCCAAACTTACTGAAATGTTATAAACTATACATGTACTGCAGTGTCAAAGTATTCCTATATCAGTTGCACATGGAATACTTAGCACATTTTATATCTAAATTGTACATTATCTTTCTTGTATTCATAAACATTTCCATTTTTACCTGAAAATCTAACAATTCTTCCAACGACATAAGCATTTTATGCAGTATTTAAATCAGTTCCTAACCTTCTCTTAACAAATTAAATGGAGTGATTGTTCATCACATTTATTTTTTTTATGACTCCATGATGAACCCCTTCTAATCATTTAAGTATTTCAGCTGCTTTTTTTATTTCACTAAACATTGAAAAGGAATACTGCATTACAGTAATGTGAAAAGTGGAATGTAACTAAGAGTGAATTACTGGAAATTACTGGTAGTACAAAATCCATGTTTCTATATTTACTTTTTGTTTGTTTAAATTTTGTTTAGCATTTTTTGAGCAAAACATTGAAGTCAGAAATTAATAACCAAGTTTTCCAGGAAAAAGCAGTAAGAAATGAGAGCCTCATACTTTTAAATATGCCCCATTTTTAGGGTCCATGCTTATATTTGTCTTTAAGAAAAAAACAGACTCATTAGAATAATTCAGTTTACCAAGAATTCCAGTAATTCAGATAGAAGTTTTGTTTGTTTGTTTGTTTGTTTTTTGTCCAGGTGATTGCTAACATGCTTTAGGATTAAAAGTGGATTTGGTTAGTAAAAGTTTCTGAAAACAGAACTGCTTGATGATGATTCCTCATTAAGAGCATAATATGGATTTTGATTTTGTAATGTTCTAACTTCTTCAGCAAAGAAAATTATTTGAAAATAAGAATCAGTAATGATAACAGTAACATGATTGATAAGTATTATCTCTATTTCTTTGCAGTACACTGACATTAAGTCCTTCTTGGATATCATTAAGTCAGGAAAGAGGATATGACTGGTGAACCTTACTCATGCAATTAAATTGGCTGTCAGATTTCGGGTTTTGGGACTAACATTCCCTTAATCTTAGGGGTGAAGGATGGTTTTATTTGTTTTACATCTTTCCTTTAGGCACAATCCAGGACTTTCACTTTCAAGTTGCTTCTAAATGTAAGAACCTTGGACACCGGTGATGCTTCTGTTCTCATAGCTTGATATTGCTGCAATTTTGAACAATTTCTTTAAATACAGACCTTGTTACTGAGACTCAGGAGGTATCTTGAGTTGTGTTATCAACTCAATGATGAATGTTTTTAATTAAAAATATCAGTTCATGGTGGATACTAGTTCACTAGAAAAAGAGCAAATATTGTACTTATGTGAAGAGAAGTAAAAATTCTTAACTAGACCTAGATATTATACAATGCCAGTTTTAAAGAGAAAAGCCATTAAAGACATAGAGACATGAGAAATTACTTTAAATAGTTTTTCAAAAGTTGTTTCTACCAGATTAATCAGAGAGTTTTCTTTTGTCAGGAGAATTGAATAAATTTAAACTACCCAGATTTTAGTAAAGCATTTTATTTTAGCACCAAGAAATTACTATTGAAGCTGAAGAAGATGGGCCACAGAACTGGAAATTGTGTAGCTGGTTAAATGAGAGATGACAAGAAAATTCTTCTAAAAGAGGACTATGAGACTTGATGGAATTTGTTTACAAAGTCCCTTGAGAATTTGTCTTTGATCATTTTAAGGTGACTGATATTAGTGGCTGCCTCAAAGAAAGAGTTTGTTAATGACATGTTCTAATTATATGGTGATGTGAGGTACTATTCATGCAGAAGATTAAAATAGCATATGGAAAGATTTGGATGACCTTGAAAGGTTGAGCAATAAATGACATGAAAAGGTTTATATTCATGTTGATATAAAGAATAATTTGTAGCTTTTCTACCTACTATACATATTATGCACACCACCACTTTCATGTAGATCTAGTCACTTTAGTATGAAGATGAATTACTAACAGAATGTGATTACAAAGATGCCACTAAACCTCTTTATGAAAATGGGAGCCTATTGTAGAAAAAGAAACTTAAAAACTTGTTAAATGAGGTGACACATTCAGAGAGATAGAGGTTTTATATGCTCTATCAAAATCTAATTCAAAATAAAATAAAGAAATCCAAAATCCAAACCTATTAAATGCACAGGATAAAATTTACATACAAATATATATTAAAAAGTTATACATAATAACAAAAACACTGTGAGCAATTTTTCCAAAGAAATTAAATAGTTTAGTGTTATTATAGGTTGACCTTCTGGAAAGAAAAAGAAAAAAAATTAGGTACTTGTGTAATGGCACTTTTTTGATTCTAGAGGTCACATCCAAAGAATGAGTTGATGAATTATTTCAGCAGCACAAGAAGTCTCTTCCAGTCCTTTGTTTTTAAAATGTCTGGTCATATGAAGCAAAATACATACAACTAAGAATGGAGTCAGAGCTTTGACTTATCAGTCGTAATCTGACGAAAAACTGTAGAATTTCAAAACTTCTGTTTTCAATGAATCACTATTGATTTACATTTTCTTAGTTGTTTTGAATCCTTTAGTCTTTCACTGCTGATAAAATGTTCCAATGTATGCCTGGGATAAAAGCTAGTTTATGGACAAATAATTATATAGCTCATTCTGCTAGCTTTTGAAGTATTGACCTGTTAGATTTCTTCTAGTCCTCTGGAGTTTCCCTAGAGTTCCAAGACCTATTTTAAAGTCAATGTCAATTGTCCAGGGAGATTTCCAGCCACCTCTTAAAATTATTAAATGCAAGACAAATTTTAAAATGCCTAGTTTTAGTAGTTACTGCTTAACAACCTCAGAAGTTACTGTGGGAGTGGAAGGTCATCTGATATGACTCTACCGTCTTGACTTTTTCTAATTACAAGCAGAGTCAGGAGTATAGTTCTGCTTCTTCTGCATTGTTAGTGCCATAGTTATATGTTTTTCTTATACAAATAGATAAATGTCAGTGCTAGGATTGCTTTCCCAGTTGATATTTTATTGTGGAGAATTCCTAGACATCTGTTAAAATGAAATTATTATCATTATTATTATTTGGAAGTATCTTACTTATGGACTCCAAGGAGAAGGTCTCTATACTCTTCCTTCCACAGACATTCTATGAAAGATTAATTTGAACAAGTATTCATTATTAATGTGCTGATTCATCTCATCTTGAAGCAAACATTTAAAATAGGTTAAATAACTCATGCTTGGAGAATGTCCATTTCTTCCTACTGGCTCTGAGTGTAACCTCAGATGGTCACATATAGCTAAAATAGATGAAACTTATGTGATTTTCTGACCACTTTTCACACTGACAGTGCTGCCATTACATAGCTTTTCAAAAGCAATTTTAACTTTTGGCATAACATAGCCATATTAAAGTAAAAATTCTCCTATAATAATTTATTTTCCACAGTCACCATGTCTTGTGCCTTCTTAATAGTTTAGATCTTGACTGTCAAAAATACTTTAACCAAAATTCTGCCAATTCTGTTTCCTGAAACAGTTTATATGAGCCACATAGTCATCTTGATTTGTTGGCATATCAAATTTCTAACATGTTGCATACTTGAAATATTTTGGTTTTAGCTTCCTCAGTGCTTTCTGAGAAAAGGCTGTTATGTTGGTTAAACAAATCAGGAAACACAGAAAAGTACTTCAGAGAAAATTCATGAAGTCATCTCTGTTGATATGTATAATGATATTCAGATTAATTTCTGGTTACTGATACCTGGAAAATCACAGCTGAGACTTATGATCATGGAACTGAGTACTGTTTAGGTATAATTCCATCTCCAGAACCTTGTGAATTAATTTTTAAATAATCTGCTTCCTCTAAACCCTTTCTATCCCTTGGGGATTTCTTTCAGTTTTAGACCACTGTAATTCTGATCAATGCAGTTTCATTTTTGCCTTCTTTTATTATTCAAAGCTCTATTTTTCTTTCCTTACCTGTATCTTCTTAGTATTTAAAATTACTTTTAGACTATCTCCTTCTGCAGTGGCTTGTAAGTACAGTGAAGCTGGTGCCAGTAGCCTCATATGCAGCCACAAGGTAAATATATCAAACTATACAACTGTACAGACATTGACACATAGAAGTCATCTCTTAAAATAAATATATTAGCTCTCAGCTCATTACCTTATTCCAGGGACCTGGAGAGAAAGAGGTGTCTTCAGAGAGTAATTTCACCCTTCCCAGGCAACTATTTTGAATGAGATGAATTACTGCCCTGAAGAGTATAATTCATTCTGCTTAACTTTAGGAACATCAAACACAACTATCTACATTCAAATTAGTTGCCTGCAACTACTATCACACTCTTAGGAGAAATAACTATTGCATGTTTCTGTTGATTATTTCAGATCATAGAATCATAAAACCTTTTAGGTTTGAAAAGATCTTTAAAATCATTGATTTCAGCTGTTAACCTAAAGCTACCTAGTCCACCACTAAGCCATGTGCCTAAGTGCCACATGTACATGACTTTTAAATAACTTTGATGATGGTTACTCAACCACTTTCCTGGACAGCCCATCCCAATTCTTGTGGGTCCTTTCCATGAAGATATTTTTTCCTAATATTCAATCTAAACCTTTCCTAGTACAAGCTGAGGCTGCTTTCCCTCAACCCGTAACTTGGGAAAAAAAACCAAAACCAAAAACCAAAACCTGACACTACTGGACTACAACCTCCTTTCATGTAGTTATAAAGAGCCATAAGGTTTCCTCTGAGCCTCCCTTTCTCCAGGCTAAATAACCCTAGCTCCAACAGCTGCTCCTCATAGGACTTATTCTCTTGACCCTTCACCAGCTGAACCAGCTGATGTGTATTTGTAAGATGAGATGAAAGACAATGTAAAGGCTTATTTCTTTTAGGCAACTATTGTTTTAACCTAGACTGAACAGCTCTTTGAGCCATGATGTTGATGAACATGTTGCAGATATTGCTCAGAGAAATCCTATCTAAGAAACTTCTTTCTGTCTTGAAGAGCCAGATGGCTAGTTTGGGCTCAAAACCCAATGCTTATGTTAGTTCATTAATCTGAGTGTGGATATGTGCTGTTTGGACTGTTACTAATGAGAGAGATACAGACCACATGTTCTCCTGGCTACTATTTGTGTAAACATTATGGTGGAGATGTAGTTTAATTAATTCCTGTCTGGCATTGACATTACACTTACATTTAGTCTCTGACCCTATTTACCTCCACTTCTATAAAACTTTCCGTTTGTGGTAGTTTTAGCTAGGCCTCAAAGTAGCAGGCTCAGACAACCTACGTAGATTAGGAGAGACAGGGATCACCTGACTTAAGCAACCAAAGAAATATTTCATACCAGATGATGCAAACTTGTGATATGAATACAGGAGTAGGAGGTGTTCACTCAGTTCCATCATGTAGCTGCTGCCCTGCTGTCTTGGCCTTGCTCCTGCCACCACTATATTGTATTTTGTTTTAGTTTCAGAGAAGTAGAAACATTTCATTGTTATACTTTCTGTTTCTTGCTGGGTGTCTTTTGGGGTACTTATGGATCTAAAGTGATGGACTCCGTTTTCAGTGGGAGGTAAAACCATTGGTGTTATATCTAACTTGTATAAGTGTGTGTTATATTGTAGTTTCTTTCGATTTTCTCTTTTCTGTATAAATAATTAGTTTAAGTCTAAACCTATTTTGAGTTTCCAGAGTTTTGGGATTTGTTTTGTTTTGGTTTGTTTTTCTTTTTCTTTTTTTTTTCTTCGTTTGGTTGGGTTTTTTAGCATGACTTCAGCTAGAATGATGATTTGTCTTTCTTAGCTTATGTGTCACATTAAACTCTATGGATTTTTTATCTCATCAATGCATCTCAAGGAATTTTTTTCTTTTTAAATTTTTTACTGTCACTTGGTTTGTTCAGCCTAGTGAAGAGGAAACTAAGGAGAGACCTCATTGCAGTCTTCAACACCCTTATGAGGGGAAGCAGAGGGGCAGGTACTGATCTCTACTCTTGTAACCAGTGACAGGACTCAAGGAAATGGCATGAAGCTGAGTTGTAGGTCATTTAGTTTGGATATCAGGAATATGTTTTTCACCCAGAGGTTGGTTGAACACTGAAACAGGCTCCCCAGTGAACTGGTCACAGCACCAAGCCTGTCTGAGTTCAAGAAGCATTTGGACAACATTCTCAGGCTCATGGTGTGATTCTTGAAATTTTCTGTGCAGTGCCAGGAGTTAGACGAGATGATCTTGATGGGTCCCTTCCAACTCAGCATATTCTATGAACTCAATAGTGATTAGTATGTCTTATACTGCACAGTGTCAGTATATAAATTTCTGCATCCCTATTTCGATTAGGTAGAAGAATTCACCTTTTTGGTTTTTTTTTTTTCATACAAAAAACTTTGGTTTAATTGCTACAATGACATAATTTTTACCACATTTTTGTCAGATCTCAACTACTATTCCTCTCCTGATCATATGGTATGTAGATTTCTCTGTGAAGAGAAAGTTTCTCATATTCAATTTAAACCTGCTTTGTTTGGTCTTGCTAATCTAAAGCACAGAAGTTTGTAAGTTGTGTACACAACTGATGCATGCATTAAACTCTGAACAAACAGAAGGAGGTTAACCATTCACTGATATAAAACAGTAGGGTAGATCATAATCATAGAATATTCATAAGTACCAAAATAAGCAGGTCTGTCACCTCTGATCTTGCCAGTTCACCTAGATGATCAGCAAGAGAAAGATCTATGACACTCATGCAATTAATTCAAAATCATTGTCCATTTTTTGTGTATTTTTCTTTTTAATTGAAAATTATGATGCAGTATCTGCTATACATACTAGTTTTATCCAAATTCCTTCAATTAATTACTTGATGTAGCAGGGGAAAAAAAAGAGAAGAAACATAATTTCAACATTAGTGTTCTAAGCTCAGACTCATCATTCATTTTGTTTGGCTGAATTTTCTCACAGAACCACAGAATATGCTGAGCAGAATCTGGGGCTCCTGGCGGAAAAAAGCTGTTGATGAGACAGTGGTGTGTCCTTGGGGCCAAAAAGGCCAGTGGTATCCTGAGCTGCACTAGGAATAGTATTTCCAACACATCAAGGGAGATGATCCTCTCCCTTTACTCAGCCTTGGTGAGACTGCATCCGGAGTACTGTGTCCAGTACTGTGCTCCCTAGTTCAGGAAAGACAAGGAACTACTGGAGCTTACAAAGATGATTACCAGACTGAAGCACCTCTCTTATGAGGACTGGCTGAGGGAGCTGGCCATGTGTAGCCTTGAGAAAACTGAGAAGGGATTTTGTCAATGCATACAAACATTGTAAGGGCAGGTGTCAAGAGAATGGGGCCAGATTCTTTAGAGTTGCTAACCATGACAGGCCAAGAGGCAACAAACACAAACTGAAACACAGAAAATTCCATCTGAATAAGGAAAAACTTCTTTTTTTTGCTCTGAAGTTGAAAGAGCACTAGAACAGATTGCCCAGAGATATTGAGGACTCATCTCATCTAGAGTTATTCAAAACCTACCTGAATGCAATCCTGTACAAACTACTCTAGGCAATCATGCTTAAACTAGATGATCTCCAGAGGTCCCTTTCAGCCCCAACCACTCTGTGATTTGTACATTTATCAATACACTTATAATGATGTGAGACTGTATCAGTCTGGGTCATTGTGTCTGTAGTGGATATGTCAGGGATGGATGACACGTTCTCCAGAGTAGTTCATATGATGCTGTGTAGCTAGAAAAAGTATTGATATTGTGCTTTAGCTGTTTCTTGCAGAATGTCAAGGTTTCCTCTATCTCCTCTCCCCCAAGCCAGTAGTAATTTGTCAAGAGGCTGGGAGGCAGAATAGCTAAGACAGCTGACACAGACTGACCCAAGTCACACAAAGTCAGATGGTATATCATCATGCTCAGCTATAGGAGCTCAGGGAAAGGAGGATGGGGGGAAGGTTTCTAGTTAGGATGTTTGTCTTCCCAAGCAATTGTTAGATGCACTGAGACTCTGCTTTTCTTGAATTTGCTAAACATCTGCTCTGCTGATAGGAAGTAATGAATGAATTTTTCTTTTTGCTTGAATTGTGCATACAGCCTTCACTTTCTTCATTACCTTTATCCATGGGCCTCTTTGCCTTCCATTTTTTTCCTTATCCCATGGGAGAGGGAGGTGAGTGAGAGACTGGGTTGGTGTTTAACTGCTGGCTGAGGACAACAAACGATAGTGTCTAATAAGTAAAACCCTGTTACTCCAGATAACATAAGACAGACACATGTATGGAGAAATCAGCCTCTGTGCTACAGCTGTTGTGCAGACAAAATTCTCAAACCAACTTTATAAATAAAACTCATGTTCAACAAAAATAAACATAGAGGTAAATAAATTGTGTCTTACAGTATATCACTTTGTGATGATTCTTATATTCTCATCTAAAAGTGCAAACCCACTAGACATTCCTTATACTACCCCATGAGAACATATAAGAAGTAGATGCAAAATTTAACATCTTGAATAGGGATGATGTGATTTTATGAGGTTACAGTTACAAATTTATGATGTGATCTTGGTCAATCAAGTAGTTGGTGTTTACTCAGATAAAAGACGTTTTCTCATCTATCTAATGAAGATTACAGAGTACCTCAAGAGTCCATCAGGTTATAGAAGTTCAAAGTAATTAGTAATATTTTATCAAATCAATTCCCTGAATACAGGTTCCCAGGGAATTAATTTAGTCCTATAGCCTCAATTAACCTATGCACTTAAGCATATGTTTAATTCTAAGTCTCAGTAATTTGAATTATATTAAAGTATTCTAACTGACTAAAATGTAACTAAGTATACATTTAAAAGTTTTGGTAGACTGACATCTCTCCAAGAGCACACAGTAATTGCTGTTCCCTCCTGGCATATGTACTAGAAATATAGGTTGATGCTTCAGTCTTTTTGATAATGATTTAAGATAGAATTTGGACGAATGCAGCCTAAATAATTACCAATGGTATTTTTCAGTCTTGCTGTTTTCCACTCTTCTTAAAATATGTTAAAGATCATACTTAAAATAGAAAATTCAGAATTTCTATGAGAACTACATACATATGAACTAAAATCTAAAGGAGTCATAAACCAACACGTGTCTTTGTAAGACAGCTTCCAGTGTCCTTACTGTTATTTGTGGGAGGGGGGGGGGGGGGAGTTTTGTTGGTTTTAGTTTGGTGGTTTTGGTGGGTTTGGGTTTGGGGGTTTTGGTGGTTTTGTTTTTTGTTTTTTTTTCTTTTGGGGGGGGGGGGGTGTTTTGGGAGGTTTTGGTTTGTTGGGGGCGGTTTTTGGTACAAGGATGTATTCCACTGCACTTGAAAGGTCATAAAACCCTAGAATTGCAAAAAAGAAGTTTTATTAATTAAATTTTACTTGTTGCCATCTACACATTTAGGAACATCCATTATAAAGAATTCCTTTTAAACAGTTTTAAAATGGTGTTGGGGTTTTTTGTTTGTTTTGGTTTGGTTTTGGGGGTTTTTTTGACATTTTCTATCCTCCTACCAGTTTCACTGCTCCCAGTATTTCTGTTAGGTTTCTGGGGGGGATCTTCTCCTTTAATTTCTCTCCTTTTCATTGTTCTATGGTTCAAGGAAGGTTTGCTTAACCTTACATTCCCCTAATGGCTTTTCTCATGCATCATGCTGTTTCACTTGCCGGTCTGGTACTTCCATGTTTTTCACTGGTACTTACATGGTTTTTATTGTCCTACTTATGTACACAAAGTCTTCTCTCTGATCTAATTTCATGTTACTTTAGGTTTTATACTTCTTTAAAAAAAATGAAACAAAACACATAAAATTCACTGATATGTGCTGCAAGCTGTAAATTCTAAAGTTAACAGTATAGAAGACAAACTGAGTTGGGATGTGACAAATTTGCAAAGTGAGAGGAAGAATGTTTTGCACATACAATTATTTTGTAATATTTATAAACAGAGATTTTATTGGTTCAGTGATGGGCATGGTGACTCACAAACAGAAGCTAAATAATTCATATAAAAACAAACAGAATCAAACTAAACCTCTTCTAACCAATAGGTCTGTCTTGTGTTTATCAATATCTTCTTAAGAGCTTAGCCTAAGATATTAGTAGTGCTCTAGAAATAAAAAACAATTTAGAAAAGGCACAGTGGATCTAGGGGCATATATGAATAAGTGCATAACATATTGCATTATTAGGGAAGATATTAGGTTTTGTTGTTCCACTAAAACTGAATTATTATTTACTTTATTCAGCATTTCAATTACATTAAGACCCCTGTTTGATTTTTATAGCATTAATACATGAATATTAACATTAATTTTAGTTTAATTTGTTAATGGAACAAACAATATTGATCAATATAGAGGATTATGATTAGATATTTTAGCCATTGAAACTATGGTCAGCAGACCAATTGACAGTTTGGGAATTTGGTAAATTTTTCTGGAGACTGCAAAGGGAGCTATGACTAAGTTTATAAATTTTATAGAACAGTTTATTAATGCAATATTTTTAAAGGTATCTCAGCTCTGCTGGAAATATTTTCTTTGTTCATAGCTTAAAATGAAAACTACTGTTGGGTTGCAAAACAAAACTAATTCAAGTCATGAAACAAAATCAGAATATGTGTTCACTTGAAACCATTCTGACTTCATGATAGATGAATCTACTACTGAATGCATTCACCAAAAGAAACAATGTAATATATCTTCAGATTTTTCTGTGGCAAGTGCTACCTGAAGAACTCCAGACACCATGTAACCACTCACTATTTTTCTTTAAATGTAATTTAATACCTAATACTAGGAGGTGACTTGCTGAAATAGCTTATGCACTTGAGATATTATGTTTAGAAACTAAGAAGTCCCTTTTAATATGTTCCATGTACAAAGGGGACCTCTTTCTGTTCACAGTTAGGTATAAAGTTTCATTGAAACAAAAATGATTGACTGCAACTTATGAAAATACTGCAGAAAATGCAAACCAAAACATCCAGAAATGTAAAGTGAATATTTTTATTTCAAGTTCATATATGTGTTCATATATAATTAAAAAAAATAAAGATAAAGAACTTACATCTGTCTGTAAATATTTTAATAGTTCTATTCATTTATTTCTCAAGATTAAAAAAAAAAGACAAGGAAGCAGAGGTAGTAGTAATGGATAATGTAGCAAATCTAATTACATGAATAGTCTGTGAAAGATCATTTCTTGTGTCTTTGGAAGGATAACAAAAAGTAGCACTTAAACAGTAATAAGCAGGCCTGTGATCAGAAGCTAGGAAATAAGACAGTCTTCCAAGTCCAAATCATTAAGAAGCTGCATGCAAGCTGAAGAAAGTGCATATCCTCTTCAAAAATAGAATTTAAAACAGATTTTATAAAAATATTACAGAAATCATACTCACTATAAACTTAATAGGTTCTGCACCCCAATTTTTTGCTGTGAGAAATTTTATGCTTTTCTTGTTCATCATCATAACACAGATAAAGTCATCTCCTCATATTTATCTTCTTCACTGCAACAACATAGTCCTCCATTGGACTATTTGATAAGCTGCTTCTGTACTTGAAGTTAGTGAAAATATTTGCACTCTTTTGTCTTATACTTTTTTTTTCCATTCAAAGTGGCAAAAAGAGCTTTGAAATTCATCAAGGAAAAAGAAAGGAAAAGCCAGAGCACATTCAAAAAGAACAGGAAAAGGAAATTGAAGGTAGGGATAAATCTGGACCAAGACCAATTATCTTGGGATAGTGGGATGTTTAGGAAGCACAATCTGAATGAAGATTTTATGATTTTTAGACATATACTGTAATTTCAAAATTGGGCCTAATTTCTTTCTCCAGAGGATAGAAAAGAAACATGACGTCTTTTTGTGGAGTAACAGGATCATTGTAGTAATGAGTTTTAATTCTATAGACACTATTATTGGGAAATATTATAGTTATGCACAAGTATACATGTGTTAAAACTGAGGAAAAGGACCTCCAGAGTAAGTGAAGCTTTTGTAAGTAAAGGGATGTTAGTAAAGTAGAGCTTTGGAATATTGTGTATATGTAATTAATAATAGGAGAGGTTAGGGTTTGGTATTACTTGCTTGTATGCCATCTATTTCCATATAGCTCCTTATATATGTAAGGAATTAAGAGAATAAAAATAACAGGGTTAGTTATAGCCTAGATTTTTTTCTCCAGCCAGCCTTACCACACACCAAAGAAAGGATGGAGTTTCAGCCAAGAAACATATTGCCAGAATTCTTATTTCCCTGAGTTTGAAATAATGTTATAAAAACTGCTCTAAAATCATTCTGTGAGTTATTCCAGGGAAACATTGCCTTTACAGAATTTGACAAATAGTCTCCTATGTTCCCTTTCTGATGAGTCTTTGTTGTGTTGGTAAGGTAAAGAAAACCACAAGTAAGGCTTTGGTTGTGCAGCATCACACTTGAGATAGAAAAGGATAAAGTTTTTCCTGGAGATTAGTGACTGGGATCCGACCTAAATAATATCACTGAGTGCTTCAAGTAGAAGTAAATGAATTTTAATGATCAAGTTTCTATTCCATGAACAATAAATTTCTTCTCCATCCATCTCTGTCTCTTTTGTTTTGTCCTTTCTGTGGAGGATCAAGTTCATTATGTCTAAGATGCATTCTCAGCAGTATTGGTCTCATAACTGCAATGTTACAACCTAATATTCACCTTTCTCCTCCTGCTCAGCAAGAAGTATCATCTGAGTGTAATGGCTTATCCTAGAGTAGAACATAGCATTCAGACTGACATTCTGCATGAGATTATGTATCATTGTGTATTATGGATATATGTGCATGTGTGTATTACATATACATATTCATAAGAATTGCATTAGATTTTTTTCGGGATTACCCTTAACTAGTATATCTATTTTTTTCACTCTTTCCTAAAACCATTTTTGACTTATTGCCTTTGACTATTCATTACTCATTACCAAGAAATTGTAATCATCAGCCCTTCCTGCTCCAAATGTCTTTCTTATTTTTCTGAAAATACTCTGTTGTATAAAGATTCAAATCCATTCCAAAACTTATATCAGCATAGCAAATATGTTAGTTTTGTCGCATTCCTTCAGTGCTCAGAACAGTTAATCAGTTATGGCTTCTTCAAACGTGTATTTTAGTTATAAGTTCTGTGTTACTACCCACAAAATAGAACTTTTTAATCATATGAGTAAGATTGGAAATAATATAGCTAGTTTTAAGTGGTTATTTATTATGGGTAATTGCCAAGAAGATGTAAAAGGGAAGAATAACAGACTGTTTTGTATAAGCTATACATTAAGAAGAAGACTGATTGGGAAGCACATAAAAGCTCAAGTGAAAGGCCAGGTACTTTTATATATTAATAGAGGTATCCACACAATAATGTAAATATTTGTGTTTAATTTTTAAACCAGACTAATTTGTTTTTCAATGTTTACTTATGTAATGCATATCATCAAGATCCTTAACACAAGCACATTCATACAGAGTGCTGGCTGAGGTTAGAATATTCATGTAATTTAGAGCTCCTCGAATTACAATGACAGTGTACATGTCATGAAGTAGTTATTTTTTTTTCTGCTGTTCTTCTCATTATAAATAAGAAAGCTGCAAGTTTAAAAATTTTTGCATTTGTTGTGGTTACAAAACTAACACAGAAGCTGAAAATGGGAGCATGAAAGAAATAGTAAAAATGGCTTTTGGCTTAGCAGTTGGTTGAAAAAGCATCCTTTTTGTTGTTTTTGAAGGAAGAGGAGAGGAGTGAGGAAGGGAAAGGAAAGGGGAGGGGAGGTAAAGGCAGAGAAAAATCAAAAATAGGCATAATAATTAATCTAAAAAGAAGGTTTGTAAGTATTCTGTTAGAGAAGGTTAACACACCAAATGTCAAGGACCAAACAAACACTTTAGAGGGTGGTTTATGTTAAGTATATCACCTTGATATTACTAAGAAGGAAATAATATTGGCTTCATCATTTTAAGACAGTAAGGGTTTCTGAAATATATTGAACATTATAAATCAAAAAACCAAACCAAACACAAACAAAAAACCCCTCCTGATGATCAAAATTCATCTAGGACAAAACTCGTGTGGCTGTTTTGATGTTGTTATTAATTGGGGGTAGGGGGTGTGGGGTGTGTGTGATTTTTTTTTCCCTAAGTTAAAATTATTTTAATTTCTCACTATCTTAATGGACTTATTGTTTGGTATACATTCTTGGTTGTTCTTGAACTGCATTATGAATGACAACAATTGATAAATGTTTGGGTTTATTTCCACAGAAATAAATGTTTTCAAAGTTTTAAAGAGTATAATTCCACAAAAAGAGAGTGGATTTCTTTGTTCAGATTGTTGATGTTGTGTCTTGATTTCTCTATTTATTTTATTTAGTGCTTAATCTGTTTAATTTAGGAAATAAAATGACATGATTTTTTAAGGTTGTTTCTGGCCAGATTTGTGGTTTTCACCCTAAAGCGTCTTTTTACTTTGATCTTGTATGTAGTCACCTCATTCAGCAGAGACTAGAACTATTGCTGAGGGGGAAAAAAGATTAATATGACTATACCATTTTTTTTATAGTGTGGAACTTCTGTTCTGATATTTATTTCATATACATTGCAGTTCCAGGTGGTAGAGTTTTGTTGGTATTCAGTAACAGAAAGTTACAAATATAGATATATATTCCATTCATCAGAAAATAGTGGCTTTGGCCCTCAGGAAACAGTTAGGACAAGATTTTGACTCTTTGGGAGATAAAGACCTTCAATCTTTCAGCCCAAAATAAGTGGAAATAATTCTTAAAAAGTATAGCCAATGATCAGAAATTAATTTAGTAACTTGTTTTAACTAATTTTAGAGGTCATCATGAAGCATAACTATTCACCTTTTAAAGGAATATTTTTTTGGATTTATTTTCCCCAGTACTTATTATATAAATGTGGGACAGATTAAAGTCTAATGAGGAGGAAGCATATTGTACAGAGACTTTTTATATGCTGCTCAGGAGTTGCCAGAATAATTTATATACATTTTTATTAAAATGTGTTGTAAAGCCATCTGGCAAATGCTGTTTGTACTTTTATAGGGCCACAAAGACCTTCCAACTTTTAGTCTCGGTTATCTCATTTACAAAGCTGTTAGGTAATTCAATTGCAAGGGCAAAGCTCTCTAACTCTCTCTCCCTCTCCTCTTTCTCTCTTGCCTTTACTAGATGTTGAGATTGGAAGATCATTTTGATCAGGTATATGTGGTACTTTGTCTTGGTTTTAGTTTGGAGGGTTTGGTTTTGGGTTTTTTTTTTCCACAAAACTAGAAGAAGTCATAGATCATAATTTCATTTCTTTTGTTCTCTGACCATTTTGAAGTTCTCGTTAAAAGAATGTGCTGGTTTAAAGGTGAACCAGCAGGGAAAATGAACTCACCACAAGAGAGACTATAAGTCAGAGGCTAAAATTTAATAATAACATTACAGTAAATAGACTGACACAAAGAGAAATTGCTTTCAACTCACAAAACCCCAGCAGTATAACCCAGTGTCCTGGAGCACAAACCCAAAGGGGTTTGTTTGCCCTTGTGCTGAGACCTGTGTGGTTCCCCCAAAGTCCAAAGCAAAAAGAAGTGAGAAACCTGTTGGTGCAGGTGATGGCTGTAGTCTGGTCGAGAGCAGTGATCTCCTCCTGTTGAGGTCCTGCTGCTCCTCTGAATCCGACGAGAAGTTCTCGAGGTCTTCTTACCCACCACTTAGGTACCCTCGGGGAGCACCCAGTCCTCCCCCTGGGTGGGGACTCACACAATGGGTTATTCACTCTGGGAGTCATAGGGCATTGTTGAACTGTTGATGGCCCCTTAGCAGCCACGCCCCCCCCCACCCCCCAGGCTGGGTGTGAAGGTGATAATGACTCCCTGGGCAGCTGCTGCTAATGGTCCATTGTCCTTGGGGAATGAATAGAGGGGGTAAAATACACAGCTTTGATCACCCCCACACAGTGTTAACTGGTCCCTCCTGCTGAACTAGGACAAAGAGGTATATCATTCTGAAAGTGTCTGAAACAAACAAAAACATTGTAAAAAGGAAGAGGAACAGTGTCAGAAATCACAGATGCGTGCTTGATAGTTTGAAAAATAGTAAAAGTGAACCCAGCTGTTGTGTTCCAAATAGATTTTGAGGAAGCAATGAAGATGTTAAGGACAACAAAGAGGAAGATAATATAATAATGGAAGAAATACTAAAGATTTTGCTAAGAATTTTTTATATCTATTGGAATAAAATTGACTTCACATTTCAAAACAGAAAATAAACTTAAATGAGTTAGAGAAATAGAGTATATATTTCCTTTAGATGGAAAGTTTTCAATTTATTATTGTTCATTGAATTGCAATATTTCCACAGAACTGTAGGATTATTTAGGTAGGAAGGCACCCCATGATGTCTAGTCAAGTTTTGAAAGCATTCCATGAATTCAGAACAAGTTGTTCAGACTTTTGTCTAGCTGGACATTGAAAATCTTCTTAGAAGAAGATTCCATAACCTTGTTGGATATCCTGTTTCAATGTATAATTAGTTATCTCATCAGTTTGTTTTATTCTTTTCTCTTTATATCCAGTTGGAAACTCCTGGTTCAATTTATGATGTGTAAAGGATTGTGACTTGTTTGCATGCTGTACAACTTCAGTAAAAGGTCTGGCTATGTGTTCACATGGCAACCTGTGCCAGGTGTTTGAAGTCCTCACAAATCTTTCTTGTCTCCACACTAATAATCCCATTTCCATCAGTCTGTCCTCACACAGCACTCTGACCATCTTGCTGGCCCTTTGCTAAATTCATTCAAGTTTATCAGCATCTTTCTGACACTAAGTAGCAAAGAGGATATAACAAAAATTCCATGTATCATCTAATGAGGAGACTAATAGCTTCCCTTGATTTCTTGTCTATGTTTCAGTCTGTCTCTAGACCATGCTTAAGCAGAGCAGTTAGTCTGCTCTTCTTGTAGTACTTTGTAGCTTCTTGTGTAGTATTGTTCACCTATTGAATTACATAAGGTTCCTGCTGGACCATTTCTGCCATGCATTTAAGAGCCCTCTGCCCTTGAACATGTCAAGTGCACTCTTTTCCTGCCCAGTCTGACATCATCTGCTAACTTGATGATGTCGTGTTCTGTCTCCTGCAGGTTACATACATAAGTTTGTCATCACTGAAATACAAACTTTGTCTCATAAATAAGTATGAATAACATGAAAATACAAAGAAGTTGGACTACACTTGGAAACAAATTTAAACTTTAAACTTGTCAGGGACAGAGTTATTCCCATTATGCTCTTTGAAACTGCAAAATCTTACTATCAACTATATCTACCATTACCAGAAGACAACAATGGTATTTTTCTAGGAACATTAGCAAATAAAATATTCAGAATGGTTTTAGGTATATGCACTTACTTATGTAAAGAAGCAAAGCATGCTCTTTTAACTGACAGTTCCAAATATCTCAGACTTTTGAGAGTAATGAATAAGTACTATTCAGGGATAAGTATCTGAATTCTATCCACCTCAGTTTCATGTGATGTAATTGAAATTTAATTGACTCGGATCCTTTGTAAATTACTGAATCCCCAATGCATACAACTCTAAGTGACTCTATGGTTCAATGTTACTGCCTCAGCCACAAGTGCGAATAGAGCTGTCAGCAAATGCAGGTCTGCAAGGTGGAGGATTCCCTGCCAGGGCACAGAGCTTGATCCTGGCCTGCTGATCCTTCATGCTTTTTCAGCCATGACTCTCCAGGTGCTGCTTCAGTGCTAATGAGTGTGCAGGTTCCTATTCTGACAGCTAAATTTCAACTTCCTTTTGTCTGTCTGAGCCAAGGAACAATTGCTTTATACTTTGAAGGTGTTTGTATAAGGCTTGCCCAGTTAAAGATTTCTGAAGAAGTAGACACAGAAGAGGATCAGTAACAGCACCTGTCTGCTGCTAAGTAATCTCTGAGCATTTAATTTCATCAGGCTAGTCAGTTTATCTGTCATTAAAAGCAGCAGTTTATTCTAAAGAACAAGAAGGAAAAGAAATACACATATCTGGTACAAAATCAACTTAAGGAAATGGACCCACAAAACACTTAGATAAGAACATTTCAGAACTCAATATAATATGCATCAGTTCTTGCCTTTTTTTCTCTCTTTAGGTTTACAATGAAGTACTTTACTTTTTGTTTTAAATAAAAATTTGTCATAGTTTTCTTGGCCTATAATGTGTGTTATTAAATGTACATTTTGAAGAAACAGAAAACCTGAGGTTTATGCTTCTTATGTGACCTTATTCTGGCCATTCAATTCCACTACAAAGGCTATTCAAATACATGAGGCATGTATGTGGCATCTCTAACCCTGAAAACTCAGTTTTACTTCAGAGCTATAACTACCTTTTAAAATGTCACATTTGTAAGAGCATATCTTAAGTAATATATCAGAAAAAACTTTATCTGGACTGGCTTGTATTAAAAAAAACTATCAGAAAGGTGTGTTTTCCATCAGGACTTTAAAATTCAGTTAAAACTGGATCTGGAATCTACAGTCATTGTTAGACATTATGTTTAGGTCCTCTGAACAACTGCTCAGATATCATGGAAGAAATTCTTCAGATCTCACTCTGTCTACATGCTGAGCAGTCCAGGGCTGTGGATTCTGTTATGGTGGCAAGGAGCCTAATCTTTGGTGTTTAGATTGGCAGATTTAGCATTAGAAAATTTCAGCTTCCCACAAGAAGAGAACAGAACCTATATGAGTTTCCTAAATTCCAGCCCAGCTTCCATCTCTCTGTAACATTGTCCTTCTCTCCTATTACAGTTTTAGTAGTTGCTAAGTAATGCTTATCCTAAATCAAGGACTTTTCAGTGTCTCAGGCTCTGCCAGTGAGAAGGCACACAAAAAGCTGGAAAGAAGCATGGCCAGGACAGCTGACCTGAACTGGCCAAAAGGATATTCTCTACCACAGAAAAGCATCTTCAGTATATAAGCTGGAGGCAGTTGGCTGAGAGGGTTGCTCATTGCTTGGGAAAGAGGTGGGCATCTCTCAGTGGGTAGTGAGCAACTGTATTGTGCATCATTTGTCATTCTTGTTCTTTATCTCTCTCTTTTTTTGTCTTCCCTTTCATTACTAATATTATTAATGTTATATTTTTCTATTATTGCTATTATTAAACTCTTCTTATCTCAACCCACAGGTTTTATGTTTGATTTTTGGTTTGGGGGTTTTGGATTTTTTGATTTTGGGGTTTTTTTTGTTTGGTTGGTTTGGTTTTGGTTTTTTTGTTTAGGTTTTTTTTGGGGGGGGGTTGTTTCTTTGTTTGTTTTTGTTTGTTTGTTTGTTTGTGGTTTTTTTCCAAATTCCACTCTCCACCCCACCAGGAATGGAGTGGGGTAGGGTGAGTGAACAGATGAGGGGTACATAGTTGTGTGTGGGGGTTACACCACAATACCTAATTCAAGGCAGCATATTTCCTCTTAACATAGAATTTTGAAGCACAGAGGTTATTCAGAAGTTCTCTTCACCATGATTAACTTTATGTAATTTAGTTAATATTCTGTTTAGTATGTAAACAGAAGTAAAATTGGCATTTGCCATATAACAGAAGGCATAGCATATCATAAACAGCTTGCTTTGAGAACCAAAAGCATTTTTCTTTGACTTGAAAAAGCAGTCAAACTGTTGTCAATGATACCTGCTTCCTGCATGCTGCCATTTCAATAATGCATGAAAACATTCTCACTTTGAAATACTGACATGAAGGCACAAAGAAGCATTCTTACATGTCTGAAGATTATAGTTTGCAGCCTGCATATATGATAGGTACAGAATTTAAGATCTATATTAAAATATCTGCTGTCCATTTAAGCCTACTTAACAACTTTTCTGATTGTATATGGATAGAAAAACCAAAAATAGCTTTCTGTCATAACTTCCCTAAAAGTATATACTAGGTTTAAGTTCTGATTCTTTATGAAAGCTAATTTGCCAGCAGTATCCAAGGAAACTTTCCTGATGCCTCAATTTTTTTTTTTCATATGAAGTCACTGTGATTGCACCTGATTGGAACTCTCAACTGTTTTTAGAAATACTAACAAATCTGTAAAATTTTGCCCTTTTAGAGCTGTCAGACAATGTTTGGGGTCTTTTCCACATCTTAAAAAATTCTGTTGGGAAATGTTTCCACAGTAATAAAATTCCACCTTTTCCTCAGACCTTGCAAATGACGAGTACAAAAGCATGACACCAAATCTGAAGTCAGACATCACATTATATGATTCATGTCTTGTTCAGTTCCTTGGTCTGGAATGAAGCTGATGTTTTCTTCCCTTTTAGAAATCTGGTATGGGCTGTCATATTCACTTGCAATTAATACATGTCTGTTTCAGACCAATGACTTTAACAACTGCAAACCTTCAAATATCTCTTCAGCTTTTCCTAACCAGGTGTTGCCATGGTATCCAGTCTGTCAGGAAAAAATAGCATAGTCTGGTCTTGACAACTGTGTTGATGAGTATTACTGCTTTGTCTTATAGCTTTGATAAACAAACTCTTATTGCTAAGAACTGTGTGAGAAAATTAATAATTCCATTAAAGTTTAAAAACTGCACAAATCTTGCTCGTAATTCTGTAAGTAACTTCACAGCTCCATACACAGCTCTACTTTATTTTCTATTTTAAATCAGTAAGCAGGCATTCATGGGCAGGATGTATTTTTACTATACATTAAGTTAAAGTATCACATATTGCTTTTAATTTTAAAAGCCAAACAATAAATAAACTTTAATATTCATTAAAAAAGCATGGTGTCACCTCAGGGTTTAATTCTAAATAGACATGAAGAAAAGTAAACTTCCTCCTACATGAGGCTAATACTACAACTTTTGCAAATGATTGGCTATGAGAAAGAAAATGTCAAGCTGGAGATTGTTGTTTAGGAACAAGTACTTCTGAAAACGTGCATGTAAATCCAACTGTTATTTTAATTAGAAAATAGGCATTAATATAATTGATATGTTATTAAAAAACTGATATTTCTTTGCATTTGAATGATAATTATTTAGATCAGGGTGAAACTAACCATTTTGGGGTTTTGTTTTTGTTTGTTTGTTGGTTTTTTTCTGAATGGAACCTGAGGGAATATGTAATCTCTGGGGCTTTTTCTGAATTATATTTCTGTTAATTACACCTAAAGTAAACAATTTGTCAGAGAATCAAAGGACATCACACAACAAGCCATTATGGTTTATGGTAGAAAGCCACTTACTGATACACTGCAAATGGTTTATATAAGGTTAAGGCTACGTGCTAATTGGCTATATTGAATCTCACACCATTAAGCTATATTTCTAATTGGTTATATTCCATATCTCACAAGTCCAGTGACTGTTCCCAGGTGAATCTCCGGAGTTCTGTGAGAAGCTTGAAGAGTTCTCATGAGAAACTTCTGGGGAGTTGCTGTGAACTCCTGAGGAGTGATTTTTCCTTTACCACTCAACAGCAGCTGTGGCCTTGTTTATTCTTAGCTCGTAGCTGCTTCAGTCTCACAGGGTTGATACAGTCTGGGTCGCTCAGATGGCCATTTTGTAAAAGAAACCCCTCAGCATACACTCATATTCTTATGGCGACTCACATAAGAGGAAAAAAAACCCAAACCACCTAACTTTTTATCACATTGCAGAGTTTCTCAAAGTAATAAGCTTCCTACTAGTCTCCCCAAAACCCACTGAAACTCTCTTCAGTGGAAGATGCCAGTAATTAGACTGAGACAAATGAGATCAAGTAGTTACTTTTTGTAAAGATCATTAGATAGATCATCTGTCAATGAGAAGCAATAGGGAATAGAAATACTTTCCTAGGGTATTGAAAATTAAGTCACGGAAATGTAAGATTGAGCCTACCTCTCTAATGTATTGTATGAATGTTCTTAGTATTTATTATTCAATATTATTTTGAAATTGTAGTATAAAGATAAAATTTAATGTATTGCCAACTAAAATCTTGCTGTTAAAGGAAAATTTTTATCCTGAATGTAGAAAATCTTGTATCCAGTTTTACCAACAGAGGAAACAAAAGTGCATATCTTTATATGCTATAGTCTAGATCACCTAGAGAAGAGATTGTTTGGACTGTAAGGTAACTTCTTTTTACTAATAGAAAAAAAAAAGAAACAGACGAGATGAAAAATTAAAATAAGGTACTATATTACTTTTCAAAGGAGCTCTATTCTAGGTTATCCCACCTGTGATTATCAGGCAAATTTCATATATATATATATCTCTGTTGGATTACAAATGTTCTGCTTGGCAGATATAGACATGAGACCTTTAGATCCTTATATAAGGAAGCAAAAGCTTTGAAAATTACATATGAAAAAGATTAAGACTTTTATTTTGAAGTATTCAGAAGGGTGGCATATTTGAAAGATGGCTCCGAGTAAATACAAGATTCTTTTTAAAATTGCTGTGATAAATTAGTTCAGTTAAACAAATTAATGCAGTCAGGACTACTGGATCAGTAAATCTCCAATATTATCTGCTTACTCATCAGCTTTACTTATATTTATAATAGATTATATTTATCTGATAATTTATATCTGATAAATTATTATCTGATATAAACTATTCAGCAAAATTTGTGTCAAAGCTTTAATTTTCAGAGATACTTAGCAATATTACAGAGTTTTTACTTCATTACTGCTCATCTGATAAGAAATTGAAGATATGACTTTTAGTCATTCTTATATAAACATTCAAAATGTAGTTACATTTATCATTTATCATTTATCATTTCTATTATTAGTGCAATTATTATATTACTTGAGCTTTTTCATAGAAGCATAAGCAAAAATTTTAGTCACCTATCTAGAGGAAAATATTTAAGAACAGACTGAATTTCATGCATTGATGAAAATAATGTTACTCATACATTTAAAACTCAGCACTTCTAGATTCACTGTTGAATCATCCTTTTGGAGAGCTGTACAGCTGTAATGATTTATAGCTGGTGGATAAATAAATGTCATATAATATAGAGAAATATTAAATAAAAACTGAAAATCCTGGAGAAGAACTCAGGTTAAAAAGTCTTCATAATCTGAAAAATTGCAAATATTTATGAGGGGTCCTTTCAAATAAAGATTAAATACCTAATGTAAATTTTAAGTAGGCATTAAATGTCCAACTTCAATTGTGTAATTCTCCTTTCTCTACTTTTGTTCCCCTTTTGAGTGACCAAAGTTCACTGCATGCTTTATTTTTACCTTAATTTTATTATAAATTTTATGTCTTGAAGCACTCACTATTCAGTCAGAACAATTACTAATTTATTTCCTCCACAGTTAGATAGGAACTGGTCAAGGGCCGGTGGAGTGGAGGAGAAGAGAGCTGGTGGATGGGAGTGAATGCCTAAGGTCAGCCTGAATTCCAGTGCACTGTAAATTTTTGAATGCTCATGAGTTTCTGCTTGTTATTATAAGATTTTTCTTAGAAGCCTGATAAGTTATTTTGATAATTATCTGTGGATTTTTAAGAAACCACAGTAATATCCTGTGATATCTTTAAGAACCAAGACAGAAGAATTTAATTTGAAAAATAATACTGTAGTATATTCAATGGTGGAATCCAGGCCATAATTTTACTCCCATTTATATAACCAATAGAGAAAATAGTTTTAGAAAGGAAATATTAATTCATACACCTATTTATTTGGAAGGCTTAAGACATCAGAATATTTACAGGATTCACATTCAAAATATTAAAAAAAAAGCAAGGGAATAATGGAAAATACAGAGAGTAAAAGTATACTTTAACTTAAAAATTCTCACAATTATCATTTATTTTGCTCTAGCTTCTGCATTTCTTTAGAAAGCTGGCTGCTGTCAGCTAAAGACAGGGTTCTGCATCATTGTTTTCACTGTTTCAACAATTTCTTTACATGTTGGAAACTACTGTAGCTGAACGCAAAAGTTCATCTTAAGCATCATAAAATTTTCTCCTGTACCAGAGGTTTAGTACTAAATCTAAAAGAATTATTTAGATTGGAAGATACCTAAAAGAATCATAGATAATTTGAGTTGGAAGGAATCTTTTAGAGATCATCTACCTCCAGCTGCCTTGCCATGGGCAAGGACAACTTCTACTAGACTAAGTTACTCAAAGTTCCATCCCACCTGGACTCAAACACTTCCAGGGATGGGGCATTCAAAACTTCTCTGGGCAATGTGTTCCTGTGCTTCATCACTCTCATAATAAAGGATTTCTTGCTAATGTTTAGTGTAAACCTACCCTTTTTCAGCTTATGGCCAGTAGTCCTTGTCCTATTGCTACATGCCTCTGTATAAAGTCCTCTTCCAGCTTTCTTACAGGGTCCCTTCAGGTACTGGAAGTCTTTTGCAAGGTCTCCCCGGAGCCTTCTCTTCTCCAGGCTGAACAACCACAGTTCTTTCAGCCTGTCCCATTGGAGAGTTGCTCCAACCCTGTGATCAATTTAGTGGCCTTGTTTGGACTTGCTCCATCAGTTATATGACTTTTTATATTGGCCCAGAGAGAGTTCTGGTCCATTAAGCAATTAGATAGACAAGATCAGTAGTCAGGAAACTGAAGGAATCTCATCATTATAAAGAAAAAAATGCCTTAAAAAAGTCTGATTCATCTGAACTAGCTATCACTTAGTGAGAGATGCATGTGAATAGTGTTCTTTATCCTAATGATCTCAATAACATCAAGGCATGGGCTGATTTTGAGTTGTCTGCTGTGTTTCGCAGTCAACACTTTGTAAGAATACATCCATACATGAGGCATGCAGCAAAATAGACAAGATAGGAATGAAAGCCTCTCAAATCAAGAGAAACTTTCTGAAGTATGTATTAGGTGACCCATTGATAATACAGGGTTGGTTGTTTCAATAGAGTAGAGAAGGTACCTGGTTAAGGAATTTTACTAATAGTAACTTGGCCATTTTTCTGTAAGCGGGTCCTTGTAAAAGAGTTGAATGAACTGCCTTATCCAATGCACATTAGTGTCTATCATTCTTCCAGAACCTAAAGAAACAATTACAACAGTATCATGGGGAATACTGGTATGACAAAGGGCATATTTTGAAAGTTTTCAAATACTTCATATCCTGGATTTGAAAATAACATTATATTTCCTTCGTCTGGAAGAGAAGAGGGGAACTCTACCTGTCCTGCATTTCTGGTTGCTAGAGTGACATATTCCCTCTGTGTCCTCCACAATATTTATGCTAAAGACAGAGAAATGGAATACAGATTAGGCCATTAATGTTCAACTAGGTTATAACAAATTTTAATTCTATTCCTGACTGGCTACAGATTTAATGTTCCACTTAAAGCATCAAAAAAGTTCATTTCATTCTTACGATTTTTTTCTCAGCATTGTATTCACTAGTATTTTAGATGGGGACATCCTTGAAAAAAAGTTTTGTGTTTTTATGGGATTCTTTTGTTTGTTTTTTTGTTTGTTTTGTTGTTTTGGTTTTTGGTTTGTTTTGTTTTTAATACAGAAGGCCATCAGAGGCATGGAAGTGTCTTTATATAAGAATATTAGCTATTCTTTTGTTAAGTTCCAGTCCAGCATAACACTCTATTTATGAAAAAAGCTTGGACTGTTCCAATTCATTCATATACAACAGGAGAATAATGACAGAACAAAATATTATTCATATGAACATGCACACCCATAATTCTACAACCTTCCTTCAGTGATAAAAAGTTAAAAAAAATATATAGAAGAATACAGCTAGAAACACAAAATAAAATGAAACTGAAATAGATAAAAAAGCTTTACATTTTTTGAATGATCATTTTAATGTGATAGTCTTCTGAATAATAAAATAAATAACTAGAAGTGCATAAGTATAGCAGAGGATTTTCTATCTTTTTCTATCAGCTAAATTAGATGAAGACCCTGTGAAAATTAAGAATTTTGCAAGATGTACATGAAGTGCTGAACCTAATCAGGCCCTAAAAGTATCATTTCTCTCCTGCTTTTTGTAACAAGGTTAGAATTTTCATTGATTCTTTTTGGTGGATCCTCTAAGTTGCAATGAGCAGAAGGATACTTCATTTTAGAAACATTCACATCTCTATGAACTCTTTAAACTTATCCTTCAACTAAGTTGTGATTTTCAAGGAACTACCAAATAACATTTTCATTAATTAAATGAGAAAATAGCTCTTTTTAAAAAAAAAAATGTGCTAAAGTGCAACAAGTTTTGAATAGGACCTTATCCTTCATTTTCTTTTGTGAGTCAGATAGAAACCCAATTTATTTAAGGCTTAAGTTGTGTCATTTACAGGATTTCTTGGCTTAGAAGAATTTTTCAATGAAGATTTTTTCTACTATCTTCAGTGTATCTTATATTAATCTGTTCTTGAATCTTCACACAACTGGTGTAAAACCACTGAATTGTCAAATCTATTGGCTCATAGTCTAATAAGCTGAACAGAGGCCATTATGGTCAAAGAATTTTTTTTTTTCACAGTGAGATACATATAAAATTTAAAGTAGAAAAATATGGCCTTTATCTTATTTTCTTCCAGTTTGACATTTGAGTAACTGAATGCTTTATTCAATTAAAAAAGTATTCACTCTCAGTATTATTCTATTCAATCAGTGCTACTGGTGGTTCCTACGCCTTACACACCTGTAAATCTGGGGAATAAAAATTTGGGAGAAACAATCATTATTTTATTTTTAAATGGTGAAGACCAAATTTTATGAGAGATTTGAAATAAGAAACTTTCTCTTGACCTTTTATCACGTGAACCATATTTAAAATGACTAAAGAAAATTATTTAAAGCTTCATGGAAATAGTGTTCTGAAATAAAGTTCATGTATTTCAAAACTCTTCATATACCTAATTACAACAGAAAATTAGCCATCTATTCATCCTTTCATAATCCTTTCTTCACATCTGAGTTTCTGAACAGTCTTCTTGTGTACCTGGGGAAAAGGAGGGATTTGTAAACTTCAGCTTGATTAGAAACTACCCAGGAGATAATTAAGACATTTGATATTATCACTCACAGCATCCTTCTTTGCAATCTGTCCAGCTGTGAGATGTGCAGGTTCACAGTGTGCTGGGTGAAGAACTGATTGAATGGCGGAACTCAAAGCATTATGGTAAATGAGTCTAAATCTGTTTGGCAACTGCTAACCAGCGGTGTTCCTCAGCTCTCAGTTCTAGGGCCCGTCCTGTTCAACATATTAATCAACAACCTGGATACAGGAGTTGAATGCACCAATAGCAAATTTGCTGATTATACCAAACTGGGAGGTATTGTTGATTTTTTGGAGGGAAGAACACCTTGCAGAAGGATCTAGATAGATTGGAGCATCAGAATATGATTAATGAGATGAAATTTACCAAGTCCAAACAGCTCATAGTGCACCTAGGATGGAGGCACAGGCACAAGGGTAGGGCGACAAGAGTATAATATTATTTCCCATATTTATAGTTATTTCTATATAAATGATGGTTTTGCCTAGGCTTGTATACTCCTTGATGTAGTAGCTTCACTAATGTGCTGGTTTAGAGGTAAACCGGCAGGAGAAACAAACACAACACCAAAAAGATTATAAGTCAGAGTTAAAATTTAATAACAATATTACAATAAATGCAATGGCACAATGAGAAATTGGTTTTAACCCAAAAAACCCAGAATTGTAACCCAGCACCCTGGGGCACAAACACAAAGGGGTTTGTATCCCCTGTGCTGAACTCCACATGGTTCCCCCAAGTCCAAAGTAAAAAGAAGTGAGAAACCTGTTTGTGCAAATGACGGTTGCAGTCTGGTCAAGAGTGGTGGTCTCCTCCTGTAGAGGTTCTGGTCCTCATCTGGGTCTGATGAGTGGTTCCACAAATCCCCAGTATCTCCCCCAGGGTGGGGAATTACACAATGGGTGATCTCACTCTGTGAGTCAGGGGGTATTTTGGAGTCATTGATGGCCCATTAGCAGACATGACACCTCAGGCTGGGTGTGGAGGTGCTAATGACTTCCTGGATGGGAGTTATCACAGCTCTTATTTCACAGGTGTCTTTCACACCCAGCTCACACACCCTGAGGGGTAGGGTGTGCCCAGGGCAGCTACTGCAAATGGTCCATTGTTAACATTTCTTGGGAAATGGCATAAAGAGTTTAGAATACACAGTGTTTGGTCACATGCACTAAGTGATAAACTGCTTCCAGCTTGCTGAACTAGGACAACTAAGAAACCATTTTTTTTTGTAAATTACTTAACACAAATCATTATTAAATCCTAAGTCTATCCATTTTAACTTTACTTGTTAGTTTGGCTGTTTTCTACATCGTGATTCATTGAACTAAAACCCATTAATTCACAGACCTAGTTGAAGCCTCTTGGAATTAACAAGGAAAGGAAAATGAACAAGGTTTGCTGGCTCTAAGTAACACTTTTCAATGGTTGAACTCAATAACCTTAGGAGACTTTTTCAACCTAAAGGATTGTATGATTCATGAGTCTGACACAAAATATTAGCTAACTGGGGAGGAGGAAGTTAGATGATCTCTTTCCACAAGGGAAAGAGTCCTATAACATTTATGCTATTTATGAATTACTGAAAAATCACAAGGAATTAAATGAATATGTACTGAGAAAATCCAGAAACCTACAACCAAAGTCCAAAAGACATAGCTATAGATAAATTAGATAAATCAAAATTAAAATATCACACTACGGGGTAGTAAGGTGTAAACATACTTAAATTCTACTAAAGTTAACAGAGAAATCAAAGCAAGAGAGGATCAAAACTTTTGCAAGTTTGCTAACTCACCTGTACAAAACCAGAACTCTAGACTTTTCATGCATTTTGAAGTGGAATACATGTATTGTGACAAAGAAATTGGAGGTTACAAGACTCATCCATCTTTCATGGAAACCTTCATTTGACTCTGTAGTGAACAGATCTGGACTGAGAATCAATCCCAAAGACAACTTTATGATGTGATTGAAAGTGAAATAAAGCCTAAAATTGAAATTCAAGTTAAACTGTCTCAGTCAGAGGTAAGGGTTTCTTGTCTGAGTATTGACGATCGATTCACTTTCTTTATGTAGATTTTTTTTAAGCACAAGCACAACATTTACATGCATCTGCATATACCATATGTATCTCCTTAGGGGAAATTAACTTCACTGACATTTCTAGACACACACACACACACACACACACACACACACACACACACACACAGATGTAAAATGTCTTTCTCTTCAGTGTCTGGGCCTAGACATTTATCCTTCCCAGTAGATGCCCCTGGAGCCCACTCTTCCCAGTTCCTGACAATGGAACATACAATACCCTGAGGGTGCAGCCCCACTCCCTTTGCTGGTATAGACCCTCTCACTCTACACACAAAAGCATATAAACATGTGCACACGTGAACACATACAGAGCTGAATGGAACTTCCTTGATCCACAATAGCTGACCCTCCATCATGATGTCACCTTTAGAGACACTAGAAACACTGGACTTCAGGAGACCAGAGTTTGACCTCTTCATGGATTTGCTTGAAAATGTCCCATGTGATAAGGTTCTGGAGAGAAGGAGGCCCCAGGAAAGTTGGTTGATGTTCAAGGATCATATCCTTCAACCTCAGAAGCAGTCCATCCCAACAAGCAAGAAGTTAGGAAAAAATTTCAGAAAACCTCTGTGAATGACCAAGAAGCTTCTGACTGAAAAGAAACACAAAAGAGGAAGATGAAAAGGGGAAAAGATAACCTGGGAGACATACAATGTCTGTATATGCAGGGAAGAAGAAGGACAAAGTTCACCTGGAAGTGTAATTGGCAAGGGTTGCAAAAGAAAAAGAGGAAATATTTCAAATACATACATGACAAAAAGAAATCTATTGCAAATATGGGCCTACTGCTGAATGGGACTAGGGACATGATAATATGGAACATGGAGAATGCTGAAGTAGTGAATGCATTGTTTTTCTCTGTCTTTATTAGCAACACTGGCCTTGAAGCATCCCAGAGAACTGTGGAAAGGCTGCAACAAGGAAGATGTACCCTGGTGAAAGAAGATCAGGCAACAAAATCACCAAGAGTAATCAGTATGGTTTAACCAAAGGGTAATTATCCATTGACCAATTTGATAAACTTCCACAATGAAATGGCTATTCTGATAGATGAAGATACACCAGTAGATACTGTCTACCTAAATTTCAGTGAGACCTTTGACACTGTCTCTCATAAGAGAGCTTCTTCTCACAGAGAAACTTATGAAATATGGGCTGGGTGAGCAAAGGGTGAAGTGGATTGAATCTCAATAATATATAAATACCCAAAAAGGATGGCGTAAAAGAGGACGGAGCCAGCTCCTTTCAGTGGTGCCCTGTGACAGTACCAGAGGCAATGGACACACCAGGAAACAATTTTTCACTCTGAGAGTGAAATAAGCTGCCCAAATAAGTGGAGTCTTCATCCTTGAATAAATTCAAAAGCTGTCTGTACATGACCCTGGTCAAATGGCTGTAGATTGCCCTGCTTGATGGGGGTGTTGGACTGGATGACCTCCAAAGGTGCCTAACAACCTCAACCATTCTGTGACTCTGTGGTTCTATTTAAAGAATTTATAAAAACAAAGACTGTGCTGAATAAGTGCAGAGCACAGCAGGAGAAACATAAGGACAGGCAAACTCTCTACAAATGACGACCAGCCATTTTTCTCACCTTATACTTCTATCTTTCTTGCTCTTGTTCCTTCAGAAATCACTCAAATTTCTTCCTTTTGCTGGTTTTGATTCCTCTCCATAATAAATCTCATGCTATCGGCCAATGTGGTTACCCTTTACACCATAATGTCTTCTGTATTCCTAGGCAGCAATTCTCCTCAAGCCAAAAAGTGCTACAACATTGATTCATATTCATCTGTTTTACAGCGGGGTAATGGGGTTGAGACTCTCCTCGGACATCCTTAGGAGAGGCTTGAGTAAGGTATCCCTTCCTCTGAGTCTTCAGTTGGTGTTTTTTACCTTCCTTTTTGCTACTGTGCTTTCCTGAGTTTGTGGAGTTGGGCTTTAAATCAGCTGATAGCCCGTGTGATGGGTCTGCCAGTAGACAGATCCACTCCTCTCTTGTTGTCTCTGTGTTCTTTTGTGGATGAGCTTTTCACATATACCTAAAATAAAATATCCCACCTGGCTGCATTTTGAGGAATAGAGATTGTCACGTGAAAAGGAGGAGGGAGACAGAAATACAAAGATTTCTAGTCTTAACTGTATTAATTAAAAGTTATTAGCCGTAAACACTTCCAGACAATCAAATCCTTATGTACCCCAACACTGTCTGTCTTTTAACTGACAGCACACAGGTTGAAAGGGTTTCTGACTTCTAATATGAAGCCACACTTAAGCCAGGGAGAAAAGAACTTTTCTCACAACAGCTCCTGAAATAACATTTATTAATACAAATATGTGACAGTCATTGTGGGTTCTGCTTTGCCGGAAATAACGTTCAGCTGCAAGATTGTATTTAATTGATAATAAAAGACCCCAAAAGAAACCAGCACAAAACACATTCTACAAAGACAAACACACTAAACTCAAGTTACAATACACCAATGTATCCCATTTTCACAACAGACAGAAACTAGCAACAAAGAACTACTAACTAAAAACACAGACACCTAAAACACTTATCTAGACACTCTCTCAATAACACAGGACAATAAAATATCTTGCACACCACTCTCTCTGTAACACAAAACAAAAGAGAAGAGCAGAGCTGCTTCTTATCAACGTACATGTTGAAAAAAGGAACTGCGCCTTGAAAGTAAAGCAAGTTACTGTAGAGCAAAACAGAGCTGGTCTTATAAAGCAAGAATAGCAAAAAGCAAAACCAAGATAAAGCAGCAAAGTGTGAAGCAAGTTACTGTTATTAGTATTAAGGTAGCAAAACACATTTAGTAAAGGGAATGCTTATAAAGTAAGAATCAAAGTAGCTGTTAGAAAGGAAGAAAGTAAAGTTAAGAAAGTAATGTTAGAAAAAATAGAAAGCACATGGTCTTCTCACCCCTACGTTGTTTCAAGAGGAGGAGGACAGGACAAGCTGCAGCAGTTGCCTTCACAGAGACACTGGCATTTTTCCTTCTCCTACTGAAGTTTAAACTCCAAACACTTTTTATACCTTTTTTTTTTCCTTTCATGTCATTTGTGTGGCTAAAAGTCAATCTATTGGGGGGGTGATGGTGGTGCAGATGCCTGAGGGGAGGTGGCTCTTAGAGTGGCTATAGAAGATATCACAAGGGGGGGGCGATGTCATTCCTTAAACAACACTCCACCCTATGTTAATCTTATCAGTTTGAAAGCCTTTGTCTTTGGCCAGGAGCATCCCTCCAAGGGGCTGAGATGTCTCCCTTAACCCAACAGGCCTTATCAGGGGCCATCACGCCACAGAGGTGTGCAGTGTTTCATAGAATTTCAAACATATTCAGTTAGATGCAAAAATTCTTTGTAGATAGGATTACCGCACACATCTAATATTCAGAAAGATAGATGGCAGCTTGCATTTGAATTCAGAACAAAACAGAGTATTCCTGGAGAACTTTATATCACTCTTTAAATACTACTGAATCTGAAAAGTTAACATGACTTTCATCTGCTGAGATAAATCAGCATTTCAAAGTAGTGCTTCTAGAAATAATCATGACAAATACATAAAACAGCAATAAAAATATAAAAATGGGAATGAAGGATCATGGGTAAAAAAGAGATTACAAGAAAAATCAAACAAAATTATTAGAAATAGCTGAGAAGACAATAAAACAGAAAGCAGCTGTGAAAAATAGAAAGCAGCTGTGAAAATTAAGACAGGACAAGTGCTGTGATTGTCCAGATGGAGGAACAGGTCTCATAGGAGAGACATATCTAAAACAGAAGTATCATTTCTAGCTGTGGAGGCCTTATGGACTCACTTCACAAAGGCAACGGTTTTCTATTTACTTTTCGTAGGGGAGACCTTTAATCACAGCCCACTAGATATTGTATTCTGAGAACTTGGCTTTAAGAAACAAGACTGAAATAATTCCAGAGCAAGTTCATTAAAACTAAGTAGCATTACTGGTTCCTTCACTTATTTTGACAAAATACAATTTTAAAGAGATTCTACTTGTACAGCACTTACCAAGTCTTCCTACTTCTACTGATAATCAAGATTAGTCAGGCTTTTCCTCCCTTCTGGAAGCTGAGATAAATAACCCACATTTTATGTAGTCTTCTACTGGGATTCATCTCAGCTAACCTCAAATTCAGATTCACTTTCCTCACATACTAATCTCTAGTCATTATTTCTAGAAATTACAAGAAATAGAAGTTCCAGAATGTTATTTCAATGGGAAACTTTGTTGGGTTTAAATTATTTCCAGTTTTGTCTTTAACCAGAAAACAAAACCTGAGAAATGTCCTTAAAGTTTGTGCTTCATTTTAAGTGGAAGAGGTGTTTGAATAGATATTGTCATAATTTCTTATAATTTTTCATTAATTAATTTATGGCCACTTATTTTCAAAAAAAAAACACCAAAAACACCGAAAAACCAAAACAAAACACCAAAATGAACAGCAAATCTCCACTCAGAAACCACATAAAAAGGGAGCACTAGTGCAAGTGGCTAATCTATGAAAGCAGTCCAGCATTTCAGTTTATTAACAGCTCAAATGTCACTTTCTGATTGGACCTGTAAATCAAAAAGGGCTTTGTGTCCAAAACACTGGTAATTAATATTCTCATTGTCAGGTGACTTAAGAACATAGGATCATCCAAAAAAATATTTCAAGCCAAAGTAAAAAAAAAAAAAAAGAAACCCCCCACCAATCTTAATAAAATGAGCTTCCATTTAAAATATGAACTGATATTTTTATCAACACAGAAGTCTATTCTAAATGTCACTGAAGGCAATAGAAAACCTACTGATTTCAATAATCTTGAAAATTATTATAATCTTCTTATAAAAATTCCTAACAATAGTGGAAATTTGTGACAACTAAAAATTAACTAAGCATTATAAAAATGAAAATATCTATTATAACATCTGACAATGATAGATGAGGGTTTTTGCATTCTATCTTGCTTTGTTCTATTCAGAGACATCACTAAGTTTTATATATTTATAGTTTATCACCTTTTCACATGATACCTCTTTACTACAGACCTCTTTAACAGGGTCTGTAGTGATAGGACAAGGGGTAATAGTTTTAAACTCAAAGAAGGTGGGTTTAGACTAGATATAAGGAAGAAAATTTTTACAGTGAGGATGGTGAAACACTGGAACAAGTTGCCCAGAGGGGTGGTGGATGCTCAATCCCTGCAAAAATTCTAGGCCAGCTTGGACAGAGCTCTGAACAACCTGATCTCACTGAAGAAGTTTCTGCTCATTGTGAGAGAAGTTGGACTAGATGGCCTTTAAAGGTCCCTTCCAAACCAAACAGTTTCTTGTATTTCTTCTTCATGATGGGACCTCCTCTTCAAAGAAGCAGTCTACACTTCTTAAGGAGGCTTCTAGTTCCCAGGCCAGATTCCCAGGCTAACAGCTCTCTGGCAATGCCTAGACTGGCAGGCATCGTCTTCTGTCAATATTTTAGCACATATTTTCTGTCAGTATCTTTTACCATTTTATTTATACAGCCATCTAGAAACATTTTTCTTTGTATTTCAGTGGACTTTAAATTACCTGAAATCATAAGTCAGTGATACATAGTTATCTTAGTTTTGCAGAAATACAGCCTTTTTCATCAGATAACTCACTACATGTTCTCAAAACAATATTATTAAGGTTGATAATAGAGATAAAACTTGAAAACAAGTTGATTTGTTTTGTCTAACCAGAGATATGAGGTAACTTGTTCGGGTATACAAGTATCCTTATATATTTTGGGGATTGCTCGTTCTTCATTGTAAAGGTTGATTAACATCTCTGACAACTTTTAAGTGTTAGTATAATCATATCAGCTACCCATTATTTGAGGAGAGGATGTTTACTCTCATGACAGTCTTTGTCTAATCATATTCTACTCTTAAAATCCTGTCTTGACTTTGCTTCAATGAACTTTGTTTCCCAAAAAGGCATATGGTATGGCAAAACTGTATCTTTCATACAAATGTCCATCTGAAGACCATACTGATGTGATGCAATATTTTAAGTGTTTAGGTGCTACTGAAATTTAATATCCTACATGATAACAAACAAAAACCATGCTGCCTCATGAAAATTTCCTTTTAGTTGGACATTTTTATACACAATGCTACCAAAATAAAATAAAATAAAATAAAAATTCGTAATTAATGTCTTTGTTTGCACAACATTGCAATGTGTTAAAAAACTTTTATTATAAATGGAATGACAAAAGAATGACAGCTACAAAATAATAAGTAGAAACTTAGATCAAATATGTCAAAATCTTAAAGCATACCAACAATTTGAAAAGCTTTTTTCATTCTCAGATGTGAACTGCCTTGGTCAGCTTTACTGTTGGATTTATGTTTGCCATGAGAGATATTCTGTGTGTGCATACTCATTTACCCTTTTTGTTGTTGCTTTTCCCAAGCGTGATTGGTAAGCACACATCAATGTGAGCTTGTGCTCAACCTTGTAATATATGATTGGATACATACATAACATTTTCTCTTAGATGGTCTAGGAGTCCCTGCTAGGAACATCTTACCCTAGAGCATGTCATTTGGAGTCTGTATGCATCTTAACTTCATCTGTCATCATACAGCCCGCTATTCAACTCATAGATATTCTACAAATGTTATTATGGGTTTGTGAAGGTAAGTCAGAGAACACAGTCAACTTTTCCATCTCCTGTTTCAAGCTTTTAAATGCAGTCTAGATACTGCTTCAATGCTTTGCTTCAGCAATAACTTAGACAATTACAAAGGCAAAATCACAGGTCACATATGATTTCGCATTTTGTGTTAGTACTTCTATCATCCCACTCTTCTAGATTATATAACACTTACCACTCTTCCAGTCAGATTTTCTTGTCCTCCATTGTACTGGTTGTGCTATGCAATCTTCCATCTTCTCCCAACTTAAAATCTCACTTACCTAGTCTATACTCCTAGGACACTGATGAATACAATTCATAGTTGAATAACATTGCCTGAAAAACAGAAAACCCCAGGGATCACAATTGAGTGTTGAAAATGTCTACATTTGACTATATCTTCTTTTGTGATATAAAAGAATGAAGTCTTACTTGAATTGTCTAACTTAAAAATTACCATCTTCATTTCTGAACTATGACCACTCTCACAGATAGAAAGCATCAAGCTTTCTCAAGATAATATTTAATCTTGAATTTTCTTTTCAGTGTTTATTTGTGGTACTTTTTAAATAAAAACAATGCATCTTTTAGGAAATGCTGTTCTAGACTAGGCAGCATTTTGCCATTGTGTTTTACAGCTCACTCAATTAGTGCTGTTTTTACTTCATTCTGACTAAATTTGTCCCTTAGTATTCTTGTGTTCAGTGACCTTACCTTCACAGTGCATTGATGGGCTGCCTGTATTTTTCATGGTACGCATATTACTTTGACAACTCTGGTGATATTAATTGGTCTCTCAGGAGCTTTCTATAATAAATCTATCTTACTGGCAGTCATAAGTACCTACGAATTCTTGGCCTTCCTTATCTTCATTGTTCAGCAGAGCCTTACAAAAGAGAAAGATGTGAGGTAACATGGCAAATATTCCTCCTTTATGCTTTATTATTCTGAATGTAAGAAAACAACAGTCATGATCAGAGAGGGTTGTAGGACCTCTTCAGGTCCCTTGCAACCTCTGAAAAAGAACCAAAAATTATATGAGAATACATACAGTTCTTCAAAATCACCACAACCAAACATCATTCTACAGTGTAGATTCAGTACCAAAGCCCATCAGGCAAATAATCATAGGCTATTCTCAAAGGTGGGAATTGTCACCTCTGAGATCATTAATATCTCTGAAAACACTCAGAGGAAATATTTCTTAAAGGCAGGGAAAAATACTGGGATTTTGCTATAGGCTAACACATGCACAGGTGTTTAAATCTGACAAATGATAGTCAGTATCCACTTGGTGAAGGAAGTATGTATTGCAACGGTCCTTCTAGTGACATCTTGAGCTGAATCAGCAGAGAGTGAGTCATTGCTTTGCTTGCAGTACTGGTTTTTTTTTGTTTCTTAGTTTTTGTAATGTAGCTATCCACCATATATGCGTAATTGATTGTATTTGGTGTAACATAACCACACATGAAACATCTCTTAAAAATCTTAAGTACATGCAAAAGGCTCTTATGTTACCATTTCTGCAGGAGCAGCTTTAATTAACCTTTTATAAATGTCTTAGATATCCATCAACTGATCACTTCTGACACTTCGGGACACACATCCCAAGAGGCTGATCAACACGTTAAGAAATATCAACTGGTATAGATATAACACAAGGAAATTTCTAGACCTATTCCAGATTCCCACTGGTAATAAGCAATGAGATGCTTAGTTTTGAAAGTCCAGTTAGTTACCGATTTTCATTCTGGTTCATTGTCTCAACCTAGTTCATTAGCTTATCTATGCAAAATATGGCTGGAAATTGCTGGGTAATCCAAGGAATTATTTAAATAGTTAATACACCTTTCATAAGAGTAAATTTTTACAATTTTAAAAATACAAAATGTGCTAGCATTTTATTAATCCATATTTAATATACACACCTCCCACATAATACTTTCTACAGTGATAAAGTATTCACTGACAGATTTGGGTTCAAAGATTGTTTTCAAAGTTTGGAGTCAAGTATGTGGATTTTTTGTTTGTGAATTATTTGTTGTGAATATTGTTATTACTGGGCTGAAATGTTTGTTGAAGCTATGATCACATCTTATTTCTCTTTCTAGGTTATATAAAGTTGATGAAATGCTGATAAAATTCTGGCTCTATTTTGACAGAGTGAAACTTCAAAGCATTAATTGTAGAAGTTCTAATATTACACACATAGAATCTGACTTTCACTTTTGGCAATTATGACTTTATGTTTATACCTTGCTTTTGGCAGGAGTAACTTGTACTTTCTGAAAGATCACACAAGTTTGTTGCAAGGAAATCACTTGCAACATGAAAACAATACCAATTTATTATAAAATGTGCAAAAATATTGGAAGGTCACAAAGACAATCTCATTGTCTTTCAAGACATTATGATGTTATCTAGGTTCTAGTTATATTTTCTGAGTGTGTTGTTATCACCGTATCATATTTACTTTAAAAAAGACTTATTTTGTTCAAGATTACCTGAAGAAATAAGAAAATGAGAGGGAACAGCGGACATTAAATACCCTACTTGAACTCCATTATTTCAATTCAACAATATCTACTTGTACTTTAGGAAGAATTTCAGGTGTAAATGGTGCAGTGTAGGAAAGGTGTAAGGCATACATGTGGCTTCTTTGACGTAATATGACTGTCGCTTTACATAAGGATAATGAGAGTTAACTGTGAATCTGAAGCTGTGTTTTAGTTTGTCCTGATACTTCACAAAAGCTCTACTACTGGTGCCTGCAGATGCAATGTAATTCTTTTGAGAAGCTATTATGCCTTCTGCTTCAGCAAGAAGCATGTGTTGCTTTAGGCTGCAGTCTTTTCAGTTCCACAACCTAATCAATGAAAGCTTTACCAGTGCCAAGATTTTATTCTTATATTTGTCTCTAATAAGTATCATCAAACATGTCTGTATTCGGGAAGGTTATAAAAGGTCTATCCTGCTCTCCATTAACTTCAGCAAGTTTGTGTATTCTTACATCGCTCAGTGGGGTTGAGGCCACATACCTACATTGCTCCCACTATATTTACAGAACTGCATTCCCTTCCAGTATCAGGATTTGCAGTTTTTTCACCTGCCCAATCTTTTTCTGTAATATGAAGTTCTAATCTCCTCTGCCATACATCTCTGCTGATACTTTCAAGACTTAAAGCTAGCATAGCCAGCAACCAGGAGATTCATGGAAGTGTAATTCCTCTAGTGGCATGAATTTCCTCTCTATTTTCTAAATTAAGACAATCAGGTGTCTTTCTAGTGGTGAAAGATGATTATGTGTTCAGGAACATATTTTAAAATAGCAGCATAAATTAGTAGATTTCATTGTAAAAGGAACCAACCAGCCAACCAACCAAAAATGCATCCAAAAAACCCAACCAAACAAAAAACTGTGAGAAAACTGTGTGTCAGATAGATAGTCTGAGATAGATAGATAGATAGATAGATAGATAGATAGATAGATAGATAGATAGATGATAGACAGATGATAGATAGCTATAGATAGATAAAAAAATAACTAATTATCTATTAATATTCCAAGCTTTATGCATATAAATATAATAACTATTTGTAAAGTTCTCTCTGTAGACTATAAAATAAGTGTAGGAAGATCAATTATCTTGAATGAAAATTAACTTTTGTGAATATTTCTCTAATTTCTTAATGGAATAGACTATGACAAGAAGTGGTGCTTATGTGTGATATCTCAGATCCATGTCACTGGTGGGTAGTGTGATGCTGGAGATAAATTCTCCTGAAATTTTATTTCTACATTTCTAAAGTGATATTGTCGAGAAAATCTGCTACAGGAGAAACTTGGGTCCTATAAACTCAATACTGTCTTTATCATTTCGTTCAATGACAGCTGAATTATACCAAATAGAAAGGTATTTTTTAAGGAATGGCATTCTTATATTCCTTTTTTTCATCTGTCACATTGTGTGATATTGCAATGCATGCTTAAATGCTTGATGTATTCCACCAGATGGTTGGATGTATTGCAGTCAGGAGTACAGGATTTTGTTTTGTACCTATCTACTCTTTAAACATTAAACATTCGTACTACAGCAAGAATGAGGAAAAGAACATCTGACAAAAACACAGTGAACTGCACAGCTCAGATATTTTTGTTACTGCTGCATTAAACTCTGCTTTAATTTGGACATAGTTTGAATAATTTTTTAAACTTAAAACAAGTATGATATTTCAGGAATTTAAAACCAATGCAGTTACTAGTTCATAAGCTGTTTAAACAGAAACAAAATTAGAAATTACTAGTTTCAAATTATCTTCTGTACAATTATACCTCATAAATGGCATTTAAAATATGATTCTTTAGTAGAAAAGATATAAAAGCTATCTTAAGAAAAACAGCTACTGCATATGAATGGGGATATTTTTCAACATAAAATCACAGGACCCTTTAGCACATGAATTTAATGTGCATGTGCAACAATCTTTCTGACACTATAAAGCTTCAGAAGATCCATTACTGTCTTCAAGTTTACAATCTGTGCATTAACAGGTTTTGTGACAGACAGAGCTATTATACACTCTATTCTGCCAATATTATTACTTCAGAGAGAGAAATTAAAGAAAATATGTGAAATATAAAAAGGTATTAGCATGTAAAAAAGTTGTTTAAAATATTAAAATACATTTAGTATAATATTATATAATACATGACAATTACCGTGTCATTTGAATGAAGAATTAAAATAAAATTATAATTTAGATTCAGTTTTTTATCACTGTGATTAAAACAATTGCTGCTGTAAATTCATTTTAGGGATAGGATTGAAGTACACACTTGAAAAGCAGAGAAGTGACTTCCTGAAAAGCATCCTTTAGAAGAATATTTGTAAGTAATATCTTTCAGACTTTTCCATAATTGTTCCTTCTAAACCCTTTCTGAGCCCTATTAGTGAGAGAATCAAGCTGTCAGGAAACACATATTTTGATTTTAGCTTTAGGTCTTGTTCTGTTTTATTGAAGGAGACAGCAAAATAAATAAAGGCACATTTAGTAACAATTCCATTGCTTTAAGGTGTTTATATTCAACTCTTATTGATAACTCAGGGCACCTCATGTACATAAAGTAGAGAGCCTACAACCTTGTATTTTTTAAGGTAGGGCAGATCCCTGCTAAGCTATTTCTAACAATCTAAGCTGTCATGTTGAAGTTAAAGGACTAGATTCTGATTCTATGTAAAAATCACAGAATTTAATGGTTTAAAAATAGGTTATTAATTTAAACTGAGATTGCATCAAAAATCTCACCTGTTTTATGTCTGCTACAGCAGGATGGGCTTCTCTTCTGCATCCCATACCATATCTTTCAATATTGTGCTAGGGCTCTTCATGTACCGGTGCCTATGAAACAACAGCAAGCACCTATGTGTACACACAAAAGTAAACACTCCTGACAGCTGCAAGATGAATTCTTCATATATGAATCTAAAAGTTGAGTTGCTGTTAAAATCAACAATTTGCCATTTTATCCAGGCCAAATTTGCAAGACCAGGTAACTGTGTGTGAGAGGAAGCCTGTCATACGAAGACTGGAAAAAAATAAAAACGGATATATGAAGAGAGTAAAGGTTTCAATGTACCAGAACCTATGAAGGACACTAATTTTAATATTATGGATGTTTAAATAAGGGGGTTGTACTTTCAATTATATGGGTTTTGAGTGTTATGGTTGTTACCTCCCCTCCCCACCCAGTTTTCAAAAATGCCCTCCTGTCCATCTCCCCCTTACTTCCCCCCCTCCGCCGTTTTTTTTTTTTTCCCCTTAGTCATCTTCTTCTTTCCATAAGTCTACAGGTCATTTTCCCACCTCTGCCCAGAACCCTGTTCCCTTATTGGCCTGTTGACCATTGTCCCTTCACTGGTTGTTCATTGTCCCAGATACATGCTCCACCCCTATTTCCATCCAATCCTGTTCTTGTTACCTCCCAGTTTCTAGCAACTTCTCTTTCCAACTCTATAAAAGTCAGTGTTCTTCCCAGCAAAGTTGCTTCTACGCCTCACCATCATGTTGAGTGGAATGTGTGCCAAGAGCCATCCATGTGGTCAATGCCTGTCAGCTCTGGGCTAAACATATTGCAGTTTTTTCTAATTTCCAGACTGTGGCAAGAATCAGTCATTTCAACATTCTCAAAAACTAGTTTCTAAAGAAAGCAAGATTCATTCCAGGAGTGTAAATTAACTTGTTTAGTCTACCATGTTTCTCTATCTTGGACAGAGTAATAATCTCCTATGATGAATTAATAAAGTACTCTGTAGAACAAAGAACACTTCAAGGGATCAATTTCAGTACTTTCAGATTTGGATTAGTTTACGTATTTTCAAACTGAGCTACACTGCCCATCCCTTTGGTGTATATTAAAAGACACATATAATTACAAAAAAAAAAGTCTTTTCATACTTTTATCCTTTAATCACTCTCGAAAGCAAGAAGCTGGCAAAACATCAGGATTGACCTGATTTTACGAATTTTGCACAGATGTTCATAAAAGTAATGCAGTCTTTATAATTGCAGTTATCATTTGGACATTCACAGAAGGATATTGACTTTAATTATAAAACTCATCTGAGTACTAATGAAGGTGTCTTTATTACTGTGCAAGAACAATCCATATTTTTTTAATATCAGCAAAATTTACAGTATAATAAATTCCTATAATGCTAAGTAGTGAGTTTGGGGAAGCAATGAAGTATCAATTTTAGAAAAAAAATAACATATGTAAGAGCAGTTTTAACTTTCTTGTACCTTGACAAAAAGACCTAGTTCAGTCCAGCTCCAGAAGAATAGATTTTTGGTTGGGTGGCAGCTGTAGGACTGATGCAAACAAGCCAAGCACAACATTTAAGGACAATTCTTTCAAATATGTCAGAATCCTCAGTCTTGTCCCAATTTATTGAAATTTGCATATGTTTCCTTGTTTTCTTCTTTAAGAAAGGAGTCCCAATTTTAGGTATTTGGAACAATAAAATGCCCAGTTATCACAGTTTTCCTTATTCTTTCCTTCTTTCCTCCCTCTCTTCCTCCCTTCTTTCTGTACCTCTTTCCTTTCCTCCTTCCTCCCCCCCGCCGCTTCTATCCCTCCTGTCTCTCTTGCTGAGGTTACTCATGGCAAATCACTCATCATTCTAAATGCCTGCCTCTCCATTTTCCTCTTTCAGATTAAGCTGCTGTTATTGCTTTGTTCCTGATCTACTATTGAAAGGTGATGAATTATGTTCTGAAAAATTATGACCTGTGGATTATACATTGATTTCCTGGCAATTTCTTATCAGTCCTTGAATAACAAGTTGTACAAGTTTGCAGCTGAAAAACTTATACTAAGATCCTACCTATATGGCCGTGAAACTGTTAGATGGAAGATAAAAAGTACTGTGCAACCAGAAGCCATTAAGATGTACAGCAATTGAGATACTCACTTCCCCCCAGTGACTGGCTGGAGCATATAACAGACCCAGCTGGTTTTCCTCCTGGGAGTCCAGTGTAATAGCATAATAACAAATAAAACAGAGAAGTTAGAAAGGCAAGTGTGACTGGTAATTACCATAAATATGAAAAATCTTTGTGGAAATGTGGATTTTGATCATGTGTTTTAGGTCATATATAATATTATTTACAGATCATAAACCCTAGGTGGCATATCAGGAAAAAAGGCATTTGTCTCTTTATTCTATAAGTTTTCTGTTGTATTATTGTCTCTTGTCTTTTGAGAATGTTTTAATAATTTCACAGTTTTTTAAGAATTTTCACACATGGAATCTTCTCATGATGCTTTGATTATATAAAAACTGCTTTAGTTCCCATTGCAATGAGTAGAAAGTATGTTTCAATACTTCAAGGAAGAATCTAACCACTCACTTTCCTTATCTCTGGCACATTTCTAATGCAAGCACACATTATAAAAGGAAATTTTCTCCCCTTTATTTTATCAAAACCTGAATGTTTTATCTTTATATTAATGATGATGTCTCATAGCTCATTTGTTCATGGTAATAGTGTTTCACTTCATTGGGGAGGAATTCAGAAACATTTAGTTTTGTGAGTTAGTAGAATGATTTCTCTACTTTTTATTTATTTATTTTCTTCTTAATTTTAATATATATTTTATTATTTGTCTTACTGTTATAACTGCAGAAGCAATTCATCCACAGTGATCAGCTTTAAACAGCCAGTACAAATGGTTCCCATTATTATCTGTTTGACTTGATCTACCACCCATGGTAGCACTTTGCCCTTACAAAAGAATACAGTATGTACTGTGTACTTTGATTTTGCCACTATGATTAAAAAGTAGGAAACTAATGCTTTTCAGTGTTTCTTCAAAATCATATTGTCATCAGGAAATATAATGCTTAATGTGATTGAATGAATCAGAAGCAGGAAGGAATGTGTGAACAGTTCTGACCAATTCTTGTTTCCAAAGCCACCTTATTAAGTAGAGTGACATGGGATGTTTCTCTGTGTGTATGTGGGTTTTGTATAGGTAAGTTAGAAATTAAATGCCAGATTTCCAGTTGCACTTTATAAACTCCAAACCAACATGTTTTATTTCTAATGTTAGCAGACCAAAACACCATAAATTAATGTTATATGGTCTTGAAATTCAATTACCTTATTTATGAGTATATATATCTATTAAAACCAACAACAACAACAATAACAACAACAAAAACATTACATGCAGTGGTGGTTCAGGATTCTATCATCTATTTTATTCTGCCAGCTCTGCACAAAACTAGTTATGTGATATTATTAGGGGTGAAAACTCTTTTGAAGGAAAAGCTGCAACCACAGATAAAATGAAACTTTGGGAAACTAATATAAGGTTAGTAGTGTGTTTTATCTTTCCATTGAAGAGGTTGTTAAAAAGTTTGAAAGTGTGAGGTGAATTCAGATAGGGACAATTAATTTCCTCCCTGTAAAATTCAGTGTGGACTAGGAGTAAAGTCTGCTGGTGACTTGTGGCACATTCATTTTGATACCATTCTGCATAGTTTCTTATGACAGTAGGTTTTGGATATTTTTTTGTGCTTGGTTCTGTTTCCCTGCCTCTCATTCTTTGAAGAGCAGAGCAAAATTATGGGGGTTTTGTTTTATTTTTTCTGATAGAGAGTGCAGAGTGATTTACAGCTCAATATCCAAGAATTGCTTAATTCCACAAACATTAATTTATTGAGATAGAAAGTCTTTTTCATATGTATATATATATATTAAAAAGGTAAAAAAATTGTTAGTAATTTTGGAAGAAACTATTATAAATATTGTTTCACAAGGAAACATGGCTGGTACTGTAGGAATCTGTAGAGGACTGAGGAAGAAATTCAATTCTCTGCAAAACTAGAGCATAGAGTGGTCTAATTCTGAAACATTGATTATACCAGAAAGCATGTTCAGAGTTGTTCTTGTTTTTGGATTATAGAATCATTAATGTTGGAAAAGACCTTTAAGATCATTAAGTCCAACCATTAACACAGCACTGTCAAGTTTCCCAAAATAGATCATTAGTGTCATAATAGATGTTTGAAACAACAGCTACTGCACCAGGATAGCATGAAACACACTTAAAGTAAACCACTCCATCTTCATCAGGCCATCAAGGCAGAACTATTAGCTCTGAAAGATGTCAAAATTATGCTTCAATCAGTTCCAGCAGGTGTTAAAGTTGAAATCTGAGAGTGGTTCCAGCTGCTCATTTCCACACAGTTGTAGTAAAGAGAGTGGCACATCAAAGTGGAAGTCTCACCAAATGCCCATGAGAAATTAAGGGTCACCATGTTTTCTCTCAGTGTGATCCTATCTATTATCAGCCACTCCTGAAGAACACAGCTGTAAGGATAATAAGGCTGATACGGAAGTACAACCTACTCCAGGCAGCACCTGTGCTGTTTACCAGGTCACCTCCATAGACTGAGCAATGTCATAGGTGGTTTGACATGATCTTTGTTGATTTTGGAAAAAGAGTTATTGCTCTAGGAATTTCAAGGAGATAGAAAACTTTTTCTTTGGGTGTGACTGTTTTTTGTTCATTTTTTATCTGGACCATTCAATTAGGAAAACTTAATAAAGAGAGGAAGGTGTTTAGAATATAAATGGAGGAAATGGGCACTCCTACAAGTGAGAAAAGGAAGATAAAATTGAAGAAGGGTAAAAAAATTAAAGTATCACTTGTGGTTGCAATTTAAGAGACAATAACAAAGCAATACATAGTATTATATGTGTAGGGGGAATGAGGGAAAACATAATGCTGGACTAATTATGTTCTCTCATCTGTTAGGAAAGAGGTAGGGAGTGATAGTCACTATTCCACTCAGGCAACCAAAAACAGAAAAGGAAGAGTTGCCTTCCTCTGTTACCTACTATAGAAGAATGCTGAGCTAGAAGGACTGCTCTTGTGCAACTTTTTGGTCATTTTTTTTTTACTAGAGGTTGCACTTAAATCTGTGGATATGCAAATATATTTCATATAATGTTGCTTTACTTGTTTTATGATAAAGTGCATGAACCGAAACCAAAATGTACTGGTAATCTTGCTATAGAGCTAATATTGCTGAAAAAATCTTGAGGTTTATCTTCTAATAAACATATCAGAAATGAGTGGGATTGACAAGGTTTTCAGCTGTAGTTCTTAAGTTAAAACTGTGGATTCCTGTAGGGGATCTCAAGTTTTACATCAGCCTTTCTGATGTCGATGTAGTAAACTGCTAACTACTGCCCTAGTTTATTGGCATAAAGGTCTTAATTTTAAAAACAGTAATTAGTTAATTTAAATACCTTCACTTGAGCAGTTTTAGACATTTTTTAAGATGAATTTTGCACTGTATACTTAAACTTAGATAATGAAAATTTCAAACTATATTAAATTAGAAGGTAGTGTATTTCTTTTAATTACACAAATACATCAGATTCTCTGATCTTTTGTGACTGGTCAAATTGTGTTTCAATTAACCAAATAACAAAATGTGAGACTGAACTTTTCAGCCATTTCCCTATTATTACTGAAAATAACCAACAAACTTTAGCCCAAGAAGGAAATATCTTTGATGGCATTCCCTGTACACATATTTATAGTGTTCTATTATTATATTACATTGTAATACTTACCTACCTAAACTTTACTCAAAGAAAGAAACTCATGCTGATTAATGAAATAATCTTCTTTATCTACTTCTGGCTTCCTTTTCTGAGTATCTTTCCTTCTATTCTTCACTTGCTCATAGTCATTCTTTCAAATTCCTCCAAACTGTTTCTATTTTTAGTGCTGGTTGTCTTAGCTAAGCTCATTCTTTTTCAGTTATTCTTCTCACTATTTTCTTCATACCACTCAAGATTTTTTTTTCTGCCCCATCACTATAGCAATAGAAAACCTTCTATATAAAATCAGTGGTAATAGAAAAGTTCCTAAACTATCGTGGATTTACTTATCAGAAACATTTATCGCTACCAGTTTTCTTTCTCCCTCAACTTAATTTTGTGTTATTTCCCACCTCACATATTTTTTTATTAACCTTTCTATATTTATGTCTGACACCAATAAATTCCAAGTAAATGTAGAAAATTCCATGTAAATGAGAAATATTTAAAATACTACCACAAATTTCAATTCCCCAAAATTTACTCAAAAACTTCCTAAAATGGGAATTCTTCTAACATATAGCCACACTGCAAATGATAAGCAACATTAAACAAAGAAATAAATATAACAAAGAAATAAAAGATAATTTAGATCAGATTAAAACACAGCACCCACTGAAATAGTCTGCTTTTATCCCAGGTTCCCTTAGGACCAATTTGCAGAGTTGAAAGCAGCTGTCCCAAATGAAAAGGGGAGGGGGAGGGGGCTGGGGGGGGGGTGTGTGTGTGTGCAATGTATTATATTTGAGCTTGTCTTTTCTTAGCTGATTAGTTAGTCATTACTGTATCATTCACTTTGTGTAAGAAAGGAGAAGTTCACCTTTTTAGGATACTACTATTTTATATTTTAGACAATTATATGGAGCTCTAGGTAACTTTTTGGTTTTTTTTCAAGAATTTGGTGAAATTTATAAGTGATCACTTTAATGCCAAGAATTTTTTCTGAGATCGTCATTATTTGGTAATTAATAGTAATGCATCACAAAAAGTAAGACATGATCACTAAAATGCTATTGCTGTTTTTCTTCTTTCACATTTGATAACTTTTTATGTGTTTTCATCTAATTTGGTTTTTTTGTTTTGTTTTGGTTTGTTTTGTTTTGTTTTGTTTCACAATAAAGCCCCTCAATATGTCAGACATCTCTCTCTCTCTCCCATCAACAAAATACTAGAGAGGATCACCAAATTATTCTGGTGCGATGGGACCATTCAAGATTACTTTGTCAACCTCTTGTTTTACCTTTCTAAAAGAAGGTCAGCAGTCCTATGTCCATGTAGTTTACATCCGTCAGTGGCCTTGAAACCTTCTGTTAGTTCTAAGGAAACTTATTCTGAACATCCTTTTTTTTACAAATAATTCAAAGTAAGTTAGAACAACTTTCCTATTAAAAAGTTTCCAAATCTTACATTGTACTGTATAAACTCACTATATAATGTATGCAGCCATCAACAGAACCAGCGAAGTCTGACAGATCTGAAATTCCTAGCATGGTTCCTAGTCATATAAGGACATGCAGATTTTTTTTTTAAAAAGCTTCCTCTCTTTTTCTTGTTTTCCTCTGTCTGTCTCTTTCTACCCTATTAGAACTTATTAAGAGTTATGTGAAGTGAAAACAGTGTGTGAAATTTACCCTGTCATCATACTACTGTAGGAAAAAATGTGATTGGACAATTTGTGGAGAGAGCAAGAAGAGATAATTATTTTATGTACCAGTCAGTTACTTTCAAGTGACAATCCTCATGGAAGTGAGGAATCTATTTGATGCAAGTTTGACTAACAGTGTTGAGCTGCCTCCAAAGTCACTGTTTTAGTTACTTGAAGATAGAACTAAGTCAGCAGTTTGTCGTGCTTAAGGTAAGAAGGATTCACACAGGTCAATCATTTGGAGTGTAATAAACAGCAGATACAGTAATTCTGGCTGGCAGTTACACTGCAAGCATCGAGAGCTGTAACCACAAATCAGCAGTGCTTACTCAAATGTTCCATGACTCTTATCACTTTTTCAAAAGGATGTCATAATTCAATGAAATGAACATGCTGTCACTATTAAAATATAGAACTAAGCTATACCTCTAAAATGTTGATAACCATTTGAACCTGTATCACTGTCCAGTGTACTAAACCAAACCCTTTTAATAATTTTAATATTTTCATGCAAAATCTTTCTAGCTTTACTTACTGGGCACTTGGGCACTTTATTTGTAATGGACTACACCTTATGTGCAGTGGAAAAAGACATAAAATCTACATCATTGTTAACTAACATGAATAGAAACAAATAGTACCATGGGGGGTGAGGGGTGGGGGTGAGGGGTGGGGGTGGGGGGATTATTTTTTTAATTTTCTTTTGGATTTCCAAAAGTTAAATCATACCAAACATGATTCTTTCTGTATTTTTTTCAGCATTTTAGCCTGGGTTTTATGAAGGTTTAAGGATCATATATATTATCAGTAAATGTATAGGAAGTCATATATGTGAGGATCAAGCACTATGCATCTTTATATCAGCCTTTTAATTAAGGAAAGAAAACTTAAATTCCATGAAAACAAGGTTGATTTGTATATGAAAATTTTCTATGTCCTTTTGGGCACTCTGTCTGTAGGTATATAGAAAATATTTTATCTTCCCAGATGTCTTTTCACTTTTGGTCTTAACTGTGAACCTAACAGAGCAGATATACAACCCTATCCATTGAGAGTTATTCAACAGAGAGCACTGTCTATTCAACAACTCAGCCTACAGACTTGCTCCTTTAAAAAAAGAGGGTAAGGAGAAAGCATTAGAGTTGTGTGAGGCACGAGAAACATGGCTTTGGCAATGAAGTCATCAGGCAGAAGTCTGTGTTCTCGAGATAGAAACAGAGCTATCAGGCAGAAGTAGTGGGATGTTATAAACAGTTGTACCTCAAGCTGATGGGGACAGGGAGCCCTTTAAAAAGGGAAAGGGAAGCCCTTAAAAAAACCCTCTTATTCAAAGAACTTGTCCTTCTTCACAGTTATTGTTATGGGAAAGAAGAGCTGAAGAAAAGCATACTGAACTGAGAAATGTGTCCTATACTCCCTGAGAAACAGTGTCTACCCACTTTTTTTTGTAGACACCATTTAGGTACTCTATTTTATACCTTTCAGATGATTTACTAAACACTGCTACAGTTCCAAATACCTAAATATCTCTCAATAAATTCAGCAAGGATTCAGAGAACAATTATCGAACCCTAATTCATAATCTTACACTTCATAAGGAAAGATAATTTGTTGTGAATATTACCAGCACTACCTACACAGGAAAATTAAACTGTGCTTTCAGGCATAGATTACTCTCAAGTAGGGGTTTTGTTTGTCTCTCTCTCTCTCTTCTTGAAGACTTACATACATATCTCATGCATTGAAGGGCTCTGATAATCCTGTCATATGCTTATCTAAAATCTTAATTCTCTTTTCACAGAAGTATGTATTTTACAGCTTTTTTATGAAAATAACATTTAATTGAGTCTTAACCAAGAGGAAAATGAGTTTAAATGTTTCTCTTTTTAATCAGATTGATTTCAAGGTTTGCAACTAAGTATTTTTGTTCACATTTCACAAAAACCTATGATAGGGAAAAAAAATTGTGAAAATGATGCCCTCATTGAATCCAACATTTATGACTTTTCTGTAACTAAATCAAAGTACAGTAGAGACCTAAGAGTAAGAATGGTCTTTGCCTTATTTCTCCTTAGCAGGTGGTCATATCTTGAATGTTACAGGTCTAAGCTAAATTAGATGCAAGTGATGGAGAACATAAATCATGACTGTAAGTAGATTTGAAAGGCGGATATTGAACTCAGATCTTCCTAGCAATAAAGCACCACTAGGGATGGTGTTGTTGCTGTCTGTATATTGTTTGGTTTTTTAGTATGTGCCATGAGGAAGAAAAACTGCATGACTCCAGGGTATCATTTATTCAGGTAGAGTCAATTATGTCAAACTAGGTGTGCAGCTCATGACTTACAAAAAGGTTTGCTTAGTATAGAGAAAATTCATATTGCTTCATCTAAAATCCACCTAAAATTTGAAAACCTGGAATGCAATAGTATAAGGTTTCTCGAGGGTTGGCAACAGTTGTCTTCTGGAGGGTTTTGGTTTTTTTGCTTTTCTTTTGTTTTATTTTTCTATTCCTGAGAATTACAGGATGAATAAGAAATTATCAAACAAACAAACAAACAAAGCCTTTATGTTTCTTGTAAAATATAGATCATGCAGTTACTAATCTTAAACAACACTTCATTTTTCTTACTAGTATGATATGAGACAAAATGCTTTTAAGGGAAGCTTGTGTTACATGTTCCATCTATCCCATTCTTCTTAAATACACACACACACACAAAGACACACACACACACACACACACACACGTGTATGTATATGTATATATATATATATATATATATATATATATATAGTGTAAAACTGTATGTTTTTAAAAGGCAGGTATACAAAGGTCTTCTGAAGACTAAGTATTTCATGAAATACCTAGAAAAACTTTAGAAAAATTAAAAATATAAACCACTTACAAAGAAGCACTGTGATTATTGTAATAAAACCAAAATATGTTAATGGCTTGTAGAACTATGTACATTTTACAAACTAGGTACCAGTGTTTCAATGATTTGTGTCATTCAAGTGTGAGTATTTCAGCATTTAAATCATGCAAGACCTTAGCTCAACAGAACTGCAATAGTCATGCTTGATATTGAAAACATTCCAATCATGCAAGTGATTCAGTTTTAAATGATAAATGATTAAATATGAATAGTGTTTGGTTTTAAGCAGCATATTTTAATGCTTTTAAGACTATTATCATATTCAATTTCCTGAGCATCTTGCACTCTAATTCAGCACAGCAGTTAATGTGATATGATGTGAAAAATTACTTCTGGACAACCCCAAAAGACTTGGTTTTCATGCAGCTTTAAGCAGCTTGTTTTGGTAGCTGTTACTTAGGCTATTCAGGTAACTATAGTCTGGTCAGCCTTACTTCAGTCTCTGGGAAGGTGATGGAGCAAATAATCTTAAAAACCATTTAAACTTGGAAACATATTAAGGACAGCAAGGTAATAGACAATAGTCAGAATAGATTTGTGAAGGGGAAATCAAACCTGACCAATCTGATGGCCTTCTGTAAAAAAAATTGACTGGTTTGGGGATGAAAGAAGAATAGTGGATGATGTTTATTCTGGTATTGGTAAGGATTTCAGCACTATCACTTGTAAAATCTTCACAGGAAACCTAATTAAATATGGACTACAAAAGTGGGTAGCTGCCTAAATTACTGTAATCAGTGGCATGAAGTCCAGCTGGTGGCCAGTCAGTAGTGGTGCTCTGAGAGGCTTATACTGGGTCTGGTGCTGTTTAAGATACTCAAGAATGATCCAAGGAATGTGACATAAATGCATCCTTAGTCTGAAGACAGTATAAACCTGGAGAGAGTGGTTCACAGACCATATGGTTGAACTGTCATTCAGAAGGAACTCAAGAATCTGCAGAAATGGACCAACAGGATCCCCATGAAGTTTTTCATCACAAAATGCAAAATATTTTCCCTAGGGATGAATGGTATGTGTCAGTACATGCTGTGGACCCCCTGAAACAGATTTGCGTCATTGTTCTGGTGGACAAGAAGTTGAACATGAGCCAGCAATATTGCCTCTTGTGACAACTGAAACCAGCAGAAATGTGGCTACATTAGGCAGAGCATTGTCAGCAGGCTGAGGGAGGTGATTGTTCCTTTCTGCACAGCCCTGCTGAGTCACACATGGAGTGCTAGTTCTGTTTTGGCATCCCCACTACTAGGTAGATGGTCACATACTGGAGCAAGTCCAGCAAAGAGCCACAAAGATAATAAAGGGACTGGAGCATCTGGCATACAAGGAAATGCTGACAGAGCTGGAACTGTTCAGCCTGGAGAAGAGCAGGCTCAAGGGTGTCTGAGCAACACATATAAATGCCTGATGGTCCAGAGTAAATCGGAAGGAACAGACTCAGCAGTGCCCAGTGAGAGGACAAGAGATGAAGGGCACAAATTGAAACACTGGAAATGACATTTAAACATAAGAAAACACTTTTTACTGTGAGTGGTCACAGAATGGAAGACAGTACACAAAGAAATTTTGAACACTCCACCCTTGGAGATACTAAAAATTCAACAGGGTGTGGCCCTGAGCAAAAAACCACAGGTGACCTGGTTTTCATCAAGGGGAGTTGGACTGGATGATCACCAGAGGTCCATTCCCACCTCAGCTATTATATTTCTGCCTACTTCAGTATCTTGAGTAGTTTAGTCTGTAGTCATAGGGAGATGAAATGTAACTCGTATTCCATATTAGTCAGAAGCAGGACCTTTTTATTATTATCTTTAAAGCAAGGAATAATTCCATGAAAGGGCCAGATATATTTTAAAATTTATCCCAAGGATTGTACTATTGCATGATACTACATACCTTCAGAATTTTGCAGAATGTTGCAGAATTTTCTTTACAGCACTTTATTGATTGAAATAAGAATTGCAAATTGTGAGATAGAAACCTTATGATACTGTTTTAATTTATTTCTAGAAATCCATTTAAAATTAACAATTTGTTGGAATTGACAACAACTTGAATTACTATATCCAACTTTTTATTTTTTTGGTTTGCACAAAGCGTTTCTTTCACAGTGAAACTCTCATAAATCTTGTTTTAGAAATACAGTAGATGACAGCAAATATCCCACTCTGGCTATTTAGAGAACTTATTAGAAATTGTGAAAATCAATAGACCTCAACATTATAGAAACAAAAGAACCAAATGATGTTTTAGAAGAATCTTATAAAAACTGTAGAGATTTGGATTTAAATCCACTGACCAAAAATGATTTTGTTTTATTTAAAGGAAAAAAAATTTACATTCTGATGTATCCTTTAATGTTCCATCCTTCTATTTCACCTTTCCAGAAATACATCTATTTCTACATCCACAGCTGATTTTAGAAGTGTTTGCTAGTTTCTCAGAAACCTGAAATCTTACACATACCAATAGATCAACTTTTTCAGTTTTGATATAATCTGAAAAAAATCTCTTTAGGAGAAGCAAAGACCCTGTTCTTTTACAGGTTCCATGACAACATTTACAGCATCCCCTAGAGATACACTAATTATTTGAATCTCTTTCATTTTCCCTAACACAGCAACCATGCTTGCTGGTCAAAGCATGAAGTTTCCTGCCTAAATGGCATCATCAAAAAACTGTTTGCTCAAATGTGAATACCCCAAGAATGATGCCTTTAATGCTAGAAGACTCGCACATGCCCTTTTGCATGGCTCCAAAATAGCACTAAAGGCTTTTTTCCCTGTGATATTGTAATTTTCTCTCATTTAAACTTGTTTCATCCTCTAGTTAGATGACAGTCATAATAACATACAGTGAAATATTTCTTAAATGATGGAAGACATTGTCAGAATGAGATATAGTCTGAATATTACCAGTGACATTGCCAAGGTTGGTAGACATCTGCTATACAGGTCTTGCTATTGAAACTACTCTTGGGGTTCTTAGTGCACCACAGCACTGCAACTGGAAGATTAGCTTATGAAAGGAGCCTAAAACTACAAGCTTGAAGTTCAGTGACATCAAACTATCTTTGATCTATAAGGAATGAAAAAGCACCTGAATATATGAAGGTGGGAATCTGGCATAAACACTCTGTGAAATAACAAAGCAACCAGTATTGAAATAATGTAGAATGAATAGAGACCACAACATACTTGCATTTTTTATCTAAATGAAATGGATTTAGAGACTGCATCCGTGGCAGTTTAAAATAGTTCAGAATAGAAAGAGAAAGTACATTTAATGTCAATCAAGATTATATACCTGCAACTATGAGAGAGCTGATAACACTGAAAACCACAGCATTCTGACCTGAAATGGCTCTGTAGTCACCTTGGGCAATTGCAGCTTAAGGGATATCTTTAAAGTGACTCTCCTTAGTATGTTTATGACAGTCAAAACCTTTGCTCATAGAACTGTGTGGACTGCTGTTTGTTCCCGGCAAACAAACAAAAACCAAAACAGGATGGGGGGTTTTTTAGTCTTCTGAAGTAAAAGCATGAGAAGACATGAAGGGGAACAGTCTCTTAATGAATGTATGTAATTCTTACCAACAATTATTAGAACACTGTACTATTATTTGGTATTGTCTTATTGGTAGTACTTACATCTAAGTAGAATTTGAAGAGTTAGGTTTTGTAATATTAACAAAGAGGAAAGCTGCACACAGGGATTTTCATCAAAGCAGTTTGACTTAATCATCAGTAAAGTTGTAATTACACTGGCTCATTTACACCCTATGTAGTTAGATTATTAGCTTCTAAAACTAATTTGGCTTGCTTTGTTTTGTTTTTAAGAAAAAAAAGAATGAAAGAAAACTCATGAGAAAAGGAAAACATTATTTTTTCTTGCCCAACAGAAAACAAAAATAATTCTAACATCTCGATAATCTTCATAGGCTTCATGCTCATTCCACAAGAAACACTTAAATATCAAAAGAGGAAAATATTAAGTAATTTATTCTACAAATTATCAGCCTAAAAGTTTTGTACTAAAGCCCTAAGGCACATTGTATGCCATAGATTAAAATCCATTTAATTAGATATTCCTATTTACAGAACTAAATGGTAAAATGGCTACCAATTGCAGTAATGAAAAATTGTGCCCTAAATTATTTGCAATTCAAGTGTTCTTGGTGGGAATTACGAGCACATTCCTGAGTGGGAATTTTGAGCACATTTCTTATAGGTCTTGCAAAAATTTTTTTTATGTAGGATCAGTAGTTCTCCGTGTGTTTAGGGGCATGTGTGTGCATAATCACAATATGAACTAATCATTAGACTGAGGTCAGTATTGTCACCTATCTGAGAGGTTTCAAAATTGTCCAGCTGTGTTGCTGACTTTAATAATTTCTATAGTTGGAAATTTTCAAGTAATCTGTTTAAAGACCTGACATCAAAAGATCAGTTTTACTTGTGAATACCAGCAGCACCAAGCAAGATCTTTTTGAAAGATTTATCACAAATTCTTATGAAAATACTGAAAATGTTATTTTCTCCTTGGTTTTTTTTAATATTAAAACCTCCTTTGTTTGACAGTATAGACCTAATGTCAGCTGAACCATGGCTTTGTTCAAGTGAGCTTATCAAGTTAAAAATTTACTCCAAACATACTCAAAGTCTGTAAGAAAACCTAGAAACAACAAAAAAGATTTTTACTCCTGGATATAAAAGTTCTTTTTCTATGTGAACCATATATTAGAGAGCTTCCTGATCACCTGCCTGTGATGATCTCAGATCCAAAGAAAGACTTTAGGGGAATAACAGTAGTATCTTATGTCTGGCTCATGTTATAGTAAGACTCATAAATAAGGCAAGTACATGTGAACACTTCTAATTGAACTAATTTAAATATATGCTCAAAAAATCAGAAAAAGGAAGCTATACAATACTTTGAAATTGAAGAAAGTAAATTTGCACCAATATTTTCATAATAATGTTGAAAGAGATTTGGTTTTATAAGATTTTAACTTTTTCAGTAACACTTCTTAAAAAATAAAGAGTGTAATAATATTGTGGCAAAAGAAAATCAGCTTACTTTCCATATTATGTAAATAAATGAATCTCAAAACTGAGCTAAAGGAACATCTCGAAAAGGATTTCAGTCTTCAAGACCTATTAGATTCCCATTTCCATTGAGAATACCTCTTGTATTATGTACATACTAGATAACTTCATTTTTTTCCCTTGTGCTTCTATATTTAGCATATTTTACAGGGAGAAAGACTGAGGGAGATGTTATTAAAAGACACTCTACCTGAGAGATCCAGGTAAACTGTGAAGCATTTGTTTGTCTGTATTTAATGATTCTATTTCTGTTTCAATCGCCGCAGCTTCTTAGTCAGTCTTTTCTAAATGCAGATTGCTACAAACTGTAATTCCGTTAAAAACAGTAGAGAAACTTTTAATTTATATTTCAGAGATAAAATCTGATTGCTATTGATGTTGAGAGTAACACCTTGCATTTGTATATTGTTCTTTACTTGCAGATCTCACACTGCTTACAAATGAGATTATTATCTTCATACTCCCTATTTTGCAGAGAAAGTAATTAAAACACTAGAGGTGAAGTAACTTGTTCAGGATCTAAGTCTTGTACATATATTTTTTTAGACTGTATTGCTTAATTATGACCTTTTCACTATCACATTGAGCCACTGATAAATCCAGCGACACGTTTAATATAACATCTTTCACCACATATTTAAAAATTCACTCATGTCCAAGTCAGGGACTGTTGGATTTTTTACTTTAGTTGTATTACTGCATTGAAAATGCTTTCCTCTATTTAGTTTGATAAGTTAAAGCCAAAATTTAAAAAAAAATGGTAAACTCTCTAATTTTAATTTTTAAAAAATCAGTTATGAATGCACCAACTAAAACTGAAGATTAAGCTCAGCTGAGATATTAATGGCATTTAATAGTTTTCTTCAGAGATTTGGATTGTGAAAATATCATTATTTATAGATTTTTCTTTTAAGGTGTCTAATTCTCCATTATGTTTTGTACTGGAGCAGAACAGAAACATTCACTTATTCCACTTTAATGCATGAGAAAAATTGGCTTTCCATATTGCGGAATAAAAAAGAAAATATTGTATCACATATAAATAGTTTTAGCAACTAATTTGTATAGTTTACAATTGAAAAATAGAATTTATCTGGTTTCTAAAAAAAAATAACATTCATATATATATAATGATAATCAGTACTAGGAATCCTTTAAACAACAATATAGTGTGTTGGAAAGGATAAATATAAACTAAATGTGATTAATTCAAATTAAAAGAATATTTACATTGTTAATTCATCATGCCCTTTTCTTCCTAGCCTAGTATGAGGACCACCTCACAGATGTCTGGACAAAACACAGGCATTCATCCTACTGATGTACCTTCTTCAGACTAAGATGTGAAAGCAAGTTATTATCATAGGAGCTGACAAATCAGGGATTCCTTGAAGATTAAATAAGTTGTTCTGAGCAGTCTTGAATCTTCAAAATAAACCACTTTGAGCTTTTCGCCAGTAAATTTTGCACTCACAGACATGCCAGATCTATATAGGAATTTAGACAGCTTGCTCTTCAAGCACCTAGATGCAGTTTTGTACCAATAACAATTTTCAAAACTACCATTCCATTTGTCAATTAAATACGGTGCTAAATCTGCATAATATCAAACCTTTTTCCAATAAAGAGCATTTATGACCTGTATCCCGTCTTTTAAATCTTCTTTAGTGCTGTGATGTAACTCATCAATGTAGAGGGCTTTAAGAATTTTTTTCTTTTTTCAATTGGAGCATGTTACCACAGATGCACCAGAATGTTACAGTAAGAATATGTCCTTAACATGCTGGAAAAAGGCAAAAATTGAAAAGAGAAGACCTGTTGTTTCCTCATTCTTCTTCCTTCTTTACTTTGATAATGGTTTGTCAATTTGTCCAGCAGAATCCTCACACTATCCAGGTTTGTCAAGTAACTTCTTTGAATCTGAGCCAACAGTACCATGAGTCTGCTGCAGCAATCCTTGCATCATCATGACTTCACTCTACATACAGTTATAAGAGCGCACCCTAAGTGTCTGAAATCTGCTTGAACAAGGACTAAGAAAAAATTAACACAGAGCATAATTTTTTTTTCCCTAAAAAGAATTCTCAGTATGTAATCTGATGAACATTTTACCTTGGGTAAAAATACCTAGGTGTTTGGTGGGTTTTGTTGCTTGTTTTGTGTTTGCTTTTGGGTTTTTGTTTTTTCTTTTTTTTTTTTTTTTTTGCTTGTAGATATCACAGACAAATCCCTGAAATGAAATGTGTTGCCAGCTTGAAGAAGATGTATTTGACTTCTCCAATGTGTCTGATAAATTCATTTTATCATTGCACTTAGAAGTATTCTGTCCAAATTGCTGGTATAAAGGAGGCACTGTAAAAATAGAAATTGTTTTTCTCCCAGTCAAGAAATCAATAACACACTTCATCAGGCAAATTGAAATATGAATATACAGGTCTCCTGGTTGATTGAAAATATCTGAACTTTGATCTTTTGGATTGTAGACATAGACATACAGCTTCCTTGTAAACATCTAACTGGGTTTTCATACATGTTATCTCTACATTTTTAATCATAAGCATCAGTAGTTAAACAATATCATCAAATTGACTTGTGCATTAATAGAATAGACGTTTCACAAATTTGGTCTTCTTTACTCAGTTTTTAGTTGGTTTTTTTTTTATTTTTTTATTATTTCTTGAGAAATCTTTCAAGAAATACATTGAATTTGAAAGTATTGAAAAGTGAAATATTTTTTATATCTTCTCAAAAGGACTTAAACATTGAGATATGATTCCCAACAAATGGCTGTGGTAATTATGTACCCTGGACCTTTCAGTTTTGATCTGATTGTGACCCTGTGTGTCACGGTCCTGAGTAACTTAATGTCCCTAACCAGCCTCACCTGGGGGCTTTCCCATTCTTTTCATGGTGTCCCAGGGGCTCCATTTAAGCTAAGCTGGGAGTTTTCAGTCCATCTAGGGTTATTTTGTAGTTGTGCTGTTTCACAGTTCTTGTTTCTGAATAGACCTGGAATCCATCTGGACAGAAGTTCTGTCTCTTTTTACTTCTGCTTTTACCTTCCTCCTTGGACATAACGGACTTTGGACCTGGTTTGTTCCTCTGCCTTGTCTAGTGCTGCTGATGTACACCTTTGCCAGCTCCTAGTTCTGTCCATGGTTATCAGACTCTATGGGATTGCATCAGTCCATGAGACCATGGTCTGCTCTGGGTTCCCCCTCAGCTCCTGTCTTGTACAACTCCCAGGGCAGTTTGGCTGCTCCCTGGCAGTCAGACACAAGTGATTAATTCATGTCGAACAGTCAGAGTCCATAAGCCTGTCTGAAATACTCTGTTGTTTAATTTAGTATGTTAATGTGAAACAAGACCATTTTTCACATGACTCAATCACTTGGTCATGCTGGCACTGAAAGGCCAATAGCATGGTTTACTTGCTTATAAACAAATGGCAGAATTATTCCTTTGAGAATAGTTTATTAGCCTAGTACCATTTTTACTTCGAGTAACCAGAGGCCTGAGATATCTGGTACAGAATAACATTATTATCCTAAAATTAACTGGAATCAAAATTTTATGTATATTTTCTTTTTATGATATCAAAGAAAATAGTAATATACTTTTCAATCTGTTTTGTGTTAAAAAGAAGATTTTGCATGGGATGTGTGCTGAAGAAATCGTAAGACCTTGTGAGACCTATAAGATCTGTAAGCATTCATCCATTTTATTATACTCTTGTTTAGACTTGCCATCCAGTTAACTGACAATATGGGAAGGTTGCAAAGGAGTATGCTGCATACCTTTACCCATATTCTCCTAATCCATTAAAAGTGCATCAACAAGATGTCTTCATGGTACTCACTTCTCAGTATAGTATATATGTGTCTGACAATTGGGAACTTATTCAAGAAAATGAGAACTCAATTTTTCAAAAGATAGAGAATGGTAATGGTTTCAGGAAGGGAAAATCTTGAGTGTTTTTCGTTTTGGTTTTGTGTTTTTTGTTTTGTTTTTTTTTTTTTTATGAAAACTTCTACATGAATCTGGCAGTCTAGTAGCAGAAATGGACTTTTATAAGTATTTTTTTGTTTGCCCTTGTTTTGATTGGTGGAGTCACCACTGCCTTTGAAAGTGAGAATAACAGTTTCTTCCTGCTTACTGAGGAATCATTTGCTTCCTCATAGAGAGCCTTTTTCAGAGTGGTTATAAAGAGACAAATGGGCTTATGGAAATCTTTTCCCCACAGAAGTTGTCAGACTTGAGACACAAAAAACAGCTCAGTGAGTGATTTCTAAAGTCTAAGAAATCATGGGTATCACAGTTAAGAGTTTTCTCTGAGAGTAACCAGGCTTTCTGGACTAAGTAATCTAAAGAAGAGAGATATTGGAACCACTCCACTGAATGTTACAACTCGTAGCTGTTATTCTCTGTTCCCCACTTTTCTTCCCTCTGGTTTGTGCAAGAATGATGCCACAGGTTTCACGATACTCTGATAGATTGTGTTACTACTGCTCTGATCCTTTTGTCCTTCCTGTTCACTTGATGAGGAGCAGCCAACAGCCTGTAGTCCTTGTTCTCTTCTTTGTCTGTGGTGGTTGTTTTTCTGTTGTTATGTGAAAGGTGCCAATTCCTTGCAGACAAAACAGATGTGCTTCATGCAATCTTGGTCCTCTTTAATGTAATAAGTCTCTTCTGAAAGCAAGTTCACTGTTCACTAAATTCCTTTTCACATCTCTTTCACAAAAGACATTGTGTGATGAAAAACCTCTTTGTGAGCTGCCTGAAAAGTTTTTGTGGACCAAGTGTGGAAGAATTCAGTGGCCTACTTACTCCAGTACTTTAAACCAAAATCTGTCTTTGCAAGATTACTAAATTGAAATATAATTTTACATACATTTACACAGATCTAAAATATTTGTGCCTTCAGCAGCAACCTGAAATCATATGAAATTTTATCTTTTTTAGCCTTTCTTTGGACTTATAATGGAGCTGATGAATTAACCCCTTGCTCTGAAAATATTAATTACTTTATTCATTCAGTGAAAATACCAGACAGATATTAGCTGGTGGAGCAAAAAAATGAAGTAAAGTCACTAATACAAGGAAATTATGACATTTCTTGTATTTCATAGTTTCCTGGAAATAGGTTCTTTAGGAATATGTACTGATCTTTAGCATTCAGGAACGAGAAGCTGATGGAACTTTTCATATAATAATTAGCATGATACTAGACAGATTTATTCTGTTTATGTCATACCTGAAACAAGTTTATCAATTAGTTTCATGGACATTCAGGAAAGGAGAAAAAAGTTAGCCATCCACATTCCCTAGTATATTTTAGGTTCTTTAGGAATATGTACTGATCAGTTTCCAAAACAACACTTCCCTTGATCCATTCATAGCGCAATCACATTTTCCCTATCCTAATTCTGCTACAATTTTGGGCTTCAACATAGCAAAAGGTCTTTAACCCCTTCACACATTTGCTTTACAGTAAATTCCATGTTTGCTTGGCAGTCCTGGTGTGTGAAGTGCTGACTTTCAGTGCTTGTCTCCTTTTTATACCAATCTTATATTTTCCTCTAGTCTCCTAAATTGTTTTTCATTCAAAATTATGCATTCAAACCTCTTTTTTTTTTTTGATACATTTGCTCTGCACTTCTTTAGCAGCAAGAAAACTGAGATAATTTCCCATTCCTTCTATCCTATTTTGTATCCAGAAGAACACAGAACACAAGAAAATTGAAGAGAAAATAATCTAAGATGGAGGGAAGAAATTTTCTTTTCAGAAAATGAATTGTCAGGTATTTTAGGTACCAGGTGGGTTTCTACTTAACATCTTTAATTCAGATGTTGCAAAGAGTATAACTTAGGCAGGCCCTTCCAGATTTTCACTGAAATGATAAATGTCAGTCATAGTGTAATCCCTGATTAAATTAACCTACTCTTCAATAGTGACATGAGATAGATTGCATAGAGATACACATAACTGGTCATTTTCAATGAGAACCAAGCAATACATTCCCTTGATTTCTCATTCTGGGAAGCAGCTAATTCACTGAAATTGAGGCAACAAGTGAAGTTTAGCTTTCCGAGTGTTTAGGTTTTTCTGAGTGAAGTAGAAACCTAACACAGACATTTCTCTAGGTGCATTTCCACCAAAGTTACTGTATTTTATCAAAATAAAAACAACTAAGAAATAATTTTACTATAAGGATTGTCTCTTTACTATGTGTAGAATCTCATAATAGCACACTATAAACTGTGCAATAAGAAACAAGTTTTGTAAGTGCTGTATTTTAATTACTAACAAACTTGCTGTAAATATGAGTGAAAATATTTCACATCTTTAACAGATAAATGTTTCTGTATCAATCTGAATGAAATGAAAGGAAGAATGTGTGAAGTGAAAAAAAAAAAAAACACCAATAAAACTAAAAAAAACCCCAACCAAACAAACAAAACTTGGAGAAAATTTTAATACAGAAGCTTCATGTACAATAATCAAATTCCTTTCTGGAATATCACAGGAAAGTGTACAATAGTGTAGTGATCTCAGGTGGCTTCTGTTTTATATTCAGAGCACAGTCTTGTTCATATATTGCATATATTCAGCCATTTTGAATAGCAATTTTAGAAATATTTCAGCTAGTTTACTGCTTAGAATAAGAAGCTTAAAGAAGCCTGACTTCCAGTATTTTCTTCATGTGCATTACTTTATTTTAGTAATAATGGGACAGTTAGTTTTATTTAAAGTGTTCTGTGGCTTACTCAAGCATATAATTAAGTAAGACATAGCTGAAAGCAGACATCTAGAGACCAGAAAGATATAAGCAGAGCAGTCTTTATGAGACATCTTTTTTTGATAACAAGACATTGAACTCCATTTTGTGCTCCTATGTTTTGAATGATGTAATTTCTACTATTGCAGGTCTGAAATTTGCTTTGATTTTGCACCTTACAGAAACTGTACGATATTTACAGAATAAAAGCCTTGTGTCTCAGTGTATAATGTTTGGTGAGAGGAACAACCCTTTTTCCTTAGTTAAAAAAAAAAAAAAAGAGAGAGAGAAAAAAAAGACATCAGAGCAGTTAGACAGTGATGACAGCAAGGAAAAATAAAAACAACACTGATTTGTTAATAAAGTGAGACACATGAAGAATTTAATCAATGAGCTGAAATGACAAAATGTGTGAATTCATTTAGGAATAACTGTGAAGTTGCACACTTAAAGCAAGCATCCAAGACAAGAAAATGGAGAATTTTCTAAGATAACATAATCATGGTAGTGTAGCAAAATCATAAGCTATTGAAAAATTAATAAAGAAAGAAAAGGTATGGGTTAGCCATGTATGCTAGAATTATTAACACTATTTCTGACATGAGCAAAGGACTAAAGTAGAACTCATTGGGATCAAAACTAGTTTAGGGAAATAAGACAATTTAATGCCATAAAGTCAAAGGAGAGTTTAGGGGCCATCATATTTGTATCTTTTAACAACAAAAATGTTAGAGGTAAATACTGCTGAAACAGAATGATAGCACTAACTGTATTCCAGATATTACTGAATAATATAGTCACAATTAATTAAGGTAAACAGCTTTATAACCTAGTTTAGAAACGACTGAAAATTTTAGGTGAGATGGTTGTAAACTTTAGGGAAGAACTAGTCAGAGAAAAATCTGGGACTGAGTAGTCACTGGTTGATTATGTTCAAGTGGAGTCACAAAAGCTTGAAGCTCAAAACCCAAAATGCATTGGCTAAAGAAGAGAGTAGATTGATCAATTCAATAGAGGGGGCAGTATAGATTCATACGCTGAGGCTTTCTGGACTTTTTTTCTATAAAATGAAAGACTCTCTACCCATCTGCTGAAGCAATCATAACAAACTTAGTTGTAGTGCTGCATCTCCAGCTGAATGAAAAATAATTACATCACAAAAAGGATATAAAGAGCTAAAGAAAATTTTACAAATTTGATTTAAAAAAAAGACCTCTCAAATGACATGAAACACTTGTATGTTATAATGGTATCCTTCTCTATCAAATTGTAACTGTGCTTCAACCACACTTCTAATTTCCAATTTCATTTTCAATTTCAACAGCTGAGGAAACTGTTGTATGTGTATATGCCATATTAGGGAAAAAAATAAATTCTATGATTAATCTTGCTGCTAATATTTAGAAAGCATGCTCATGTTTTTCTGACAGAGAAGTTTTCAGAAGAGGGCTACAGGAACAATTACAGAAATGGAGGTCATCTTATGAGTCACAGAATCTCAGAATACCTGAATTAGAAGGGGCCCACAAGGATCATTGAGACCAATTCCTACAAAGGACCATTCCCAGGAGTCACACCATGTGCCTGAGAGTGTTGTCCAAATGCTTCTTGAACTCTGGCAGGGCTGGTTCTGTGGCCACTTCCCTGGGTCAAGAACCCCTTTCTAATATCCAGCCTAAACGCTCCCTGACACAACTTGAGGCTTTTCCCTCAGGTCCTGTTCTTGACACGTAAGCCAGTGGCTCACCCATGACATGATATGTTTATCCAGCTGTGTGCTGGACATTTTGTCCAGAAGGATGCTGTGAGACATGGTATTAGAAGCTTTCCTGAAAATCAATGAGATGACATCAGCTGGCTTTCCTTGATCATCTGGGTGGGTTACCTTTTCACAAAAGGAGATCAGGTTGGAGAAGCAGCACGTTCCTTTCATGAAGTCATGCTGGCTGTGACCCATGTCTGCATTGTCTTTCAGGTACCTTACTATACCTTCCAGAATAATCTTCTCCATAACTTTAGCAGGCACAGAAGTGATACTGACAGGCCTATAGTTTCTGGGATCATCCTTCTTGCCTTTCTTGAAAATCAGGACAACATTCACCAGATTCCAGTCAGGTGGGACCCCTTTGTATTCCCAATACAGCTCAAAAATCACTGAGAAAAGTTTTGTGATGACATCAGCCAGCTCTTTGAGGATTCTTGAATGAATCCAATCAGGCTCCATAGAATTGTAGTAATCTATCTGGAGCAGCAGATCCTGCACAATTTCAAGGTTTATTGGAAGTTGATCATTCTTCAGTCATGGTCCTCCAGCTCATGACACTGAGATCCCTTTGGTCTGTCATCCATATTGAAGACAGAGGCAAAGAGTTCAACACCTCTGTATTTTCTCTGTCCACATTTTGGAGGTGACAATCCTCATCCTATAATGGGCTGTTATATTTCTATACTATATAAGCACTACATACACTTTTTCTATATTCCCCGTTGCCATTAATATGTTTGAATTTTTTTTTTATTGTCCCCCCACATTTCTGTCCAGCTTCAACTCCAGCTGAAATTTGGCCACATAATTTTTTTTCCTACAGCAGCCAGCAGCATCTCTGAACTCTTCCCATGTCACCTGACCTTGCTTCCACTGAGCATATATCTACCTTTTTTGCCTTATTTCCAAGAAAAAGATCCCTGCTTAGCCAAGAAAGCCTTCTGTCTTGTCTACTTGACTTCCAAATCTGGATATTGCCTGCTTCTGTGCCCTAAGGAGATGATGTTTAAAAAGTGTCCAGGACTGATAGACCAAAGTACCTGCAAAAACAGTATCCCAGGGAACTTTACTAATTCCCTGTCCAGAGCCAAGGTTTTTCAGGCTCTTTCCTCCTGTCAACAGAGATTTTAAACTAGATCACTTCATGGTCACTGTGTCCAAGATGGCCACCAATTTCTATGTCACTCATGAGAGATCTGCTCATTGAAAAGCAGTAGATCAAGGAGGGCATCTTTCCGAATTGGGTACCTTGGAACCTGTTAGGAATTGTCTGGCCCAGATTGTACCAAATTTTGATGCTCCTATTTAATTTCTGGCAAGTTGAAGTTCCCCATAAGGACAAGGGCAGTCAATTTGGAAGTGTCCCTTAGTTCCTCAAAGAATAATTCACCCTGGCTGGGTAAATAGTATAGTAGACTCCTACCATGACATCTGCATTATTTGTTTGCCCCTTGATTCTTACCCAGAGGATCTCAACTGTGCCATTGCCAACTCTGAGCTCCATACATTCTAACCCTTCTAGTCAGATGGAGCTTGTGATGCTTGGTCTGCAGTAGGGGATGTCTGCTGCCTTTACCAGCCTGTGAACAAAGAGGGAGGTGGGAAGAACATAAGCACCATGGAGAGCCAATTTCTTTAGGATATATGAAGATAAGGAAAAGAGGAGGTGAATTAAGTTAATAGTAACCATATGAATTTAATTAAATATATGGGCTTAAGGTTATTAAAATTAAGTCAATGTAAGTGGAATGTAACTTTCATTTGAGATACTTTCTCATGAGCATAAATAGTCAGATATTTTCTTTAAGAAAATTAAACCAACTTCACTTTTGGTGATTTGGTTCTTCTCTGATTAGAATAAAGAGACAGGAAATTTCCTATTATAGATAATTTTAGCAGATTAGTATGCATATTACTTTTGTCTAAGTCTTCTTTAAGTACAACTTAAAACAGTAATTTTGTGGTTTAAAACACTCGTTCTATTTTAGTTAATATTTCAAGCTTTCCTCTGTCCTTCTGCTATCATTATTATCACACTTCCAAGAATGGAAGTAAGAATAGAACTGTCAGCAATTTAAAACAGATGTGTGTTATATCATAAGGTATCTTGTAGATAAGTTTATGTTCCCATGGTGAAAATTTAACTGCAGTAAAGTCACTGACCAAAACCAGAGAAATCTCCTGCATTTTTCCATACAGTCTGTTGAATTTAAATGATGAATTCCTCAGAGTGATGGTCTTTTATTTTATATTAAATGTATATAAAGTTACTCTTTCATCAATAGTGAGTAGCAGTGCGTGAAGGAAGTAAATATAATAATATGCTCAGGGGTTCAGTTAATAAAATGTTCACACTCCAGAGCACTTAACCAAGTATTTACAAAGTTAAACATTTTAATGATTCTATTTAATCCCCAGGACATTAAAACAGAGGTCAAAAAGACATTTATTTTCAAGGAACAGCCATGTTAGTAGAAGAACCTGTAAGAAAAATGGTCAGAAGGAAGTGACCATAAGAAAAAGTGAAATAGAAGGAAAAGAGGCAGTTCCAATACCTAAGATGAAATATTCACCTAAAGTCGTTCTTACTATCCAGGCCCTACAGATGCTTATGTGTACAATAACATAATGTTGTAGAATAGGATGCGAGTATTCCAAGAGTCACCCAACCAGTGTGATTCCCAGTCTACACAACATCTCCCGACACAAAGTCTGTAGAAGAACCATAACAGAAACAGTGTTATGGTTTACAAAGCAAGGGGGTGGAGATTCAATATGGAATGGTCAATACTACCCACAACACAGCTAGTGGTGTGTATTTTGGCAGAAAAGGAAAACACAAGCCACAGAAAATGGTAGTCAACATTTTTGCCTCACTCTCTCCAACAGGAAGGTGCAGGGTGAGCCACGTTGTCGACCTGGTCTGTGCTGCCACCATCAGTCCCCTACTCGTCCCTTTTAAGCCGCAGTGTAATAAAAACAGCTCCAGAGTGGGATGCTTCCATGGGGAATGGAGCAGTGGGGGTAGCCATGTTGAACCAAAAAAAAAAAAAAAAGCACAGTGGAGATGCCCACTGTCAACAGTAGAGCCCCTACCAGCACCACCACCACTGCTGCCACCACCATTCTTGCTGCTACTGCTGCTACTGCCACTGCCGCCACAGCAGAGAGAGAGAGAAAGAAAGAGCACCTCCCCACTGCTGCATGGCAATCTACTGCCATTTGCTGCCACCACAGTGTAAAGCGCAAGAGCCCCTACACCTGCACTGCCATCACTGGAGTCGGAATTTAGACAACGTGACTCCCAGTTCAAATAAACTAGCTCTCCAAGTTTTGTTTTGTCTCTGCTTGTTTTTCCATTGTTCCCAGGTGGGGAAGAAGGAAGGGGAAAGGTTGAGCTGGGAGAACCTCTCCACCACAGTGTCTTTGTTCCTAGGGTGCCACATAGTGTGCAGTGCAAGAATGGATGCCCTTTTTTCTTTGTCTGTGGGAAACCATGTGGCACACCATGTGGAAATGGTCACCATCTTGTTTTTGTTCTAGCAGGTACAGAGGACATCTTACTTTTGTTGGTTAAACTATTCCCTCTTTTGTACAATCTTTTACTTTTATTGTTGTGTTTATTGCAATTTCTTCAGGGAATTGTGATTTCAGCTTGTAATGTCTCCTAGTATTTTTTTCTTCCATTATCAAAAGTGAGCAGTTTGAGATGTCTTGGTTTTCCCAATGAGCACAGACAGGGAAGCATTATCCCGTGCGAATTGATTAGGCTTGACAGGTTGTTTTACTGTACCATTTGATATACACTGCCCATGTTTATAGAGAAGCATATGCTATAAAACAATGCCAAAGCAATTGCCTGAAGGTAAACTGCAGTTTGTATGCTGATGTAGTAGAGGAACTGTATGAGGAAAAGCAGCCAAAGACATAAACTTTTCTTGACCTAATTTGTATGCAATGAGATGAGCATTCAATCACATCTATCTGAATTGCCATAGACCACTTGTACTCCCAGGTAAATTACATCATCAAATAAGCTGATGTAATAGAGGAAGAAAATATGTTGAAGCAATAATACAGAACTTATAAGAATCAGTAAAATGAAGACTTGAGGTAAGTTTTTCCTCATACTACCAGTACTAGCTGTATGACCACTAGAAATAGTGAGTCAAATTGCATTTCAAAGATAATCTGTGGAGAGTAGAATCACAGAATCACAGAAACATAGAATGGTTTGGGCTGGAAGGGACCTTAAAGATCATCTAGTTCCAACCAACCTGCAGGGACAACTTTTGCTAGACCAGGTTGCTCAGACTTCCATCCAGCCTAGCCTTTAACACCTCCAGGGATGGTGCATCCACAACTTCTCTGGATAACTTGTTCAAGTACTTCACCACCCTCACAGAAAAAATGCACTCCAATCATCTAATCTAAGCCTACTCTTAGTTAAAATCCATTCCCCCTTGACTTGTGGGGACATGCTCGTGTAAAAAGTCCCTCTTTCTTGCAGGCTTCCCTCAGGTACTCAAAGGTTGTGATTATAGAATTATAGAATCAGTTGGGTTGGACGAGACCTCTGAGATCATCAAGTCCAACCCTTGATCCAACCTCCCTCAGATTACTAGATCATGGCATTAAGTGCCATGCCCATTCTCATCTTAAAAACCTCCGGGGATGGTGAGTCCACCACCTCTCTGGGCAGCCCGCTCCAATGCCTGACCACTTTGTAAAGAATTTCTTCCTGATATCCAACCTAAACCTCCCCTGGCAGAGCTTAATTCCGTGTCTTCCGGTTCTACTCCTGGTTGCCTGAAAGAAGAGACCAATCCCCACCTGGCTACAACATGCCTTCAGGTAGATATAGAGAGTGATAAGGCCTCCCCTGAGCCTCCTCTTCTCCAGGTGTTATGACCCGCCCCTGGAAAAGGAGAGGAGGGTAACCTAGGTTGTTATCAATCTTTCCTTTGGAGTGGATTAAAGTGAAACGACACTAGATAATTGGTGTTTATTTTAACAATTCCGTTTAATGGGACATAGAAAATAACCTTAGTGGGTGGGAGAAAGATGCATAGGGGGAAGAAAGGCAGGAGAAGAGTCCAGGACAGGAAGGAAAAAGAAAAGAGGAGAAAAGATGAGAATGAAAAGGTTCACATATTCACCGCCCATGGATCCAGTGTTGCATCTCAGCAGTCCTGATGGCCATGGTCTCGATCTGGCCAGAAACAGAACCCCAAAACCCCAAAGTCACCAGTCCATATATATACCCTCAGCATGCCTTTTACACCTACCTCGAGACAGGGGGTTGTTTTCCATGAAGTAGTGTCACCAGCCGGGCTATGAACCCCCAATATTCTTCCCGCCTTTCATGATGGGCGAAGGGTTCATGTCGAGGGCAAGGTAACGGCTCTTCTTGTCTCTTCAGGGCTTGACACTTTTAGAGGGATGGGCCCCAACTGCCCGTCAGGGGTATAATGCAAACGTCAAAAGCCTGCAAAGTCCCCTAGAATGCATAAAACATTAACCGTTTCAGTCTCTGACACCAGGCTAAACAACCCCAGCTCCCTCAGCCTTTCCTCATGGACTTGTGCTCAAGTCCCTTCACCAGCCTCGTTGCTCTTCTCTGGACTCGCTCCAGCACCTCAATATCTTTCCTAAACTGAGAGGCCCAGAACTGAACACAATACTCAAGGTGTGGCCTCACCAGTGCTGAGTACAGGGGAAGGATCACTTCCCTCATCCTGCTGGCCATACTATTCTTGATACAGGACAGAATGCCATTGGCCTTCTTGGCCACATGGGCGCACTGCTGGCTCATGTTCAGTCTCCTGTCAAGCCAAACCCCCGGGTCTCTTTCTGCCTGGATACTCTGCAGCCACTCTCTGCCCAGCCTATAGCGCTGCATGGGGTTATTGTGGCCAAAGTGCAAGACCCGGCACTTTGCCTTATTGAAGTTCATCCCATTGGAATCAGCCTACCTATCCTGCCTGTCCAGGTCCCTCTGCAGAGCCCTCCTCCCTCCCAACTTGGTGTCATCAGCAAATTTGCTAATGATGGACTCAATCTCCTCATCTAAATCATTGATAAAGATGTTGAAAAAAACTAGGCCCAATACTGACCCCTGGGGGACACCACTGGTGACCGTCCCCCAGCTGGACACAGCCCCGTTCACCAGCACTGTCTGGGCCCTGCCATCCATCCAGCTCTTAACCTAGCAGGGAGTGCTCCTGTCCAAGCCATGGACAGCCAGTTTTTCCAGCAGTATGCTGTGGGAGACAGTGCCAAAATCTTTGCTGCGATCCAGAGAGACTCCATCCACAGCTTTCCCCTCATCCACCAGGCAGGTCACCTTATTGTAAAAGATCAGGTTGGTCAGATAGGACCTGTCTTTCCTAAATCCATGCTGGCTGGGTCTGAGACCATGTCCATCCTGTAGGTGCTGTGATTGCACTAAGGATGATCTGCTCCGTAACCTTGCCAGGATCTGAGGTCAGGCTGACAGGCCTGTAGTTGCCAGGGTCCTGCTTGCAGCCCTTTTTGTGGATTGGCATGACATTTGCCAACTTCCAATCATCTGTGACCTCCCCAGAGAGGCAGGACTGTTGGTAGTTGATGGAGAATGACTTGGTAAGCTCTTCTGCCAGCTCCCTCATCACCCTGGGATGGATCCCATCTGGTCCCATTGACTTCTGAGGATCTAAGTGTTGCAGTAAGTCACTAATTGTATCCTCCTGGAATTTAGGGGGGTTATTCATCTTCCTTTCCTGTCCTATCAACTCCAAGGGCCAGGTGTCCTGAGGGCCACCTGTCTTTTTGGTGAAAACTGAGGTAAAGTAGGTGTTTAGAACCTCATCCTTCTCCTCATCCAGATTAACTATGTTCCCTCTCAAGTTCAGCAAAGAATGGAGGCTTTCCTTGCCCTTCCTTTTTTAATTAATGTATTTATAGAAGTGCTTTTTGTTATCCCTTACAGAAGTAGCCAAATTAACTTCAAATTGTGCCTTTGTCTCTCTAATTTTCTTCCTACCTGACCTAACTTCCAGCCCTTTCTTCGTCAGTTGGTAAGCTCTCCTTTTTTCCCTGATTTCCTTCAGAATCTCCCTGTTCAACCATGCTGGTCATCTTCCCACTGTCTTGCCTTTTGGCACACTGGGACATCCTGTTCCTGCACACTCAAGACTTCCTTCTTGAGGCATGTCCATCCCTCCTGTACCCCCTTGTTTATGAGGGGTTTTTCCCAAGATATGCTCTGAAAAAGTCCTCTGAATAGGCTGCAATCTACCCTCTGCAAGTCCAGTGTAGAAGTTTTATTATTGGTCCTCCTTGCATCTCTGACTATTGAAAACTCTATTATTTCATGGTCACTGTGCCCCAGACAGCCTCCAACTATAACATCTCCCATCACCCCCTCTCTGTTTGTAAACAGCAGGTCTAGCAGGGCCCCACCCCTGGTAGGTTCATTTACCAGCTGAAGCAGGAAATAATCTTCTATGCACTCCAGAAATCTCCTAGACTGTCTCTTCTCTGCTGTGTTGAGCTCCCAGCAGATATCTGGCAGGTTAAAGTCACCCACAAGAACAAGGGCTGCTGATCTTGAGACATCTGCCAGCTGCTTGTTGCATAATTCATCCCCTTCATCATCCTGATTGGGTGGTCAATATTAGGTCACCTCGAAGCCTTCTCTTTTCCAGCCTAAAGAGAATCAGTTCTCTCAGCCTTTCCTCGTACGAGGGAAAATCATCTTTGTGGCTCTCCTCAGAACTCATTCCAACAGGTTTATGTTTTTCTTGTGCTGGGGACCTCAGAGCTGGATGCAGCACTCCAGGATGGGTCTCACTAGGGTGGAGTAGAGTGTCAGAATCACCTCCTTTGATTTGCTGGCCATGCTCCTTCTGATGCAGCCTAGAACATGGTTGATTTTCTGGGCTGCAAGTGCACATTGCCAGCTCATTTCCAGTCTCTCACCCACCAACACCCCAAAGTCCTTCTTGACAAGGCTGCTCTCAATCTGTTCATCCCCCAGACACTACTGATAGCAGAGGTTGCCTTGACCCAGGTGCAGTAACTTGAACTTGGTCTTATTAAACCTCATGAGATTCCCATTGGCCTACTTCTCAAGCTTGTCCAGCCTCCCTGGATGGCATCCTGTCCTTCAGGTGTGTCAACTGCACCACTCAGCTTGGTGTCACTAGCAAATTAAAAATTATTTTTAAAGCAAGAGAGCTACATAATACAGGAATTCCAATGACTGAAGAATATATCCCTTAATTTGCAACTGACCAATAAGGGCTTTTTATGATGAACTTTTGATAAACTTTTATAATAAACTTTAAAATTATTTTGTGCACTAATAAGCCCTGAAATAGAAGAAAGGTTGCTAGTTTCCATTCTAGTACAGTCAATGAACAGAGAAGGGTGTTAACATTCAAAAAGAAAATATTACTTCAAGAAGATATTACGCACTGAAGCTACCTGTGGCAGGGGGTTTCATGAGGGTTTTGTATGAGACAAGGTACAGTTCTAGGGTGATATTCTGTGTATGAGATGAGATACAGTTCAAAGGTGACATATATTTTTATCCCCAACTTTGAAAAGTGGACAACAATGGAACCATCTTCCCCGTGTGATGGGCAATTTGCCCAGCCACCTATTTTGACATATGAGGACAGAGAATCTCTTGTTTTCTCTCCAAGAGGTTTGAGCTAGTTAGTAAGGAAATATAATTGTGAATCAGATTGGATTTTTTTGGAGGGAGGTGAAGGAAAGTTGAGGAATTCTTTGAAATTAGAAAAAGAATTTATATATATGAAAGAACTGAAACAAAATACTTCAGAGAATAACTTTCAGTATTTCCTATTTCAAAACAGAACTAAGATAAAGGATAATATTTTCCAGAGTGTGCTGGTGGTTTTGTTTTAGGCCCCAGTTTCTCAGCTCTTATTAAATATGGCCTTCCACATTTAAATGTCACTTACATGAAAAGGATCTAATAATTTAGCATGTACTACTTCACCTGTAAGGGTGAGAAGGGTCTACTGTATGTGACTAGAAGCAACTAGCATTTTCCTTCCCTCTGTAATTAATACAGCTAGAGTCCTGGAGCTTATTCTATAATGTGATGACATGAGCTAACATATAAGACCCTACAGTTCAGAGTAGCCAATTAGACCTGCTGACTATCTGCTGGTAGCCATGGTGTCTGCGGGCTTTGATGGTTCTCACAACAGTCTCGGAGCTTAAATAAGCTCAGACACCGGCTCAGCTAGTTCAAAATTCATACTGCTCTGGCTTTTGCAGAGGGATTACACTGCCACTCATTAGGAACTGAAGTACAAGGCTGTGGAGCTCAGAGGGTTTTGTGCAATACCAGGTAGCCTTCACAGGAATAGGAGGGATATATTTTTCCTTAGGCTTATGTAGATATTTCAGCAAAATATAAAAAAAAAAATCCAGGGCTTCTGTTAATGTATGTGTTCTTCATCTAAAGTTGTTTTTATTCCGTCTGATTATTTTATGGACAATGTCTGCAATGTGTGCTTAAGTTAAGACATTGTTTCTTTCTTTATGCTATGAGTCTAATTTCATTTGAGAGAGCAAAAGCAATAAAGTCAAAGCATTCAAATCTGTTATTAATCACTGAATTTGCACAAGTAAATAATCAGACAAGCACTCTCTGTCATGTACCTTTTCTTGTTTCTTGCATTTGTAGTTTGAAAAAGACACCTCTGGGAGGAAGGGTACTATCTTCATTCTCAGATGAAGGGTGAAAATGGCTTATTTTCTAAATCCAGTGGAAAAGCACTTGGATTTGAGTTATTAAAAGCTTTTGTCTATGAATAGATGGAAAACTTAAGCCAAGATTTTCCCCTTCACTACATAAAATTAGCATCCAATTGAAGAAATTTATTGTGCAAAAATTAGGAAAAAAAATTTTTAGTTAAGTTAGTATTAGTTCTAAACACTGGCATTGCCCCATACTAAGAAAGCTGAAGTATTTCCAATTAACATGTGCACTCTCAATTATCCTGCAATCCATTTCTACTGGATAGCCTTTGCAGAAGCATAATTGAGAAGCATGAATAATTTTTCCACAGCTTCATCTTCTTCCCTAGAAGAATTTCATATAAGTGTTGGTTGTGATTGGTTGGTTGTGTCACTTCTGAAGAGAAGCATCTGTCTCTTTCTGAACTTCAGTCTCCTTTTAACTCTACTAACTGAAATTCCTGTTAAGATTAAAGGTGTGGGCTTCTGGGCCTTTTCTTTCTGTTATGGGTTCACCTAGGTGGGCCTAGATTTGGGCTCTGAAGTGTGGACTAGGCCGAAGTTGTCAGCTGACTTGAGCTGGGCTGAGCTAACAGCTGACCTCTTCTAGCCAGTAATTTTGTATTCCATACCACATTATGACATCATCTCCAGGGAAGTAGGAACCAGTATGAGAGTGGTCAAGGCAGTCACTTCTCAGCCTTCCTCTTGGGAGGACACATGATGCTGTCCCAGGGGGGATGGAGAGGACCAGGCCCACCATTGGCTCACAGGGTATCTCACGAAAGTAAAATGTGTTCTTCTGGGTCTCTCCTTTCTGCTTGAGTTTGTCTCCCTGGGGAATAAAGTTTTTCTTAAGTAATGTGTAGTTAGGACAGTAGAATTTGTGTGTTTGTTAAGAAGTTGAAGTGGGGAACTTGTTGCAGACTTGTGTGAGTGTATATTTGTACTCTCTTCTAATTGTCTCTTTCTTTCTGTGAAAATATATGTAGTTTTAGTATAAACGTGGTTTGAAGTGTTTTTTTTCTTTCCCCTCTCTTTTCCTCCCTTTCCCTGGTGTTAGGAGGGAGGCTTTTCTCTCTGTGCTTGGGGGGGAGGGGGGGTTGGCAGCTGTTTATCTCAAACCAAGACACTTTCTTTATTAAGTCAAAAAAGGTCCAACAGTTCTAATACCTGAACTGTATACAGACTTCATTACATAATGTCAAATATCTACCCTGAGAACCACAAGAAATAAATGAGCACAATTTGATTTTGCTGAGTTTTATTTGCCCTTAACATAGTTGTTGGATTTTTTTTTTAAACCAACCAACCAACCAACCAACCAACCAACCAACCAACCAACCAACCACTTTTTGACCACACTGCTTGTTTAAAAAGGTAAAATCAATCAGCTGACCATATTTCATCCTTCAAAAATTTCTCCAAACATCCTGATTTTCAGGTCTATTTCCAAAGGAACTATAATCAATTTACATTATAGAATGTCCTTGAGTGTAATTTTTCCTCCACCAATTCCTTTAATACTGACTATGCAATATTAACCGACACATAGAATAAGTTCAAAGTACACTAGTTTTCTACAAAATTTGTGCTAGTTTCTCCACTTGTCATATTTTATCAAAATTGCATCCAATCCTGAGATGTTAGCTATCTTCATTAAAAGCTGTTACCTCTCTAATCAAGTAAACATCTTAGAGTTTTTTTCTCTTTATAGAGTGAGAGAATGGTGATGGATAACTGAGCTGAAAAATGAGAAAAAAACCCAAAATGTTTTCCTGTTTTGTAGAATTTTCTAAGACACAGCTTTCATGGCCTTGTTGATTGCCATGACACTGGTAGATCTATGCAATGTAACAATTCATATTCTTTATTACATCACATAATTATATGAATTTTATACATACCCATTGGGGTAAGAGACAGTGTGCATTGGAACAAATCATGCCTATCACAATAATACTACATAGAATTCCAGTAATGCTCCTTTATTCAAAGTGCAAAAGCAAAACCTATATGTGTTTAAATGTAAGCAACTTTTCTCCAAATAAAATGTTGTGAAGTGAGTAATCTTGATTATCCCAGTCTGCCACTTGTTCTGCTTCCCATAATATTACATTTTCATTTCACAAGGTCTTTAGGAACAGAGTAGTCATTTCCACCAGAACCCTAAAATCCTTTTAAAATACCACTGAATCTTATTTTCCCACCGTGTTAAGCACATGCTATTACCAAGGCCAGCACTACAACACAGTGGAAGAGAAATTATACCGCACCTACATGTTGACATTCTCTTTGGTATTAGTTCCTACACAGATCCCACAACAATTGAAAACCTGATTTTTCTGGAGGGAAAACAAATGCAGTAATGTAGAGGGTAGAAGAATGCTTTATACAAGGAAGGAAAAAACCCTTGAAGAGAGTATCTGAGAAATTAATACCTTTAAAATTATATCCTTTTTAGTTGACAAAATTTTCCTGAAAGGCAAATACATGAAAGTAAACAGAATCGCTCAAGGTGAACATCAGTGCATTCTGTCATTGTTCTCATTGCTGGAGGCAACAGGAGTGAAATTGAGCCATCCTTTGATGTGTAATACATTCCACATCTTTCCATAGCCTGACTCTAAATCAAATATGTACTTAAACATTGGCACAATTAGATACCATAGTGTAAAACTGCAATTACACACTTGATTCTTCATCTCTAACACAGCATTGAAATTCAAGAATGAGTACTTATATCTGGTACTGAGAAATCCATAATAATAAAAAGACAATAATATTTCCAAGTATTGGTAACTTCCTGTGACTTATGTCCTTAAAATGAAAAGGACAGTGTTTGCTACTGTTAATACAAGATAAATGGAGACTTGATTTTTATCACGACTTTCTGCCAAAGGCTTCTCTGAAAAGTAACAATCTTCCACTTCAGATGTGTCATAAGATTAGAGACAATTATAGTTTATATCTGATCATCTAGTAATCCAGTGATGTATATTCCTGAACAGTAACAGACAGCTACATTTATGGTCATTTTTTCAGAGAGTGTAATTCTATAGTTTCATGATCTAGAAGGCAGCACAAAACCTTTTAAACCAATACCAACCTTTGTTTTTTCAATGATGTGAAAGTATTTTTCACGAAACATAGCCTGACCCTATCAGTTCAATGACCTTAAAAATTTGTAGATTTCAGCTGTCTTTATTTTTATGAAAGATACATTCTACAGCCTTTTTAGGGAGTTAGTGTGTACTCTTGATAAAAAATATCAAAGTCTGTAAAGCTATTAAGTTAATAGTAATTAATTGTGATAAAAATACATAAAGTCCTAGATGAAATAAAAATGTAGTCATGGAAAAACAATGATACAATGCTCTATTACTCCTCAGAGGAATGAAGATAAAGGAAAACACAGAAAACTTAATTAATTCAAATACCAGAAGAGTTTGCCTAGATACATTGCAAAATAAACTTGGTTTCTCTGTACTATTTGGAGGATTATTAGAACAGGGTAGAAAAGTCTTCTGTAACTCATAACAGATATAGTTGTACAGACTGTTGTAAATCTACTTATGTATTGCAGTGTGGTGGAATGAACATGGCTGGACATTATGTGGCTATGAAAAACACTCTATCACTCCCCTCCCCAGCTGGACAAGGGAGATAAAATACAAAGAAAGGCTCATGAGTTGAGACTGGGACAGGGAGAGATCAATCAGCAATTGCCATCACAAGAAAAATAGATTTGACTTGGGGAAGTTAGTTTAATTTATTACCAGTCCAATCAGAGTAGGGTAATGAGAAATAAAAACAAATCTTAAAAAGCACCTTCACCCCACCTCTCCATTTTTCCTGGGTTTAAGTTTACTCTCAAATTCTTTACATCTTCTGCCCCTCAGTGACATAGGGGTAAGGGTAATGGGGGCTGTGGTCAGTTTATAGCATGTCCCTACCTCTGCTTCCTCCTCAGGGGGAGGACTTCTCATACTCTTTCCCTGCTCCAGTGTGGAATCCCTCACATTGGAGACAGTGCACGGGTCGTTCCCATGGGCTGCATTTGATGAACTGCTCTGGTGTGAGTCTCTTCTATGGGGTGCAACCCTACAGGAACAGGCTGCTCCAGAGTAGGCTTCATGTGAGGTGACAAATCCTGCCAGCAAACCTGCTCCAACATGTGCTCCTCCATCTACAGGTCCACAGGTCCTTCCTGGAGCCTGGCCTAACATGCTTTCCTCTGGGATCGCAGCCTCCTTTGAGCATCCACCTGCTGTGGTGTGGAGTCCTCCATGGACTGCAGGTAGATCTCTGCTCCCCTATGACCCTCATAGGCTGCAGCAGCACAGTCTGTCTCACCATGGTCTTCACCACAGGCTGCAGGGGAATCTGTGCTCTCTCACCTGACGCATCTTCTCTTTCTCCTTCTCCACTGACCTTGGAGTCTTCAGGGCTGTTTCTCTCACACATTTTCACTCCTCTCTCCAGCTGCAATTTGTTCTTGAGCAGTAACGTTTTTTCTCTCAAATCTGTTGTCCCAGAGGCACTGGTGGGTTCAAGCCTTGGCCAGTGCTGGGTCCATCCTGAAGCTGGCTGGCATTGGCTCTGTTGGAAAAGGGGGAAGCTTTAGACAGCTTCTCACTGAAGAACTGAAGATACCCCTGTAGTTCCCACACTACCAAATTTTTGCCCACCAACCTCAACATATGCAGTAGGTTCTTCTGACTGTATCACTGAAGGACTTCAGTGGTTATTCACAGATAGGATATGGTCATGTTTTCAGGTGAGCAAGCTACTGATATGTTTATACTTCTCTGAGCACAGAGAGAGCTGCCATGCATATTCCCTATGTGAGTTTTTGTATGCCTCTGTAACTAGCTAAAGGATCCCAGGTAAAAGTCTGATAGGTCTTGCTGATTAAAACCTAAGGCAGCCAGAAAAAATGTTTTTATTGAAAACACTAATATGCTCAAAAGGCAATTCTGTCCATTGATATTATGGCTTCCAGAAACATAGCAAGCATTTAACAAATGTTTAGTCAGCTACTGTCTGATTTTATTGATTTAATGAATAAACAATGAAATCTTTTAGACTTTGCTATATTGTGAAATCTTGCAGCCCTGCATGGTATGCCATATAGATCTACACAGCCCAGAAGACAGCAGCTCACACAGATGTCAGGTTCTTCAGAGCTTTTAATTTACTGAGTTATTCGATTTCATGTTTTTAATCTTTTGTTCTCTATTTGCTCTGCATCCTCTTATTATACCTATTTTGTTATGAACTAATAATACAAAACATAACACATATATAAATAAGAGCACTAATATGATGATGATGAATAAATACATACCAGTGGAGTAAGCAACTTACCAATAACTTCAAGCTAAAATGAACATTTCTAATATCATCACTAAGTCTTCTTAGACATGTAGAATATACAGGCATCGCTTTTATTGATCTGCCATTTGTAGTATTCAATAACTGAAATTAAACTCAGACATATACAACATTTATAACAAAACAGTAACCTCCTCTGCCTTGAACCATCGACATGGCTAGTGCAAGAACACCTCTATGGTATTTAACTGCTTTACCTACTAAAATTTCAAATATGCAATGTTTTACTGTTTCAGGTTGACCTTTTTTTGTCAATGGGTAGGTTTTTTCCCACCCACACCATTAAAGTTAATAATGCATTTCATTGCAGTTAATAGGTGTTATTCATAAATTTACTTTTAAGTAGAACAAATTCCTTTCTATAATTTAATTCTCAAACCACTGGGAGCTTTTTTAAAATTGGTTCTCAGCATATTAATACATCTTGGCAGATAATTTTATAGTATTATTTTTCTTATGATAATGATACATCAGAAGACAAAAACATACTGTATGAAGAATCTATCCATGGCCACTCTGGTCTTATCACCTCCCTTACAGTTTATAATAAGTAAAGCTCTCCTGATGTAAATAACATTTACATTAAAGATCCAGGAGTACAATGTCCATTTTGTAGCTGGTTTTGAACTTTAAATAAGGCTAATAACTCTGTTTACTGTAGGGAAACAACATACAAAACTGTTAAAAAGAAGTTAATTTTGACTTTTGAACATTTTTTTTTTGGTCCCTTGCCAACACAGCAGTTTGAGGGTTGGGAGCCAGAATGAGATGGCTTGTTGATAGCTTGTAGAAGCCTAGCTCTTTCACTACCTGCTCCCAGAGCAAGTTAACTGTCTAGAGCCTAAATGAAGGGATAGCTGATAGCTTTGCATTCTATGTGACAGCTGGGGAGAGGACTGGGAAAGGTGTATGCTTTTCCAGGGGAGAGAACTTCTCTGCTTCCCTGTTTTGGGAGGTGGTAAGAGAGAGGTTTCCCTGTGCTTACTTTTTGCTAGTGCACTACACCTTTGTTCTCTCTCTGCTTGGGTGCCAGCTGCACTTGATGGGCTGGTGGCAGGACTGGGAGGTGATTCTCCCCGACTCCACATGTCCCGTGTTTTTCTCCTGAGAGGACAATCACCACAGCCTGGATTTGCTACAGACTGCACCAACTGCAGAGATATTTCTAGCCCCCCCTCAATACTTTTGGCCAAAAGATGGTGAGAAGGTCCTTGTACTGCCCACGGGAAAGGTCCCAGCCGGCCTCTGTGACCACCATTCCCACGGGAGCTCTGGAATTGGCACCCTCCCACCCATGTCTTTACCTCGCCAGAGCCTGACGGCGCCCCGGTGGCCGTGAGTCACCACAGCCGCCACCTCCTGGGGCGCAGCACCGCCCCCTGCTGTATGTAAATACAACTGCACCAATGGGGCAGAGGTAGGGCAGGATTTGTTTGAAAGTCTTGGTTATGGTGCTGCTGTTTGTTCCGTTCTGGTTTTGGTTATTTTTTAATATATACATTTAGTAGTAATGTGCTGTTATTTCCCTTTACTACATTTTGTTCCTGAAACCCCTTAATTTTGAAATAATAACTTGGAGGGAAGAGCTTTCCATCTCTCTATCCCAGGAGAGCTCCCATCCCTTAGCAGACAATTTTGTCTTGTTAAACTGAAGATATCACACAAGTAATATAAATACAGAAAAGAAATTAGACAAATTTCTCTATTAAAGGAACAAACTTCCTAATACAGGTAAGATAATAACCCTTCATAATAAGGTAGATCAGTTTCATGGCTTCCAATGCCTTCTTCCTACTTATCTCTTTAAGAGTTTAGAATCAATACCTTAAAAGTATTTCTGAAGTAGAATACACTATTATGAGGTATAACACTGTCTTTTCAGCGTATCTTTTATTCTGAAGAGACACCACTTCAGACCTTTTCTATAAATTTCTTTAAGTAAGAAAGCAAATACGGGCTTGCTATAACAATGTCAAAAGATACTTTGACCTTATATTTCATAATTCATTTCTCCAAGGCACCTAACATGTATGACTCACTAAAACAAAAACTATTTTGAGTAGGTAGTGGGTTCCTCATTTCTCCAGAAATTAAATGTCAATATTAGTAGGACTAGGCCATCTACATACTAGATTGTTTTTGATGGTTTTTTTCACATGCTTTGGTCTGGGGCTGTGGTTCCATTATGAACAAAGGGGGAACATTATTGATTAATTTCTGAATATCACATTGTAGTAAGACACATACATTGTCTATTTCTCATACAATGAACTATTTTTAACCATGGCTTTTTCCTATGGAGAAATTTTCATCGCAATAACCAAAAGGACATTTAACAAATGTCATTTTTCCCTCTCCCCTCATCTTTGTTTTGTAAAGCAGTAGGCATTAAAAACTTACCTGTTTAAGCGGTTTCATAAGAATGTGTTTGATGCAAGGCTAAGGTGATACAGGTTATCATTCAATAGAAATAAAGCTCTTTCCTCTTCTCTCTCTTAAAAAGAAAAGGTTTTGAAAAAGCATCAGGATGCTAAGAGGTTAGTTTCACTTTTTCTCCGTGCAGTAAATAAGTCAATGGTCAAAGTTATCATGGATTTCTTATGTTTTGGAAATACAAAACAAAGAGCTCCATTAGGTGTTGGAAAGTACTTTTCTGTTCACTGAAAATTGAAGTAATGGCAATGCATTGTTCACCTGCTAACCTTAGTCTGATTTAATGATATCTGAAATAATGCTAAGAAAATAAACAGGGTCAAGTAGTCCTACAGTGCTCTAAGAACAACATTCTGTGCCTTGAATATTTTCTTTTCTGCCTGAGAGTGAAAAAATGTGGAGAGCAGTTTGTTTTATTTAAATCTCCTGATAATACAATAATAGCAAGAGTAAATGGCAATTAAGAAACTGATAATAAAAAGTCTTCCAAAGAAATAAGCTATTGCTTATATTGAAAGCAAAACTCATTTCATTATGAAAAGGACAGGGACTAACACTAATTGGATTAAACACCCATTGGACATTAAATAAGACAATTTCTAAGTAATTTTATTTATGTTTGTTCATAAAAGACAAATTAATATGCTGTAATGAAGGCTGAAATTTTTCTTTAATCAATTCTTAACATTGTCTGAAAGCTGCTGTGGTCAGAACTATTCGGGATATTTAAACGTGATTTGTGCCACCACAGTATTTCTGACAGCACTTCAAGATATTAACTATTCTTAAAATTCATAAAAAAGATAATAATTGGCAAGACCTTGTGGACAGAAACATAGATGAGAAATTTTCTGCTTTGGCAAGCAGCTCTATGCTATTCAATACTGAATGATGTGTTCCACAGGTTTGTTAGCAATATGCATCACTCAGCTTTGTAATCAATGTTTTCAATGGCTGATGACTAGCAGGGGAACAGAAGAGTGAGAACATTTAGCTGCATGTCTTGACATCATTGTAATTTAACTTAATCTTAAAAGCTGCCTTCAGATGTCATTGAACAAAAGTAAGATGATACAGATAAGTCATCATCATGACCAGGCTTCGCAAACAAAGATTTGGGAAGGGCACTACCCATGCTTGCTGCAAGCGTGCTGGTGGCTTAAAAGGCCAATGTGGGATAGGCAAGTCTGGTCGCAAAAGGCACAGTGGAAAGTCTCCTTAGGCGATATTGGCGAAGAATGGTTCTTTCTGCATTGTCTTTTTATCTCGAGACTGACTCTGCGTGCGTTCTCAAAGGAAGTAACAGTGTCATGAACGGTGTGCCTCCATGTTCCTGATTGGAGGCCAGAGTGGACCATTGGTGGCAGTCAATATTGCCAAGGCTGAGGTATTGTTAGAGGGAGTTCTTGTATTGCCTCATCAGGGCTCCCTTCTTGAGCCAGCCAGTGTTGAGTTCACCATAGAGCACAATCTTTGGGAGGCAGTGATCCTCCATCCTGGAGACGTGCCCTGCCCAGTGCAGCTGCGTTCTCATCAACATGGCCTCGATACTGCTGACCCCTGCCTGTTCAAGAACAGACACATTGGTCACGTAATCAGACCAGTGGATGTTTAGGATTGAACAGAAACGTTTGAGTAACAGGTGGTGACGGTAGATGACCCATGATTCAGACCCATATAAAAGAGTAGACAGTGCAATGACTCAGTAGACACTGATCTTTGTACTTTTCTGTAGGTGTTTATTGACCAGACTCTTTTATGGAGTTTTCTGAAAGCTCTGTATGCCTTTGCCAGCCTGTTATCTCTTTATCAATCTTACTGTCTGAGGAAATGATACTTCCCAGAGAGGTGAACTGCTGGACTGGCTTAAGCTCTGAATTGCCTATGCTGATATTGGGATGACGGAAGACTTCCTAAAGTGCAGGTTGGTAGAGAACTTCTGTCTTCTTCAAGCTGACTTCCAGCCTAAAAATCTCAGCAGCCTCTGCAAAGCAGGTTGTTAAGCGCTGCAGAGCTGCTTCTGTGTAAGCAATGAGGGCGGCATCACCAGCAAAAAGCAGCTCACAGACAATGTGATTTGGGGTGTTGGTGTGGGCCTCCTGTTGCCTTAGGTTGAATAGGCTTCCATCAGTACAATGTCGGATGTAGATGCCGTTTTCTTCATCGAGGTCTGCTGTAGCTCTTTGGAGCATCATGCTGAAGAAGATTGTGAATAGAGTTGGTGCAAGAACACAACCTTGTTTCATGCCATTGGTTATTGGAAAGGGCTCAGATTGTGCATCGCTGTATCTGACTTGTCCACACTGATCCTCACGTAGCAGGATGATCATTTTGAGGAACTTAGGGGGGCAACCTAAACATTCCGAGATCTGCCACAGGCCTTTTCTGCTCCCAGTGTCAAAAGCTTTGGTGAGGTCAAGGAAGGTTACATAGAGTACTTTTCATCTGTTCTCTACGCTTCTCTTGCAGTTCTCTGAAAACAAATAGCATGTCTGTGGTACACCTATTGGCTCTGAAACCACACTGGCTTTCAGGTAAAGTTCTTCTGCAATAGTGGGTATTAATCTGTTCGAAAGTATTCTTGCAAGGATTTTACTAGCAATGGGAAGCAAAGTAATACCTTGGTAATTTGAGCAGTCTGATTTTCTCCTTTCTTCTTGTACAAGGTGATGATGACTGCATTACGGAGATCAGGTGGTAGTTCACCTTGTTCCCAGCAACGCACAATGAGCTCATGAAATTTTACATGAAGTGCTTGACCTCCATGCTCCCGGATTTCAAGTGCGATTCCATCAACTCCAGCTGCCTTGCTAGCTTTCACCTGCTTTATAGCCTTAAGCATGTCTCCCATAGTAGGGGCTATATCCAGTTTGGTTTTCACTGGTTTTCAATTCTAAGCATGGAGTCTATGTAGTGAAGAGAGACTTATGACTTACAGCTTTAAGTCTTCAATTCCGTTAGATCACTGCTCCTCCACCACAGAACTGGCTTCACATCCATTTCTGGTGCCTCCCCACAGTTTATCTAACATTTTAGGAAGTTTCCATAACACTTTCCACAATACCTTTCTAGCATGACCAGTGTTATTTTCTCAACCTATTTATTACTTTGGTTTTTACCTTTTGCTAATGATGATATTACCTCTTTTTTTTTTAATAATAATATTGCCTTTGTGCTGCTCTTATTTTATCCACTCATCTGTTTTTTCCTCTCTAAGATACATTATCATTTCAACTATGACTTTCAATTCTTTTTCCTAGATGAGCAAATACCTTTTTATCTTCATTAATCTGCTCTTCGCTGAAGTTGACTCCAGTTCTTTCATATGTTTGCTAAGTCCTTCCTTTACCACCTTAATGTTATTGAGAAATCAAGAGCAATGAAGTTACATTAACTTTCTCATCACTTATGGAACTATAAATGTCACAGTCGGTCTAGACCATACAACATTTTTATAGTTCCTGTAATTCAGTAATAATAATAATAATAATAATATATTAATAATCCTGTAATTTGCAGTGGGGTGATGGGCTGATAAGCCTTGATGAGTTGAGGGAAACTCCTCAGCCCCCCGGAGGGATGCTAAAAAGTGATGTTACCAAAGAATGGAATGTTATTAAATTAGCATAGCCTTTCTTTGCAGTATCCTGTGGCACCCTGCAGCCTCAAGGAGCCCACTCCCCTCAGGTATCTGTATCACCCCCAGAAAATTAACTATAGAAATACGAAACCACCTGAAGAAAAAAAAATGTATAAAAAGGAGTACAGTTTAACTGCAGCTTGGGGAGAAAATTGCCACCTCTTGGAAAGGCAACCCACAGGCTACCCTGTCTCCCCCATTCCATCGACATTGCTGGGGTAAGCAACCAAATTCTCACTTTATATCTCTATACCTTACTAATTATAATTTGTTATAGCTTGCTGGGTGTATACATGTTAATGGGAAGCACCTATATTTTTCCTGTTGATTTTCTTTGGGGCTACTGAGTGTGTTTACATGTGGTGTTGAACTGTTGTGTTTCTCTTTAGTAATCCTCTGCTAATTAAGTTTGTCAAGGGAGTGTTATATTGCTGGGGTGGCCTGTAAAATGTGTGTTGTGCCAGTGTCTTTTGGGGGGTTTTCTACAATCCTGCAGCTAGACGTTATCACCGACTAAGTAACTCATACAGTCATTGTGACGTACTTGTATTAATAAATGTTATTTCGGGAGCTATCGTGAGGAAAGTTCTTTACTTGCTATTAAGTGTTGCCTCATAGCAGAGGTTAGAAATCCTTCCAATCTGTGTGCTAGCTGTATTTTTAGACAGTGTTGGTTTCATAAGGCTCTACTTTTTCTGGAGGCACTTATTTAGTTGATGAGTCCTCCATAAGCCTAACCCTAAGCCTAACCCTAAGCCTAACCCTAAGCCTAACCCTAAGCCTAACCCTAAGCCTAACCCTAAGCCTAACCCTAAGCCTAACCCTAAGCCTAACCCTAAGCCTAACCCTAAGCCTAACCCTAAGCCTAACCCTAAGCCTAACCCTAAGCCTAACCCTAAGCCTAACCCTAAGCCTAACCCTAAGCCTAACCCTAAGCCTAACCCTAAGCCTAACCCTAAGCCTAACCCTAAGCCTAACCCTAAGCCTAACCCTAAGCCTAACCCTAGCCCTATGTGCTGGTTTAAAGGTGAACCAGCAGGGGAAATGAACTCACCACGAGAGAGATTATAAGTCAGAGCTAAAATTTAATAATAATATTACAATAACAACACTGACACACAAGGGAAATTGCTTTCAACTCACAAAACCCCAACAGTATAACCCAGTGTACTGGGGAACAAACCCAAGGGGGTTTGTTTGCCCTTGTGCTGAGACCTCTGTGGTTCCCCCAAGTCCAGAGCAAAAGGAAAAGAAAAACCTGTTGGTGCAGGTGAGGGCTGTGGTCTGGGCGAGAGTGGGGATCTCCTCCTGTCAAGGTCCTGCTGCTGCTCTGGATCCGACGAGAAGTTCCCGAGGTCTTCTAACCCACCACTTATGTACCCTCAGGGAGCACTCAGTCCCTCCCCCTGGGCGGGGACTCACACAATGGGTGATTCACTCTGGGAGCCAGGGGGTGTTGAACTGTTGATGGCCCATTAGCAGCTCCGCCCCCCTCAGGCTGGGTGTGAAGGTGATAGTGGCTCCCTGGGCAGCTGCTGCTAATGGCCCATTGACCTTGGGGAATGAATAGAGGGGGTAGAATACACAGCTTTGATCACCCCCACACAGGGTTAGCTGGTCCCTCCTGCTGAACTAGGACACCCTAACCCTAAGCCTAACCCTAACCCTAACCCTAAGCCTAAGCCTAACCCTAACTCTAAGCCTAAACCTAAGCCTAAGCCAAATCTTTCCAGCCTGTATTCTATCCTAGTTTCAATGGGCAGTGCTGGGCTCAAAAAGTTTTGATTACCTTGAGGGTGCTTATAGCTATTTTTATATTAATACAGTTAAGACTAGAAATTTTTGCATTTCTGTCTCTCCTTCCTTTCATATGACATTTACACTGCAACCCTTTTTTCCAAAGAAAATTTTAGATACTTATTCTTAGAAAAGACTTGTATGGGGCTTTCTGAGACATAAATTACATTGATAATAATTTAATCTATATACCACTATTTTTAAATTAAATTAGGCTATGGTATACTATTCTTTAGTTATTTTTTAACTAAATCAAATATTAATATTTCCCCTACTTTAACCATCCTGTTTCCTCTTCCTGAATATTTTGTACAACATAAGTTCTATGTGTGTTTAACAAAAGTTCTGTAGTGTATCAACATGCATTAAAAATAGATGTTAGCAAGCTAGTTATCTTCTCGTTCAGCTCTTTTATATGCAAGTTAAAAAGACCTTAAAAATTAAAATTGTTTGTCCCCTCTAAATTCCCATAGGAATATTGCATTCCTTTAGTCATGGAAAATAAATTACTTTGTAATTTTTATATGCTATATTCCTGTTTCCACCCAAATGCATCCATTATTTCTTGAAAATTTCTATATCTTCTGTTAACAGTTTACTAAACATTGTGTAAAATGTTGACCTATCTTTCTTATTTTAAAGACTGTGTTATTTCTAAGATTTCAGAATTATAGATTAATCAGCTATGTTGACCACACTGAAGGTCAGGAATTTATCCTGATTAACCTCTGGTTAGGCAATTTGTACTAAAAAGGAAAGGTTACTTTTATGTAAATGCATGTTTAGTTATTATTTTATCTAAATAAACAAGATCTAATAGTCAGACATTGTAAAGACTTTTCTTAGTGTATTTGAATTGTGAAAAGAGATGATGAAAATGAGCAGATATAATTCTGAGGTGAGATCAAATGGATATTTCATGCATTTGCAGCTCACGATACATTTGATGCATAGCAAAAAAAAAAAAAACAAACCATGATTAACTTCTTTCTTTTATTCTTACCTTTCTATTACTTTTTCTTTTCAGTTTTTTTGTTTTATTTATCTGCTGCAATGCATCTGTCACCCCAAGCCAAAAAAGGTGTAAATTTAGGATTCTTTTTTGCAAATTTAGGATTCTTTTCTGTTTAAGTCTTAAATATTTCCATCTTTCTATTATAATTTTAAACAAAATGAAACAGATCTTTCTTAATTAAGGATTCTGAAATTAAATACCAACTGGAAAGAAATTTATAAAATTGATAAAACAAACCAAAGCAGTAGGTGAGATTGTAATGTGTTCAGAAATAAAAAGGAGAATTAAATAAGTAGAAAAAAATGTGATTTAACATTTGACATTTTTCTGTAAAAATATACCCACATGCTTATTTGAATAATACCATTCAAGTCACTGAAACAAAACAAAACAAAAACTCACCTGAAAAATTACACTGATATGTATATAAATGCTAAAATCTGCACAATAACCTCATCTGTCTGAATGAGTCCTTTTCATTACTGTGCTTCCAAAAACTAGATTACATTACCTATTAACCAATCCATTTCCCACCTTTTCATCTACATGTTTCCGCATACAATAAAATGTGTTACCTCAACATACAGTTTAATTAACTATAGTATGCATCATGGACCAAGTTCAAAGTCATTTGTGTAACAAAGCATTTATTTCTGTTCCTATAACCAAAGTATCATCTCTACATTTTTTTAAAGCCATGAATGTCCCTTTTTTCTGATTTTCTGATTTTTCTGATTCTAAAAAAATTTCCATGATATTTGAAAGTGCATGGCAATTATGTAATATGGTATAATTTCTTGCTGAAAAATATTTGCCTCCAGAGATCAAGGAAGACCAACAGAATTTTTATCTTCTTTCTAAAAAGGACAAAACAAAGATTTTTCTCTTCTCAGTGCTACAAGTAAAATTTCCTTTTTTGCATGAGCATATACACAGGTATACTTTCCTAGACATATCTTTGATAGTTAAAAATAAAATAAAATCATAGTCAGCACTTGTCATTTTGTGGATTTGCTAAATTTCCAGTATCATAAATGTACTGGGATTATCTGAGATTAAGGTGACTTCCTTCATAGCAACCCAGTGCTGTGCTTTGTATTTGTGGCTCAATTGGTGTTGATAACATGACCATGTTCTGGATTTTGCTGAACTGTTCTCGTTTTGCTGAACTGTTCTCACAGCATCAAGACTTTTACTTTTCCGCCCTTCCCTGCCCAGCAGTAAGTAGGTGGTGGCTGAGACTTTTGCAGGGTACACAATGTGGACAGCAAACCCTATCTGACCAAAGGGATATTCCTTGACATAGGAGATTGTGTTCTATAATGAAAACCCAGGAGGAGGAGGAGGAGGAGAAGGAAGGGGCAATGTTTGTGGTTATGGTATTTACTTTACCAAGCAATTGAAAAAATGGTATGTAGTGCTGGACTAGCACTGAAAGATGTAGGTATTCACCTATTAATTGGAAGAACTGGCAAGCATAAAAAATAAGTTCTGTTTTGTTGTACTCTTATAACAGTTTACTCCTGTAAAGCACAGATTTATCAGAGCTAGCATTAGTTCTTTACCTCATACTTTCTTGCCATGTCAATGAAATCACTCATTTTCTTAGGCCAGTACACGTGTGGTTCCTCTAAAACTCCTCAGTAATACTCATTATAATTTTGGAGAAAAACAGATAAACTGTGGATAGGTGCCAGAAATGGATGCAAAGAAAGTTCTGTGGTGGAGGAGTAGAGATCAAAGGGAATTGAAGACTTAAACCTGTAGGTCATAAGTCTCTCTTCACTACATGGACTCCACACTTAGAAATGAAATAACCTGCCTTCTCTCTCTTTGGTTGTGGTCTGTGTTTATTAGGTTTCTTAACTAATTGTAAGGGACTAAGGATTTCATATTTGATATTAATAATTAAGGTTCTTAATTTTTTTTTTTTTGCATATACTCCATTTTCATGAGTTTAATTACCAATTGCTTCCAAATTCTTCTGAGGAGAATGTATTTAGTAGTGGAAGATATTTCCATTTACAGGCTGGATGGCAAATTTTCTCATGCCACAAAAATCTGAGACACCGAACTGTGGTTCAGTTAGAAAACAGTCTTCAGATATTTCCAGAATGACCTTGCACTGCTTTAAATAAAACTTAAAGAACTGTTTACACATATAACCTTTGGCAGGAGACAAACACAGCTAGGCATTAAGGGGCTGATTAATACAAATAAGAGGCTCCAGGAGCATGGAAGCTTTATCCATCATTAAAAAAAATTGTAATTAAAACCACAATTAAATTTTGCCACACACTAGTATTTTGCATTCCAGATTATAGTTAGTACATAGCTGAAATCTTGTTGGGGGGGAAAGCAAAACCAAACTACTACTACTACTACTACTACTACTACTACTACTACACGACAACAACAACCACAACAACAGCAACAACAACAAAAACCCAAAATCAAAACAAAACCCAACCAACCAGCTAAAGAAACCACGAACCAACCAAAACCCCAAACCAGCCTGAAATGGTAATAAGTCATTTAAAGAAGAAGCAAGTAATTAAAATTGACATAACTCTTAAAAATACAGCTTGCATTCTGTGTAAGTTAAAGGAAATATTCTTATTTGGAAGTGTTCTGCACAGATGAGTTTGTGTTTATTCACCATTGAAGCACTATTTGGTGCCATTTTTCCAATTTATGGAATAAACTTTAGAGAATCACCTCAAAAAAGCATAAACAAATCCCCATTCATCTTTACTTATTTAGTTCCAATAAGCAAACATAATTGTAAGATCTTTGATTCGTAAAGGTAGAGGATATGTCAGTCACATTTGGTGCCCCTAATGAATAATCTTATTCTCATCTGAACATAGATACAGACTTGTCTATCTCTGTTTTTATACAGAAATCACTTAGGAGCTCTGAATGAATCTAGATGGGTCTGTGGTGTGCCTGCAAACGCCTGAAATTCAGGTGGAAATTGCTACATGCCTCATTATATGAAAAGTAAATAAAAGGTCACTTTAGAGCCAGGTCATTTTGTATGGCTATGAAGTAAAGCATCATTATGTTTTTTGTATTCTTTGTGTTTTAATTTTGAAAAAAAAATATTTAATATTCTCAGAATAATTGTGAGAATCAGTGAATTTGGGGTAGCATTTTGATCATTCTCCTGGTAAAAAAAAAAAATCCTTCAAAGCCAGAAATGGGCCTCAACTTAAAGAGGAGAATGGGAAGCATGAAAAAGAAGGCATAATGCTATGATGTTGTTGAAATAAACAAACAAAAAACTCCACAAACAAAAACATTAAAAACCCTCATTGTTTCTTATATTGTTTTCCACCAGCATAAAAAAATATTCATAATTCCCCTGGACCACAGATTGGGACTTTATTTGAAGTCATCACAGCAGGATGAAAAAGTTTAAACTATGCATGATTGTAATATGCAAGTTCCTTCAACTTGTAAATGCTTTTGTTTATTTCACTGTTGAATGTTGTTTCATTTGGTAAACATACTTCTGTACTGTAATAACTAGTAGACAAGAAAAAAAACAGAACAGGTTTCTTTTGCTTTGTTTCATTTTTATTTATTCAGTTGATTTTCCAATACTGTGAATTCAACAATATAAATTCTTCATATTACACATATTTGTTAAAACATCAAGAGATTTTAATGTCTATGCTTTTATCTTTAATGATGGCTAACTATTGCTGCTTCAGGAATAATAAATAATGAAGATAATACTCATTTACATTTTTAAATGAGAAAGCTCCTTCAAGAATATTTAATAACTCTAAAGGTAAGATTTTTTTTTTGTTCATGTGGATGTCAGATTTATTGCTTGACTCATACATATCTTACCACAAAAGTTCCCAGAGCTGTAGCATGAGTCACAGAAAGGACCTATTCAGAAAATATTTTTTTTTTAAAGTGGAAAAACTTATATCTTAACCAGAGTTCAAATTCTATCCTTACAAGATTAAGCCTTGAATTCTTATTATTTATGATTTTTCAAGATTTCTTAGATTGCTATGAATGAAGATGATGATTCAATGAAAGGCACACCATTTCTTTCACAGTCTTAAAAATGTATGAATGGATGTTATTTTCTTCTAAAGTGGAAAGACTTCCATGTAGAAAATATGTGCTCTACAGTACACATGACCTAGTGTTGTTATTGAAACATTGTCAGATAAACATCTTTCCAAGTCCATCCATAGGAGCGCATTTGTGTGAAAGATGGGTGGAAGATAGGAACACTGCTCCAGATGTAGACATGCTGATACTTGTTTGTCACATCTAGGTGTGTACAATGTGGGGTTTAGGGATCAAACGGAGACTGGTACCTACATTTTAATATCAATGTGTCCAAATTCTCTCTAAATAGTTACACTCACTTTATAGGCAGTGGATTTTAAGTATGCATTCAAAGAAATCTGAGACTGACTTGCCCACACATGGGAATCTAGTCTCCCTAAGAAATCAAGGTTATATATAAAGGAATTACAAATATAAAATGCAAGAGATTTCTGAAAGTTGCTCCAGTAGAACACTGAGGCAAATATGGCAATACAAATAGCCCTAAATGCCTATTTTCACAAATCTCAATTTCTCAGTAAGGGGATTCAGTGTCCTGAGCACTGAGCACATTTAAGTTTGGTCTCTAGCTGTCAATCCACAAAACAATGGTCTCTTGCTTATCTTTTGTCATACCAGCCCCTGTACAACTCCAGGTAGTTCAAATGGCACTACAGTCCTGTTTTCAAAACTGATACTTCCACTAATTATCTAATTTAAGGAGAGCAAAATTGTTTTGTAGGCTTTGTCAATGATATCTACTAAATCTTCATTAAGCATAATAGAAACGTAGGCAACCATCTTCCTTTTAGACACAGTTACAGATAGCTAGTTGGTTAGCTGAATAGATAGATGAATCTTGCCAGAAGTTTCTTAGAAAGAGTCCCCGTTTAAATGCTTTCAGAGGCCCTTGGAAGCCCTGAGGACTACAGGCTTTCCACAGAACCACAGAACCAAAATCACAGAATAGTTAGGGTTGGAAGGGATCTCTGCAGACCACCTACTCCAACCCCCAGCACAGATCCTTGTTAAACGAAAAGGCTCACAGAGTTCATCGATCTTAGGGGTTTTCTCAAACACAAAATATCTTATAAACAGAATGATGCAAGAATAGATTTGCACAGCATCTTGCTTTGTTTCAAGAGTTAGTTTATATCTGTGCTAATTAAATTCTATTTTTTACAAGTTTACAGTGTATATGGCTATATACCAGTGAATAAGAACTGTTTAATATGGTCTTACATATATAGCCACTGTGTCTCAGGTTACATATCCAATAAGCATGCTGTTGTTTTGTTTTTACTATCGAACAATGAACAGTTATATATTTATTTTTAACAATCTTATATTAAGTTATATTTCTAAAGGATGTATTATGATTTCTAAAAGAAATTTAAATTAAGAATTGCAGACATCGCTAATAAAAGGCGTTAAGGACACTTGTTCATCCATATTGACATATTCTTAATATCCATGACACTCTTCTTATTACCTTTGACATTCAGACCCTACAGGAGAGAAGTGTTGTAAATCAATCCTTTTCTCTACCAGAAATGCTTCCTGAAAGATTGCACCATGCTGTTAGATTGCACAGGAACTGATCCATACGGTGAAGTGCCAGAACTCTCAAACAGACAACCTTGGTGTGCAGCTCAGAGTGCCAGCAAAATGTCAGATCTCAAGTTGATGTCAGGAAACTGTCTGAATAGAGCCTTAAGGAGAATAATTTTTTTTAGCTTTAAACAAGATAAACTTAGTCTGCTGGCTACCCAGTAAATGTGAGTGGAGAGATATTGCCATGCAATAATCTGAAATGAATGAATTTGTCCCTCCTCTCACCTCCTCTGTAAAACTGAATCTGAGAGGAACAAAAGAGTTATGACACAGCAGGGAGAAATTAACAAAGTTTTTTTCTAATGAACCAATTGAAAATTTAAGGGATTTTGAGACAATGAAACTGGATTCAACTTAAGGTGTCAGAGAAACTTTGCAGTCACATGTAGAAAGAAACTGTTCTGCATAACTTAAAAAGAGTTTGAGTCAGAGCTTTGCAATTGGCTACTTTGGGCTCTTCTAAAATAAGAGGAATAAGGAAATGTAACCCCATTCTCAAAACAAATATTCAAGTACTGTCTTGGTGAGCAGACAAATAAAAACAATATGAAGAAACGCTGTGAGAACATCAACTCATACACAAAGTTTTAACCTGCATATTTAGCATTGGAAGGGGAGGCTAGAATTCCATTATGCTGAGTTTATTGGATGGATACATATTTCTTTTCTGCTAGATATCAAAAGGTTGCATATCTAGAAAAAAAATTCACTTTTGTTTTCCCACCTATCCAAATGTCTTAGTGTGTATCACTGAAATTATGTATACAACAAGGACATTAAGCAGCTAAATTGTAGGAAGTTTGGACTAGAATAAGTTTTCTAATCTGTGTATGAATGGTCTATAAATTATGAAAAAAATTGTACTGCTCTGATTAACTGAAGCCTCTTATCTGGAGTAGTCAAATACTGGCTGTCATTTAAGTTTATGTGGTTCAGGTATCAAGTAGGATCAGAAATAAGATTCTCAAGTGACAACTACAAAAGAAAGAGTTAAATTTTCTTCAGATGTTTTCAGCATAAGCTGAAGTAAGACAACAGATATGGAAAGAGATTAACCTGCCATGAAACTTGTCTTTGTCACATGGAGAGATTAAGAAACAATGATTATAGCTAAATGTCCATGTCAAAGGCTTCCATGATCCTGGAAATACCACAATGTCTCAGTTTCTCTTGCCCCACAGCTTCAACTCTAGATAGCTTTATTCTCAAAGAATTTTTACGGTACTCATGCCACCCTTAAGAAGCAAGGATATCTCACTGTAGTTGAACAATAAAGCTTTATTTTTGTCATAACAAAACAGAGGATGAGGTCACAGATTTCCCATATACACACCCATTATATTACAGAAAGTAGAAAAGGTCCTAAGTCCTATGCCATTTACTGCAACATTAGAAGATTCATTCAGAAGAGTTTGACTGACACTCAGGAAGGTGTGAAAGTACAATAGTCACATCTTTATTTTTTAAATGAGTGTGTTAGGACCACTGAATTAGTCAAAGAAAGGACTAATATGTTTGATTTGGGTTACTTTTTTTTTCCAGGTTAGAGAAAGTGTGAATTTATTATGGTGGTCTTATTTTAGTCCTCAGTGGAAGGCTTGCTAGTTCAAAACCCACCACACTACACAACACAAATCTGACAGCATTGGCAGAGCGAAAATGTACACAACGTGTATTAGAGCATCAGAGGTGTTGTAAGTCAGGAGTGGAGTGCCTTTTGCAGAGATCTGTAGAGGTGTTAATGTACAGCACCTGCCAGCACTTTGCCTTGAACCAGCTTGTGCTATAAATCTTTTATTTTTATGAACAGTAAAATCCCCCAAACTTACAAAAAATATAAATGCAATAAAAAAAATTTCCCTAGCCCAAATACAGTTTATACCTTATGAATATATGTGTGCTTCTTTGTAGCACATATTTAAACGAGGACCTGCCAAGTGCCAAGAGTTTAGTAAAGCGTAGCTAGAATATATGCAAGGTCCTTAGTCTTTTGGGACTGGGGATGGGGGAAAGACAGGCTTAAATATGAACATTAACCATATTCTAAGGTTTCTGAAATACAGTCTGCAGGTTCTGAAAATCTTTGAAGTCCCCTTAAGGATGTCCACCATAAAGTAATGGTTAAATTTGCTTAACTATCCCCAAGGCCATTTTTTTTAATTATCAGTTAATAAAAAATAATACAAAAATAGTACATAAGAAAGAATAAAAATATCTTTTTTATATGGATACAAATTCAGTAAGATTTCAGAACTGGATAAATTAAGAACATTCATATTCACATCATACTTTTTTTCCTCCATTTTTTCCCCCTACAAAAATCCCTCTATTTAAAAAAAACCCTACATTTATTATTCTCATGTTATCAAGTTAGATTTTTTCTTAAATGTTTTAGACTCTCTTTTATTCATAGAATACAGCTATTATTCTGATCACCACATAAAGTATTTATCTGATCACAAATGAGCATTAATATGGTTTTAAAACAGTAACCCTGAAATGTTTAAACATCCATGATTCATTTTCTTAGGATTAAGTAATTTTAAATTTCTGTTTGCTTATTTCCTTCTTATACTGTTATCTAATTCTGAATATAAAACCCCCTAATTTATTCATATTTGTGGTTATAGTTTTATGGCTATAATGCATTCTGTGTGTGAATTTAGCAAAAATCAATAAACCAACTTGCAACTAGAATATGAAATATCAATATGACACTGGTTTTCTATATGCTCCTATAATACACATTAGTATTCTTGTCCTGCATATAGCTCATATAATCTTAAAATGCATATCATTATATTGTTCATATCCACACTCTTGAAATGGGCTTGATAGATAAGGCTTAGTGACACAAAATAGAAGATTTGTTTGCACAAAGATTATGTTAAGCTTGCTGGAAGCAGTAGTGAAATCTCAGGAGAAGAAATAAAAAGCAAGCAGGCAATCTGTGCACCTCTCATCTCCCTGCAATTCCTAGAGGTTATGTATAAGAAGATTATGAAACAACACACAAACACAATTGAAAAGCTTCCTAATGAAAACAAATTTACCATGTTTGATAGCTTATATATATCATCATCATTTTTTGACAGCTACATAATATGGAAAGACAATTTAATGCAATAAGAAGATTCCTCTTTTCAGGCAAATTGTTTGGGATAGTTCTCTTACAAAGACAGAAGAATTGAAATGACATTGGAATAACCCATTTCTAATACTCTGAAGAATCAGAGGGACAGAAAGATCAGAAGTGATCCTATTCTTTTGATGGTTATTCAATTTTCTCAAGGAAATTTCAGAAAACAAAGTAGTTTGAAGGGATTGGTCAATATACGATATCTGTGGGCACTGTCATGACACCCTTATTTAGACAAAACTGATTAGCCCATACATAAGACACTTGAGATAGAAAGCAGGAAAAACCATACCAAATCCATCTCTATGCCAAAACAGACTTAGCTAGCTTCAGTTTCAGAAAATTATTCATACTGTGTTGAACTTCCTTATGTTCAGCTTTATAGCAGTATTACTTCTCAAAAATACTTTACAGATCATCTCTTTTAAAATGTTAATATATATTAGAAACTTGTTTCTGTCCTCTAATCTTTATGCCTGTCTGTTCAGATACTCAGTATTCCTCAAAGTGAATATTTTTCCTTAAGCTTGTAATCACTTCCTTCCATTTTACCAGTGCTCACCTTAGAGTGGTTAAAATGGAATTCCTTGTGTCATTCCTAATCCATTACTACATCAGGCAAAAACAAGTCACTTGTTTTATTTATTATTTTTTATTATTGTTTTATTTATTATATCTTGTGTGTGAAACAGCTTTCACAACCTTCTAGGCTAAAATTTGCACCACTTTCACTGACTTCCACTGAAATTCCACAAAACTTCTACTGGCATGTTGCAGTCTATTCAGGGACATACATATTCCAACAGAGACACCGTTAAGTAGATACACTTCTGTTAGTAACATCATACCAGAAATGCTTCTTTCACATACAAAGAAAGAACATACCTAATGACTAGGAGAGCATGAGCAATACTCATAGCTGACACACTTATCAGTATGGCTGAACTGTACGGTTCTGGGATTATTATTTTTTTTAATACAAATTTGAACTACTAAGGCTGGGGGAAGTGAGTACAATCCTTATTGAAAAAAGTGCATTCTGAACTTAAACATTTTCTAAACTTGGGCTGAATTAGTGAAAAATTTATGACAAAGGAGAATAAAATATGTCATACTTGTACAGAAATAATCCACGTTGAATGGCCACTTCTTGTTTGGCTGTCCTGTTTTGGAGGGAATTAGAGTGCACTATTGACTGGACACAAGTGATTTCTTTCACTGGAATTACTCTTTTACTCATGAAACCAGAACTTTCAGCTGAGTCTATGCCAGTGATGGCTGACGGTTCAAAGTATTCTCTTTTCTGCCTCACTTAAAAAGCAGGTAGAGGTGGCTGCCAAGCAGCCTACCTTTAATAAGCTAAATTAATTCTTGGTCAGCTAAATGAGCAGCTTACGGAGCAGAAAGACTTTGACTAACTTGTGGTCCATGATCTAGTCCCCACAAACATGTCTGAAAGTTATAAGAAATGTCATACCCATGTACACAGCATGGGGTAGTACATCCTTGAAGCAAAATAGATTCACTGCTCTCTGCTCTCTCACCACAGAATCACAGAATCACAGACTATTCTGAGTTGGAAGGGACCCATAAGGATCACCAAGTCCAACTCTTAAGTCAATGGCCCACACAGGGGATTGAATCCATGACCCTGGCATTATTACAACCAAGTTTTATCTAACTGAGCTAATCTCAGAAGGCAGAAGTGAAGTAGCAATGCCTTGTAAATTAAACTAATTCTTAGAGCTAGATGTAGAAATTCAGCCACTACTTTTACAGCAAGATCACAGTCTGAGAAACTTTGACTCTTTACTGAAGACTATCTCTTCTCACAAGACAATATCTCTTGGAGTCACCATCCACCTTCTGTGGCTACAAAAGGCTTTTAGATTCACTCTAGAAGAAGAGATGGAAACAAAGACAGTAGGTGACACTTCCAACTTTGCTATTCTTCCTTTTCAATGACTACGGAGGTCCCTGTGACTTAACACAGTAAATTACGTGACCCAGAACAGCCTGAATGAATAGTCTTTCAATTCAAGCTTTACAAGCCTTGTAAACTATATTTATGATATTGAATGGTTAATAAACTCATTTTGAATAAATCTGCTAAAAAGAGAAAAAAGCAAGAAACCAAAAGAATATCAACTGAGATGTCTATGGTTTCAAGAAAGTGAAGGGAATTAGGAAATACCGTTAAGTTTCAAGAAAGTGAAGGGAATTAGGAAATACCGTTAATTTTCTTGTTGTGGATGACAGATGGATTTAAATAATCTTCTAAATACAGAACTTTGATTTTAAGTGAAATGAATTTTCTTTATCCATAGTGTTAGAAAACACATCTATCTGAAAATCTCTCTGAACACATAAATTTTTCCACTGAGCTGAAAAATCAGATATTCCAATGACCATGTGCCAGTAAAGCACTCTAACTATAAACATGTTTTCAGGAAAGTCATTTCATATTGGAACAAATGACTAAGCATACTGAATGAAAGGCATCACTTATTTTGCAAAGGCAGAATTCTAAAGAGAGGTAGTTATTTCGTATGCATTTATTTTTCTTTATTATATCTCTCTTTGTACATATATTTCATTAGCTACATTATCACATATTAATTTTCTGTTCAATTTTTTAAGAAAAAAATTTATTCTATATTGGGCAACATGAACATAAGCTGGATCCCAGTGTATTACATAACTACTCTGAGGTTTCAGACAGATATTAACTCAAGCTCAGAGTGCTTTTTCCTTCTTGGCCCAGGCATAGTTTCTCCTTATAAAAAATGAAGCCTATTTGAGCTTGATTGGAAGATGAATCCCAGATTTTTTGTACATGCTGCAAGTTTTTGGTATATCTGTGTGGGCAAGGCATAGACGTGTTTGAAATTACACTTCCAGATCACATAAAAGGAAAATAGTAAGCCCAAGTCGCCTTTGTATATCCTTGCATAAGGAAGTGTATTAGGCACTGTGTGTAGGAGGGATCTTGAAATGCCTCATTCTTCTTAACTCTGTTGTAAGAGGGCACCTCTCAAGGAGGGTCAGGGCTTTACAGAGACCTAATAGCTGTCAGAAGCAAAAGAAATGCTATTGTTTACATCTGGGCAAGGGAGAGGCTTTCTGACTTTCTTGCCAGAGTCCATATCATTCCACTTTAACTTTTTCAAAGGGGTCTGCCCACACCCCTAAAAATCATTTATTTTGGAAAGTTGAAAACAATTATTTTGACTGGAAAGCTGAAAATATTTTGGCTTCCTGTCATTTTTTGTTCTTGCTTCACTCAGAAAACTCAATTTAGTCGGTATTACCAACTCTACTTCAAATCTTTATGTATATATTCATTAACACAAGAAAAATGTTCCTTTCCTATCTTCTGACTTTACAATTGAGAAAGCCTACCAAAGCTTATTTGACAGGAAACTTTGAACTCAAGACTGGAGAGGTGGAGACCTTGACAACAAGAGATTATGTGAGTAATTATTAAAAGGAGGATTTCAGTCTGAAATTAAGGAAAAATATTTTCATCATGAGGAGAGATAAACATGGGAAAAGGTTTCCCAGAGAGGCTTTGCAGTCTCTGTCCTTGTTGGTTAGCAAGTTTTCATTCTGACCAGTCTGGTTTGGTCTGAGAATTAGCCCTAATTTGAGCAGGGAGTTGGACTAGAGATGTCCTGAAGTTCCTTCTTCCCTGAATTATCTTATAAAAATAGGTCTTTTTTTGTGTCCCAGTCTGTTTGCTCTTCTACATTAATTGTTGATTTTTGATAATTCACCATATTATTTTAAAAGAATATTATCATTTTATTTAAAACAGTAACTTTTAAGTTTGTGTCACTTTTTATTTCCCCAATTTCCTTCTAAATGTTAATAATAGACTTATGCATGTAAATGTTTAATTTATATGCTGTTTCTGTTTTTTCTTTACAGATAATTAATGAAGATATTAAAAACTGACTTAACACATTACTTTGTTTTTACTCAACAAAAGTAGGAGTAACTCAGGTTGCTAATTTTCTACAATGATTGGCATCAATGCTGCTATAGCTCATTAGCTGAATATCAATTAACTTAAAGTATGACAGAGAAATTTATATTAATGTTAACCTAATGTTTAATTTACATTTGCAGCTGGGTTTAATTATTTGAACAGTCACCAAAAAATGAAAACCTGCCATCAGTGAGGTTTCACTTTTACAGATGAATTTCTGGGAATTTAATAAACAAAGCAGACATAAATATGATAAATTGTTCTTAGGGCCTTGCCTTTGCAATTAGCTCACAGCTGCTTTAATTACAGAATTTGAATGTTGTATATACATTTATTAAGCTCTAATAAAATAAAATACATACCCCCCTCAAAAAAAATCCCACAAAACCAGAAATAAAACAAACAAATCAACTATCTCCCCCAAAAACCAAAACTCAACAAGAAACCAAAACAAACTGCAAACCTGTTAAAATTGCTGTTTCTCTCCTCTTTTCTGGTGTTTCAATAGACTGTTTAGACAATGTCATATACTGATTATTATTAATGTGATAAATTGTTCAATGTGTGGCAATTTTACAAGCTTTATTTATTTTCGGTTATTTTCAAGACAATATAATGCTTTGGAATAAAATGCATTTGCTTTACACTTAGGACCAAGAGATAGAGTTTGAAGTAATAGTCAGGAAGTAGTCTACAACGTTATGCTTTAAGATATTTGAAGAGAAAAGGAGGCAGATATTGACATATGGGGCTGAGTATACAAGAATCCGGGATAGCTGCATTCTCTGATGTGAAAAAGATGCAGATGTACTGGAGGTTGCAGCTGAAGAACAAAGGATAATTCAAGATGGAAGTGACTCAGGAGGTCTCTATTCCATGCCTCTGCATAAAGCAGAGTCAGCTATTACAGAATCATAGTATCGTAGAACATGTGGGTGGGAAGGGACTCACAAAGATCATTGAGTACAACTTCCGGTCCTGTGCAGGACACCCCAAGGTCACACCATATGCATAAGGGCATTGTCCAAACACTTCTTGAACTCAGACAAGCTTGGTGCTGTGATCACTTCCCTGGGGAGCCTGTCTCACCCTTCAAGTGAACAACCTGTTCTTGACACCTAACCTAAACTTCCCCTTATTCAGCTTCATGGTTACCCATAGCTTTATCTAATGAAGAAAAATGCACATCTCTGAACTTGGAATTGTCCATGCTGTGAACAGTTACTGTCCCTTTGTTTTGTCCTTTCAGCATATTTGTGGAATGCAGAAATTAATATTTTTATAAAATGTCTGCAGAAAGGGAAGAATTATATCAATTGCCATTTTCTCTCTGTAAAGTCCATTAAAAAACCTGTTTCTTTACACCTATCATCTTCTAAAATGCAATAATTATGAATGCAATTTTCTAATTGCTTAATTTTACTCTAAATCTGTAAATCCAGTAAGAGCAAAAAGACTTGTGAACTTCTTGTCACACTGCAACCACTAAGAGGATGGACTATTCATATATTCCTTATCCAGAGGATAAGCATAGTTTTTTTCACCCTAGTCAACAGATCCTTTGCATCAATATAAGGTTTCATAAGCCCCTCAGCTTCATTATTGCTATTTGTGATGTGTAACTGTGACAGTGGAACAAAGGCAGGATCTATAATTTTTCAATATTTTCTTTGAAAACACATTATTAAAAGTCACATAGATTTAAGATATAAAAGAATTAGAAGTTGGAAGCAAAGAATGCAGCCTTCTAGGATTCACACCTTGCCTAAATTTAGTGATCTTTGTTTTTTGGATTTTTTTGGAGGGGGGGCGGGTTGGCTTTTTTTTTCTTTTTGTTTTCTTTTCTTCTTTCTTTTTTTGTTGTTTTCTTTTTTTTTGTTGGCAAAGGTAAATCAATAATACCTCCCAGGTCTCTGAAAAGTTTTAACGGCTAGAGACTGAAAGTTTCAAATAAAAAAAAAACCTCAAAGAAGTAGAACGCCTTGAAGTATAATTGAAGTTTTGCTCATTAAGGGCAAACCTGTGAAGACTTGACATTTCATCAAGTTTTCAGTTGGAGTTCTTAAGAAAACAAGCTTGAAAAAGTTGTACAAAAGACTGAGCTTTCTTTTGCAGTGTTACTTTTGGACACAATCCTAAGAGTCAGTCTCTTCATTTTCAAGAAGCCAGAAGTGTAATTTAGAACCTTTTAGCCAAATGTTGACCAACAAGAGTATAAGCTAAAGGAAGTTACACTTCATTCTCATTATAAGCAGATTCTAGACATTGCTGTTGCTCCAAGTATTTTATTGATTTCCCTCTCTAGACAGAATCTGACTCTCTGGTACAGGTCTACAAAGGACGAAAAGCTGAGGCAAACTACTCCAAATAGACTGAATGTCAAACAGAGAAAATGCTGGAGAGCCAGCGGCACAAAGGTCATGAAGAAACATCTCTTTTTCTGTATTTGTATACACTGCATTTCAGTAAAACCAGCAAAACCATCTCTGTTCAAACATTTAAGACCATAAATGACTGAAAATTTACACGGAATCATCAGCCCTAGGGGATTTAGGCACAGTTCTCTCTTTCCCACCCCATGTTCTTTTCACATCATTATTTATCCGCTTAATTTTTCCTATATCCTTTCTGTGAACTGATGAATTGTTGATGGAAGGAGAACAAAAAATAATGACTTCCAACACACTCTCCCTTTGAAGGAGTGAAAAGCCTTTATTGAGGGACAATTTAGGTTTATATAGGGTTCTGAGGGAAGGTTCTGGAGCTTGGATGGGATTGGGTAAAGGCAGAGGCAGAGTATGTAACTGGGACAATTGGATAGTTAATGTGACAATGATTGCCAAAGGTGAGAAAACTAATGAATGGAGAAACAGTGTTCTAGGCAAAGGCAGGAAATTGGCATGAGGGGAAGAAGACAACATGGAGGACTATAAGGGGAAAAATAAGAAGGGAACAAAGTGAGTGGGAAACAATAAAGGGGGTAACAATAAACTTGCAAAAACTAAAACCCATACAATAAAAAAAAAAACAAAACAAAACATTTTTGTTTTAACAGTCCCTACTTTTAAGGTCTCTGTTGTAGGTTGTTTCACATCTTTCAGCCATCATGTGATGTGCGTTCTCCCACAGGGAACTGCAGCCCATATTTACAGCCTTTTTCCATTTGATGTTTTCTCATAGATTATTATCATTACTTCCCATTTTCTCCTCTTTCTTCCACATGTCCTCACTTCCAAATTTGATAGTCATTACAGGATGAGGATTATGTGTTTTCTTTGAATGTTTGCCTCTACTTTTTATGCAATGATCAATATCTGCATTATTAAGATTGCTTGGATTTACTGCTGGTTAAAGATATTTACCTCACATAATGAGTAACTAAGAGCAACTTTTTATATGGTCATTGTTTCCAAGAAGACTCATGCCTTGTATAATATTTTTAAAAAATTCAGAATGTGTCATATCTTTTGAGTGTTAAGGAAACTTCCCTGTCTGACCATCCAGGAGCCACTCTGTCAGTCACTCTCACATCATCTGAGCTGGGACTCAGGTCCTTTTGCAGCTACACACCCCACATTCACAGTCAGACAAGTTTCCTTTCTGCTTGACCCTGCGTTTCCCATAGCCTGGTCAGAACCACAGGTCTGCAGGCCCTTTGTTATGCAAAGAGTGTGCAGTTCCCAGATTCTTGTCTTGGGCTTCTGCCACCCACAGCTCAACCTGCAGCTTGCAAACCTAGCTATGTGCACTGAATGTTTTCCTCAACAGTGAGTATAGAGACTATTTACTGAGCTACAATACCCTCAGGGTGATAATTTACAAATAAAAGTTTCATCAATGGCAATAAAACTTTACTAAGTCCCACAATACAGTTTTAGGATATTGAGAAGTGGGTTCTCTTGCAGGACAGATGAATTTATTACACTGAGATCTAAGGTTTTTCAGAACAATAAAGTAAGTCAGCTATCCAGCCTGCTCTAAAATACCCCCACTGATTGTGGGTCTTTATTTTTGCCATTAATTTAATTACTTTTTGGATCATTTCTGAGTACTCTCATGTTATTGGGCACTGAAATTTTTATTTTCAAAATCTAAGTGGAACACTGACAGGTTTGACTCATCCAAGAAGAGATAATTCTGTATAATAGTTTTGACTTTGATGTGTGTGGAGTAGATTAAAGAAGAATTCGGACATTTAATCTCTAGTCTGAATCCTTTGGTCCTGGAATCTAATGTGAAGGGTATAGAGATGAGCTGGTTTCCTATTGAAAATGCTATTTTATTGAGAAAAACTCAGTTGAGTCTATAATCTGTCAGGAAGATATTTTGTTTAGAATACCCCAGTGCTAAGGCAATCATTTCCACTGTTTCTGTCCTCACTACAACTTTACTGTATAGACCAAAAAAACTGGATCAAAAAGCTCTGCTTTGAAAGACATCTCATAAATCGTATGCTAAAGGTCTGACATCTTGAAACTGTTGCATATCTTCAGGTGGTCAGAAAAAAACACATCAAACCTAAAGCTAGGCATTCCCTGTATGTTTAAAATATAAGTTTATTACATATAGCATGTATGTATGGCTCAGCTTCGTGAATGGAGATTTGGGAAGGGCTCTACCCATGTGTGTGTGTCCTTTGAGCCTGTGTAGTGGATTTTTTAGGTGAGGCACAGCATGCGCAAAACTGGCCCCACCCTTTAACCCCTAAGGTTCGTCTGCCACAACGAGGAGAGCTTGGAGAGTGACAGTGAAGTCCTCAGGACTAGAACCTACAACACTCCGTATTTCCAGAAAGTCTACTATCCAAGTACTAACCAGGTCTGACCCTGCTTAGCTTCTGAAATCTGACAGTATTAGGTGTCAGGGTGGCATTTAACTGCCTTCATATAGCATAAGTCTCTGATGATAAGCCTAACTAGGTGTGTACTCACACTCTCCAGTGCTTTCAAGAAAGACCGAGGACAGTTTCTTAAGTCAATACATTTCTCCAAAAGTGGAAGAACTAATTCAACTAGTGTGTAACTTTTAGCTATCTTTTTATCTAGGTTCACAAGTACCAGTTAGATGTGTTTCAGATGGCTGTTTTCATGATCTAGCAAAACTGTGCCTAGAATATACCCATATGGCTTAAGTCAAAGCAAAGACATCTGAGAATACCGCTTTCCTGCACTGGGTATTTCACTTCCACTCTATATGCACAGGTATAATAACAAAAAAATAAGTCAGGATGACTCATCGTAGAGCAACGAGAAAGGGAATTGAAAACCACCAATCATGTGGGTAGTCATATTAAGAATATACTATTTTGATTTTAACTCTTCTCCGGGGACACCCTCTTGTCACGGGGGAGAAGCTTGCATGCCCTCATGAGGTTGAGAGCTATGCTGGAGGTGGTTTGTGCCGCCGGTAGGGTCTCCCATGCCAGACAGGTCTCAGCTGAAGGGTCAGACAAAGTGTGTCCAGGGACAGGATGGGCTTGCAAGCCATCTGTCAACCATCCTAGGAGAAGGACAACTCCAACCCCAAACCCGGGCAGATGAAGCTCGTTTAGCCCTGTAAGGCCATCCATCTAAGAGAAGGATACTCTAACCAAACCTACGTCCTGAGGTATTCACTGTCACCGTCCAAGCTCGCTAGGCCGTGGCAGATGAACCTTAGGAGTAAAGGGTGGGGCCAGTTCTGCGCACGCTGTGCCTCACCTAAAAAATCCATTGCTCAGGCTTGAAGGGTTCATCCACATTGCAAAGCCCTGTAGCGACAGGTGAGGGTCGAAAATGGCAGGTGATAGGAAGCAGCTGGAAGCTGCAGACCCAACCCTGCATGCAGGCGGTTCAGGATATGGGTCATTAGAGACTTGACCCCAGAGATGACAGTCTCTTGCGGCAGCATCCTGAATGACCAAGCAGCCTTTTCTAGGGACAGCACTGCTTGCTCTACATGGAGAGGGGCCTAGCAAAGGTGGCCTAAACAAAGCTCATCTCCACACCTGGTTGGATAACCGCGGCCAACCAGCATCTTCCATGCGGTCAAACAAAAACAAAGAGACTTCAAAGGCACACCTGCCTGCAAAGGTGTGCTCAAACTAACACTCGCATGTTGGAACATCAGAACCATGCTTGATACTGGGGATAGTGGACGTCCTGAGCGTCGTTCTGCTCTAATTGCCCATGAACTGTCACGGTTCAACATTGACATTGCTGCTCTCAGTGAAGTTCGTCTTCACGAGCAAGGCAGCCTTAAAGAACATGGTGCTGGCTACACACTTTACTGGTCAGGCAAACCCAAAACCGAAAGACACCTTTCAGGAGTTGGCTTCATGATTAAAAACTCCATTGCCTCCAAACTTGAAAATCTGCTGACAGGTCATTCCGATCGCATTGTGTCCTTACGCCTCCCTCTACACAACAAGCAACATGTTGTTCTTTTTAGTGTATATGCCCCAACTCTCCAAGCTGACCCAGCGGAAAAAGACAAATTCTACACAGACCTGCACCGCCTCACCCAAAATGTTCCTGCAGATGATAAGATCATAATCCTTGGTGACTTCAACGCCAGAGTAGGTAAGAATTCTGAAGCCTGGAAAGGAGTCCTGGGCAAGCATGGCTTTGGAAACTGCAATGAAAACGGACACCTCCTGCTAGAGTTTTGCGCAGAACGGCAGCTCACCATCACCAACACTGTCTTTCTAACAGAAAGACAGCCTGAAGACAACCTGGATGCATCCTTGATCCAAGCACTGGGACCTCATTGACTATATCTTAGTACAACAGAGAAATGTCAGTGATGTCTGTCACACTCGAGTGATGCCGAGTGCAGAATGTCAAACAGACCACCGCCTTGTGCGCTGCAAACTTAACCTCCACTTCAAGCCCAAACCTAAGAGAGGCAGCATTCCAAGGAGGAGGCTCCAAGTCAGCAATCTTCAAACAGCCACAGTGAGAGACAGCTTCCAGGTAAACCTTCAAACTAGACTTAAAGATAATCCCATAGATCCCTCTCCTGAAGCGCTTTGGCAACATATTAAAAGTTGCATCCTGCAGTGCTCTGAAGAGTCCCTAGGGTTCTCCTCCAAGAAAAACAAAGACTGGTTTGATGAGAACAATCAAGAGATCCAGGAATTGTTGAAGAAGAAGAGAACTGCTCACCAAGCACACCTTGCTCAGCCATCTTGCCATATAAGAAAAGCCGCCTTTCGTCTTGCATGCAGTAAGCTCCAACAGAAACTTCGAGACATGCAGAACAAATGGTGGCTCGACCTAGCAGAAAAGACACAACTATGCACAGATTTGGGTGACCAAAGAGGATTCTATGAGGCCCTGAAAGCAGTGTACGGACCCACACACCAGGTTCAAAGCCCCCTACTCAGTGCAGATGGTCAACTGCTTCTAACAGATAAAACCTCCATCCTGAACCGATGGTCTGAGCACTTTCAGACTCTGTTCAGTGCCAACCGTGTAATCCAAGGCTCCGGGTGCAGCCCCTACTATGGGAGAGATACTCAAGGCCATACAACAAGTGAAAACTGGCAAGGCAGCTGGGGTTGATGGAATTCCACCTGAAATCTGGAAGCATGGAGGTCAAGCACTCCATGCCAAATTCCACGAGCTTGTTGTGCATTGCTGGGAACAAGGGGAACTACCACCTGATCTCCATGATGCAGTCATTATCACCCTGTACAAGAAGAAAGGAGTAAAATTAGACTGCTCAAATTACCAAGGTATTACTGTGCTCTCCATTGCTGATAAAATCCTTGCAAGAATACTTCTGAACAGATTAGTACCCACTATTGCAGAAGATCTTCTACCTGAAAGCCAGTGTGGTTTCAGAGCCAATAGGAGCACCACAGACATGGTGTTTGTTCTCAGACAACTGCAAGAGAAGTGTAGGGAACAGAACAAAGGTCTCTATGTAACCTTCCTTGACCTCACCAAAGCTTTCGACACTGTGAGCAGAAAAGGCCTGTGGCAGATCTTGGAACGTTTAGGATGTCCCTCCAGGTTCCTCAAAATGATCATCCTGCTACATGAGAATCAGCGTAGACAAGTCAGATATGGCGATGCACTCTCTGAGCCCTTTCCAATAACCAATGGCATGAAACAAAGTTGCGTTCTTGCACCAACTCTATTCACAACCTTCTTCAGCATGATGCTCCAGAGAGCCACAGCAGACCTCGATGAAGAAAACGGCATCTACATCTGATATCGTACCGATGGAAACCTATTCAATCTAAGGCGATTGAAGGCCCACGCCAAGACCCTGAATCACCTTGTCCGTGAGCTGCTTTTTGCTGATGATGCCACCCTCGTTGCTCACACAGAAGCAACTCTGCAGTGCTTAACATCCTGCTTTGCAGAGGCTGCTGAGCTTTTTGGGCTGGAAGTCAGCCTGAAGAAGACGGAAGTTCTCTACCAACCTGCATCTCAAGAAGTCTTCCGTCATCCTCACATCACCATAGGCAATTCAGAGCTTAAGTCAGTCCAGCAGTTCACCTATCTGGGAAGTATCATTTCCTCAGATGGTAAGATTGACAAAGAGATAGAGAGCAGGCTAGCAAAGGCATACAGAGCCTTTGGAAAACTCCATAAAAGAGTCTGGTCCAATAAACACCTGAAGAAAAGTACAAAGATTAGTGTCTACAAAGCCATTGTACTGTCTACTCTTTTATATGGGTCTGTATCCTGGGTCGTCTACCACTACCACCTGCAGCTTCTCGAACGCTTCCATCAGCGCTGCCTCCGTTCAATCCTAAACATCCACTGGTCTGATTACGTGACCAATGTGTCTGTTCTTGAACAGGCAGGGGTCAGCAGTATCAAGGCCATGCTGATGAGAACGCAGCTGCGCTGGGCAGGGCACGTCTCCAGGATGGAGGATCACCGCCTTCCGAAGATTTTGCTCTATGGTGAACTCGCCACTGGCTGCCACAAGAGAGGAGCCCCGAAGAAGAGATACAAGGACTCCCTGAAACAACACCTCAGCCTTGGCCATATTGACTGCCACCAATGGTCCACTCTGGCCTCCAATCGGGATTCATGGAGACACACCATTCACGACGCTGCTGCTTCCTTTGAGAATGCACGGAGAGTCAGTCTTGAGGAGAAAAGACAACGCAGAAAGAACCGTTCCTTGCCAATGTCACCCAGGGAGACGTTCCGCTGTGCCTTTTGTGACCAGACCTGCCTATCCCATATCGGCCTTTTTAGCCACCAGCACGCTTGCAGCAAGCGTGGGTAGTGCCCTTCTCAAATCTTTGTTCACGAAGCCGAGCCATGATTTTGATTTTAACTACTTTTAAGTTTATATCCATTCTTTGGCACTATAATATTCTTTCTTTCTGTCTCACTTCATTTTTCCTGCTTACTTTTTGTATTTCTAAGGCACTTCTTACTAGAAAGTTCTACAGATCATATTGAATTTACATGGAAAGGTTTCGATTGTGTGGGATCTACAGGGGTGGCTTCTAGGAGAAGCTGCTAAACCTTCCTCCATATCTGATCAAGCTAATGTTTGCCGGGTCCAAGGCAAACTCATCAAGACTGAGCCCATCAGCAAAGGTGGTAGCACCTCTGGGGTAACATTTAAGAGGAGGAAAACAGCAGCTGAAGCCAGAAAAGAGAGGAGTGAGAATAAAGGCCAAAAAGCGTACTGCAAGCACCATGAACCATGACGAAGGAGGTGGAAGAGGTGCTCCAGTTGCCAGAGCAGAGATTCATTATAATGTCTCTCCCCTGCCCATCTGAGGAGGGCAGTGGCTTGAGTGGTTCCCAGACATGGTCAACCTACCACAGCAGGTGCTGATCAGTTTACTCAGAGGGACTATTAGAAATACCTAACGTTCTTCTAAGACTAACCCTCCCATAATGTTACAGTTTGTCCAGAATGCTAGAAAGACTAAAAAATAGTTTCTCAACAAAGCCAGAGAATATAAAACACCTCATTCATATCTTTCTATATTGAATTACAGCATTATGTGCAAGAAATTTCACAGAACATGAGCTAGAACTGGTTTTATTTGACTGATTGATATTTTCTACAATACAGGGTTAATTACTCATTATAGACCATTTCAAGACTTATTTCCGGGGACTGTCTTCAAATAGTGCAGAAACTCAAAAATGTCAAGGTATTCTCCTACAGACCTCTAGAATTCTGTGTATGCTGTGAGTGTCTGTTGAGTCATTTAAGCAGCAATCCCAGTCCTGTAGTAAGCACTATAAGATAGATTTAGTAATGATAGAAGGTTTTAACATCAGAATATAAATTCCTCAGGTCTGCAGAACCTAATAGACCTTTTCTAGTTACTCTTTGGATTTTGCTGTACAGATAAACCTGAGGAGAAGTAGGACCACCAGGAGAACAAAATTGAACAAGCTTCATTTGTTTAGTATATGCAGATCTACTGTATTGCTTGGGAGGAAGGGGGGGCTGGGGGTGGTGGCTAGTGTTTGCACTCAGTTTGGTGAGACCTGGAGTTGAGGGGGGCATCTGGTATCACCTGTTTCTGTGTATGTGGGTGAGAGAGAACTAAAACTGTTAGCGAGGGAGCATCTGGCATCATCTGCAAAGAGGCGAACTCAAGCTGTTGAAACCATCTGTGAAGAGGAGAAAGATACAGAGAGAGAGATATAAGCTTCAGAGACCAGTATAAGGTACCAAAACTGAAAAGCTGTGCTCTCAAATAGCAGACCTGCTCCAAGTGAGTTCTTAACAAGACACTTTTTGGATTCTGACAGAAAGAGAGTGAAGTTTCCCTAGTGACACAGCTGTCCATCTCTGCAGCACATCAGACATCAGGACCCTATGTATGGTGAATATCGTAAGTCCACAGAGTTCCATGTGCTGTAACAGGAAAAAGCCTTTTGACTTTTTTTTTTTTTGGCAGTTTAAATGCAGACATACCAATAGTCCAAAACATCCTACTCAAGCTCCCAACCTCTGCTATTGAAACCTGTACTGGTGAGTTCTTTATGTATCCCTTTAAGCAAGGAAACTTTGCCTCCTCTTTCTTCATCATATTTAAACCTGTTTCTTTTAAGCCAATATAAAATATTTCTAGGTGGATTTGTACAAATCATTGTGGTCTTCAGTGCCTCAAAGAGGTAGCACTGTCTTAGTTCAAGGGAAATCAAAATATTTACCAAAACCAGAGGAGAGGATTCCTCCTCAATAACCACTCACCCCTTATTAAATTAAAAAAAAAAGGAACTTTGATTAGAAAATGGATATAAGAAGGATAACTGTTCTTAACTACTATATATCTATATATAGATTTATCGATATATGTAGATATAACTATAAACAGACCAGAGCAAACTACTCCCCCAGCACCAAAAAGAACAACCCCAAAAAACTGCATGTTCCTCCTGGTGCAGTTATATTTATGGACAGTGTCAGTGTCGCACCTTGGCTGGTGAGGTGAATTGTCAGTCTTTTCCCAGTAAGGCAGAGACAAGGAGGGGTGTAGGACTCACATGGCAAAGGATGGAGCCTTTTCTTCACTGGGGAAGAGAAGACTCTCTCTCTCTCCTTGTCCTTTGTTCAAAAAGAAGGAAAAGCTGGGAGTTGAGGAATGGTGGTAATTCCCAGAAATCTCCTTGCAGTTGAAGTCGGTCCCCAGGAAGAAAAGGTCTGCACCGTGTCCTGAAGCAGCCATGACCCTCCTCTCTCTCCCTCTCTTTCCTCTCTGAAGCTCAGGGTGGCCAGAGATGAAGGAGGGAAGGCCAGGAGGAGAGCCAAAAGGAGCTCTCACCAGCTTAGCATACAGTGTTTATTTCCCAGCAGCTGCCCAAAACAGAAGTCAAGCCAGCACACAGGAAAAACCTCTCCTCATCCCAGGTGCTGGGGTTCTGTTTCTCATCTCCACCCCAGCATTCAGTTGGAATCTGGAGTCATCAGCCACTCCTTTGTTCTCAGTCCTGGCACTTCAATGCCCAAAACCTTTGTGTTGGTAGGGTAAGAAAAATTCTCTGAAGGACTCCTCCCAATACCACCTTCCTTTGTTTGTAGCTTTAACATAGCACAAATCCTCCTTACTGGACCTCTCATTTTAAGGAACTTCTTGTCACTTTCAAAAACTTCAAAGTTTTTTTCCCACTTCATCTGAAGTTGTATATATACATTGAGGATGAAGATTCCCACTGTCACATTGGTTTGAATCCTGTCTTCTGTTGGCCTGATTGTTGCATTTTTCACACAAACAATGTCATTTTTCATGTTCCCACTTCTGTGTGAAATCAACTCTAAAAAAATCCTCACTTCCACTTTAAATCCTTCTTTCAAGCTTGTCTTTGTGGCAATGATAGAAATCACTTGTCAGTGATTAGCCAGCTGGTGTGACCACTGCTTATTGCACTGGTTACAGCTGTCTTACTGCTACTTTTCTGTTTCCTCTCCATCTGTCTTATCCACCTGCTGTCTCTCATTTCAAACTTAAATTTAAGCTCCCTGGACAAAAATTCTCAATTTGTTATGCTTGCACAGTGCCTAGCACAGTGTGTCCTTAGCTGCATTTTCTTCTTCAATACAAACTAATGTGAGATAAGAGGGATGGTGTAGATTCTGCATCTCAGGGTGGATTTACACCATCTGTTCACTGATATGGAAGCCTGAACAAGTTTAAACACTGCTGGTTGTCTCAGCAAGTTACCTGGGAAGTAGGATGAAATAGCACATTTCGAGTTCCAGGCTGTCATCACTGGACTCCAACAAAGATTGAATGGAGGTGTCTTTATTTAGCAATGAAAAGGTAAACTTTGGAATATACCTGTTTCAGGAAGAACAAAATTCTATACTATAGGTATAGTATATACTATACAATACAGAAGTGCATATACAATTTTTTTTACTGTAATGCCTTTGGCTTTACAGCTAGCCACAGAATAGGCTTAGTAATAACCACAGCATCTCAAAGAAGAGAAAGTGGAAATTGTGGGGCTGTTGTTTAGTTTCATCACTCCAAACTTTTCTTCTGAAATTTTAGGCCATTGCTAAATTTTAGGGGTACTATAGTGATTTACTTTAATTATAGATTTTTTTCAAAATTATTGTTATTACTACTAACATTAGGAGGATATCTCTTCTTCCAAGAAGGGTTTTCTAAATATTCCCAGGTCTAATTCAAATCCTATACAACACCATATCACTATCCTAATTCAGACAAAGTTCAATAATTTCTGTTTATTGTGGAATCAAACTGTTAAGTCTGTATATATGGTTGGGAAGGTATTTCTATGATAAGCTCCTGTGTGATAAGCTCCAACATGTGATATTGTGTAAAATCTAACTATATGAGATTAAATTTCTTATACTGTCTAAAGGCAAATTTACATGCTCACATTTGGAGAAATTCTATCTATCTGTTCTTAAATCTGCAGCTATGTAAGAATGGAGATATTGCATTAAAGCAAAATTCAATGCTTGGTACTTGTTTTGGACATTTACAGCTTGCATATAGAAGAAGTAGGCTGGAATAAAATAGGACTGTTAATTTGAGCTACAAAACCTAAACTGCCACTATCTACACAGATTGTCTTATCCTGCTCTATGGATGCCTACCAAAAGCTCAAGTTTATTTCTTTTGTACTGAGAATTTCCCAGATCCTGTTTTACATAGTTTGCTTTGATAAACTTGAGACGTATGTACAATACACAAAACTGCAGAACAACTGAAAATTCTACCAAGCAACCAATCATAAAACCTTCTCTTGCTACAGAAACCATCCAGGACAAAAGTTTCAGAAGTTTTTAGATTTTGGCTATGAACACTTCTTGGTGGTTTCTCCCAGGAGCACTTCCTGAATAGGAATGTATCCTGGCAGCATTCAGATTCCCCTACTAACTTTCCTTTTCTTCCCTTCTCCCCCACCTTCCCTACTCCTCCTGCTTGACTTCCATGCAAAAAAAATCAGACATCATAGGCTGTAGTGAAGCAGTGAAGTGGTCCAAGAGATCATCTGATCTGGTTGATTAGGAAACTACAACCCTCAGGCATTCTGCAGCTTGCCCCAGCAGGTAATGGCAAATTGGTACACTGGGGATTAAGTCTTTTAGACTTAAATGGAAAAAGCCAAAACAAGAACCATAGGCAGAAACCTGATCTGCAAATTCACAAGAGAATTAAAAAATATATTAAGGCAGCTTTTTCTTGTTTTAAACACTGATGGGTTTTCTATTAGAAGAACCTGCTAAATGGAATACTAAATTATTTTAATTGACCTGAGCTGCTTTTACCATGACTATATTTTGGTCAGTTGGAAGGCAACGTGATAAATGCATGATTATTTTGATTAAATTCCTTAGTATAGTGTTTTGGTTTAACCCCAGACAGCAACTCAGCTTCACACAGCAACTTGCTCACTGCTTCCCCAGTGGGATGGAGGTGAGAATGGGGAGGGTAGAAGTGAGGAAACTTGAGGGTTGAGATAGAGGCAGTTTAACAGGTAAAGCAAAAACCATGGAAGTAAAGCAAATCATTCATTCACTACTTTCCATTGGCAGGCAGGTGCTCCACCCTCTCTGAAGAGAAGGGCTCCATTTTGTATAACGGTGTCTAGGGGTGAAAAATATCACTCCAAGTGTCCCCTCCTTCCTTCTTCCCCAGTTTTATATGCTGAGAGTGATGACATATGGTGCGAGATATCCATTAGCTCTGATGGGGTCAGCTGTTCCAGCTGTGTCCCCTCCAAACTCCTTGTGAATCCCTGACGCCATTGCTTGGTTGGATGGGATGAGAAGCAGTAAAGGCCTTGACTTTGTGCAAGCACTGCTCAGCAATAGTGAAAACATCCCTTTGTTATTAACACTGTTTTCAGCACAAATTCAAAACACAGCCTCACAATAGCTACTGTGAAGAAAATTAAGTCTACTCCATCCAAAACCAGCACATATAGTATAATACAAAATTGATTATTTCTTCTGGTATTAGATTTGTGTTAGAATTATTGCCAGTGGGTCAAAGGAGATGATTCTCCCCTTCTATTTATTTCTCTGAGGACCCCACCTGGAGTATTGTGTTCATCCCTGGAGGCCTCACCATAAGAAAGAGTGGGCCTTCTGGAGTGAGTCCAGAGGAGGGCTATGAAGAAGATGAGAGAGCTGGAGCACCTCTACAATGAAGACAGTCTGAGAGAGTTTTGTTATTCAGCCTAGAGAAGAGAAGGCACCAAGGAGACATCACTGTGAACTTCCAGTACGTAAAAGGGGACAAGAGGAAAGGTAGGAAGGGATGCTTTTTCAGGGAGTGTTATAATAGGACAAGGGTAATGACTTTAAATTGAAAGATTTACATTCATTATTAGGGTGAAATTTTTTACTGTGGGTGTGGTGAGACACTGGAATAAGTTGCTCACAGAAGCTGTGGATGCTCCATCCCTTGAAGTGTTGAGGTGCTGAACAACCTGGTCTAGTGAAAGGTGTCCCTGCCCATGGCAGCAGCATTGGAACTAGATGATATTTGAGGTCCCTTCCAACCCAAGCCACTCTATGACTATTTGCAGTCTATTTGAGTATTAAAGTATTGACTATTTAAGGTTATTAATTAATTAATACTTTGAGGATTAAAAGTTTAGACCAACCCCTGCCAAAGCAAGTTTTTTGGGGTTTGAGTTTTATTCTGTGCTGGCTTCAGACTTCCTAATGTTGCTGACTTTCCTGAGGAATAATTTACTGGTCTTAGTTACTTTTCACTTCAGAAACTTTAACAAATCTGAGCATGTAAACCCAAGTAAAGTTTCTCTCAGTCTGCTTCCCTTATGTCCTTTAAGAAAGTACATATTCTTTTCTGACATTCAAGAATATGGGCACAGAAAGATAATTTCCCTGAAGTGGAAGGGAATTCGCACCAGCAGTATAATTACACAATTTATATACAATTCTAAAAAATAAAATTGCCATCAAAATAATCACATGTTCTAAACTCCTCAAATTTTCAGGTTCATAGTATTTTACCAGTGCCCTGTTGGTGAGGACATTAATATTTATCTGTGATTTTCAAGTTTGAAGTTAGATAATTAGAGCTGCTGACTTGTGTGATTGCTAACTTTACTCAGGCAGTGGTCAGAACTCTAATAAAAACAATTGTCACCCAGAATGTGTACTAACACCCTTAATTTCTCTTTTTTTTTTCTTCATCCTTAAACAGTTACTAAGAAACCCCCTAATTTAACTATGTTTCTGAGTGCTGTTCATTTCTGATTTGGGGCTATTTGCAAGATAGTAACTTGCTAAATTAATGTAAGTGGAAAGCACTAATTTTAGTAGTATTTTTTGCAGTCTTCTTGTGATAATAAACCTATCATACAGCACATTAATTAGATACAGGCTAACTTGATCCAGGAGATTTTAGTTCCTAGGAATATAATGTTTGAAAGAAATAGCCTGGTACCAGACTTCCCAGGAGCTATTTCTACATTTGGATAAAGTCATTGGCTTCAGTAAACAGTGCAGGTGTCAAGGGGTTTACAAAATTCAGAAAGATCCTTATAGTCTTCCTATATTAACAAAACCAGGAACCAGGGCACAGTGCTTCTCTTCCTATACATGGTTGCTCTGAGAGTATCTTCATCCAGCATCTCTCCCAAATACTATAGCAGAAGTCTATTTGCACAGTTTTGAGATGGAGACTAATAAGCAGCTGAGCCTGTGTTTTAGCATGCAGTTCATTATATGATTTGGTCATAGAGCAGGATGAAAACATCATAATGATCAAAAAGTCTGTGCATTTTTCTCTGAGGACCTTTCAACTGTGATACCAAGAATGATGAATGAAACATTCTATTGTCTAATTTCATTGCTAATTCTCTTTCCAGGTACATAGTGTTTCGAAAAAATAATTAATGTTTCAGTAACTTGTTTTGTTGCACTAATGACAGGAAGGCCTTCCATATTTTGTAGATACACAAAATTACGAATTAAGTAAAGCTTGTGGTTTGTTATTTTAGCTTTTTTGCTTAATATTTGTAGTCTCATTTTTTAGTCAGGTCTACCCGTCAGTCACAAGTGTACTGTCCCCTTCTACAGGGGAAAAAAAATGCAAAAAAACAAAAAAAAAAACCAGGCAAAAAATGAGGAAGAACATCAGGAACATTAAATGAAGTTTCCTTCTGACACTGGGCTACTTCAAATTACACTTATATGCTTATGTCATTGCAACCACAGTCTTTATTAGTTACTTAACTTTTTATAATACATTTTGATGTCTAATGCATATTCTTCATAATCTTTTTATTTATTTATTTCAGCTAAATATTAATCTAATATTCCCCTGCACCTATGTCTGGAATAGGTGGAAACTCTAACAGTATGAAATCAATTGAATGATGTCGTCTTATCTTTGACCACCTATTGTGAGAAATAAATTTCTGACTAAAGAAGGAAGTCCACTAAAATTTCAATCTAATATTTACTTCTTTGCCTGATTACTAGAAAGACATCTGAATTTGTTTTCTATTTTTTTCTACTTAAAACTGAAATAACAAAAAAAAAAAAAAAAAAAGAAGGGAAAAAACAAGGCCAAAAAGGAAAAGGAAAAACATAAAAGAAAAAAGGAAAGAAAAAAGGGGAGGAAAAAAAGAAACAAAAACAAAACCATAAGCCAGGAAAAGAAACAGGGGAAAAAATAAAACAAAATAAAAAAAATAAAAGATTGATTTCATTAAGTAAGTTTGTAATGTGCTCTCACTCTGTAAGCAATCTTTCAGTTGACTGCAAAAGGGCCTTGATCATGTAAGTTAGAAAGAGAAGGAGGCTAGTCATATAATTTTATTGTCTTAGGTTCATGCACACATGTAGTTTTAAGTATTTGAGTTTTGGGAAGAGGATTACAACTTCAGGGAAGAGCAATTAGTCTCAAGAATTTCACCACAGAATGAAAAATTCAAGAATGGCTTCTAGGGAGCAGCCATATTCAAAGATACAGTTTTGCAAGGTGCTACTTTCTACCTCAAATATTAGTCAAGGAAAGCTATTTGGTTTGTATTCAGAAATATACAGATAATGAGAGGGAAAATACTCAGAAATACAGAAAAAAAGCTACAAGCTTTATTTTGCTTTTGTACAGTATTTGAGATTGCTAATTGTTAATAAGAATTTTATATCCATATCATTGCTAAAACTGCTACTTATGAGGTTTCTGGTTACTCCTGTTCATTCATATAATTTTTGTTTGCCTCTAACACCATCCTATCTATGAAATTATAATTTAGAGGTGGCTAGAACCAAGATTAAGATTCAGATTTTCCAATCTCTTTAGTCACATTTCTTCTCTCTGAGAAGAAAATGGAACAGTCTCGTAGAAAATAAGACACTTGAGGTTTGAAAGTACCATTTAAAGATGATATGAACTTTTGCATCTCTACTTATTTAAGGAGGAGGAAATATTATTAAGAGCTGTAAAGAATCAGATGTCTTCTGGGACTATAAATTGTTTGCTGCTTTCTTTTTAAAAACAACATCCCTGGTAAGCTTGTGTGTTGTTTAAGAAAAATGTATTTTATAAACAGCACATATCTTTTGGAGTACTATAACACAAACTGTGCCTACAGAGGGACCTTCTGCCTGAATGAGAGGTTGTTCCAGCCCTCTGATGTAAAGTAAAATCAAAATTACGGTCAGAAAGACTCCCAGAAGCAGAGGCAAACACAGCTTGGAGCTATCATTTTTCCACATACTGTTACTGCCTTTCAGAAGGTTTCAATGCACAATATCACTGAATGAGAAATGTTATATTTCTCATTCAAACCAATTTTTTAAGATCAGAGCAACTATTCTATTCCAGTGAATAACCTTATCTTGACACAACAGCCAGTAACCCTGCTACTGTAGGATACTCTGTACTTTGGTAAGCATAAGTTGCTCTCACCATCCTTTGATTTTAGCCCATGATCTCCAGCATAAGAACATCTGTGTTACAATCAATAATGAGACTGGTCAGACAGGAATACCTGTCTTTAGCAAGTGCAGGATAAATTCTGGAGTGTTTCATGGAAAGGCAGCTTATAGACAGAAGAGTAATGGAGTGTCTGAAGAGGAAAGATACAGGAATAAACCAAAAAGACCTTTATTCACTCTTGGAGATATGTTCTAATTTATGGTCAATATCCTTTTAAGTCCAATGGAAAATGTTAGTAGGTAGATCCTTTCTGACTATATATAGTATCAGATAAATCTCAGTTCCTTAAATTAAGAAGTACGAATCTTTGATTAGTGTTTAATGTAGTAATATGTGTCTGATAGAAGAGTGAAGCACATCTTTTGTTCTACTATGAAGAGAAGTTCGTGCTTTCTCAGCTATATGACGTGCTCTGGGTATTGATGTACAGTTTGAAATTTTAGTTGAAAGAAACATGATAAGGATCAAAATGGAAGATATGTAAAGTAAGCATTCTTGCAGATTTCATTGGAACAAATGCATATTTCTTAATTAACTTAGCCATTAAGCTTATCAAATCTCAGATTTCATAAGGTCAACTCATATCAGTTAGAGAGACTGTAAAAAATTATTTGTAAAGTTTTTAAGATTCTTTTACTTAATTAATTCAATTTTAGAAACTTAAGTCGAGAATTTTATTTTTTTTGAGAATAAGATACAGTCAATGAAGAATGACAAGGAGCTATAGATCATTGGAGGTTGATATATATATATAATATATATTGAGATATATATATCTCATATATGTCATATACATATATATATACACACATATATATATATATATATATATATATATGTATATTTGAAAAAGTAATAGCTTTTGTGACAAGGCACCTTTAGAGGAACTGAAATCAAGTATGAACCACATAAAGAAGAGAATTCTATGTTGGGAGAAAAATTAAAGCCAAAGTAACATAAAAATGTGAAGAGACCTGTCCAAATCAGCATCCCACATTCCCTTACCCATATCACCTCTTCACTGAAAGTTACCTTTTTTTATAAGTACATTCTTACTGCTGATCTCAAGTGCAGAGTTTGAAAGCGATGAGAAATGCTTCATTTGGTGGCTATTGTGCCTCATCCAAAAGATATAGTTTCAAGACAGTGACAGCCGAGTTTCCATCTTGCAGGAAACAAAGAAGTGGAAGGAGGATAGTAAAGCAGAAAATTTTGAATCTCTATGAAATCCTGAAACTGTGTCATGACCAAAATAAATGCTGCAGACTGCTAATTGCTCTGGGCTGAAAATTAGAGCATTTTAGTAAAATTATTAACAAAAAGTGTTTCTTTTCATTCTCATCATCTGGGCACCAAGGGAGAATAAACATAGATCATCTGTGGTCACCAATTAGACTAATCTGAAGTAAACTTAGTGTTGTTCATTTTAATTGTTTGTTTGAATAACCATAGTTAACAAAGAGGAAAGAAAAATGAGTTAAAGAGAAGCTTTTCAATTACTATTGTGATCCTCAATGGTGTCCATAAGTCAGAAATAGTCTTTTGTTTTTAAATAGGGGGGGACATTACTTCTGGAAACATTCCATTATATTGTCATGAACATCTTCCCAAATTTATTTTTCTGACATTGATATAGTAGCAGAACAGTAAGTCAAGCAAAAGAAGAAGGAATAAATATTAAATATCAATTAAAAAAAAAAGTGAGGAGGGGAATATGATTAACATAGAGGATTAATTTTATTGTTTTCCAGTAGCTAATAAACCCTGAAAATTTTAGATAAACCATTCTTCAACAAGAGAAGCTTATGAAAAACTGATTAGTTTCCCATTTCAACAGGAATCCAGTGATTATTTTGTCCATAAATGTTATCTGTTAAAATAAGTGCTATGTCGTGATACCTTCATACCATGGCTGTCTTATATCCTAATTTCTAAATGAAGTGTACATCAATGTCCATTTCCTGAAACAATGTCACTAAGTTCTGAAGGAAAGAACACACAACCAAACAAAGAAAAAAAATGGATCTTCACAACAAATGCCAGCTAACTCTTCTTTATAATAAATAAATAATGATTAAAATCTTTTATATCATCTTGTCTTTAAACTGTCTTCACACTGTGATATTAGGGTTTCAAATTTTCCTATAGGGAATGCTTTCTCTTTTTTTAATTTCCAGCTAAGGCTCATTTTCTTCAATTCAGATTAGTCAAAAGAAAAGACAGAGGTGGAAAAGTATAATTGACTTAATTTAGTTTAATTAACTGCAAGAGAATGGAGACAATTATTTAATGCATCTTAATGTATTGAATTATGAAATGCGTCTCTCCCAATGGGAGAAAATGATCCCTGTAATGGGAAAAGTGGATATGGAACAAAAAAAAAAAAAGAAAGAAATAGCACATTGTTATTTCTCCATATTAGGTTGACCAATCCAAAGCAATTAGAATACTACAAATGCATCATGCACTCTGTGGTGGCATCCAATGTCTTGCAGGTGAAGCCTGCTTGATGAAATCTAGGGAAAGTCAACACCCTAAAATTACCCAATGGGGGACAAATTCCTGATTTCTGCTAATTATTGTCAGCTTTAATTCAGTTTTTAAGGTATATTGGTCAGTAATTGCAGAAACGTGTGTTTCAGAACCTAAGTGAAATACAGAATGAAATACATATATTAAAAACAAACAAGCAAACCCCTTTATCAAACTCCACTTAGGGTAACAACACTATAAAAAACCCAAGCCATGCTATTGAAAGCTGAGATTCTCATCAAAGTGATAAACCATAAGAACTTAAAAATAAATAGATGTTGATTTTCTACTTTTTCCAAGAGAAGCAAGGTGAAACATTTTAGACACTATTAAATACATTAAAAACTATTTTAATTAACTGAAAAAATCCTACTTTTTGAGTGTATAAATAACTTTGTTGAGAAAAATCTGTTAACTTTGAAACTACCTTATATTTTAAATTTTGTCTTTTTTTCAGAATTGTACTTCACTGTGTAATCCTGGTGAACAGAAGAAAAATACCTGATTATGTTATTATAGTGTCATCCAATTTTTTTTCTATTGTTTAATGTATTTGATTTATTTAATACAACAGAAAGGTAAGTTCATAGCATTTCTTTACTAAGGCAATGTCAACTGGTTTACTGGAAAAATTCCAAAGCCTACATCAACTTATAGTATATATTAAATCTAATTGCTACTGCCAGCTAATAGTATTCATTTTGCCACAATCGTTTTTCTCTAGCTTTTTGAACTATTCAGAAGCTCCAGTAGCATATTGCTTGATGGTAGAGGTGCATAAAATTAGGAGACCAAAAGAGGCACTATCAGCAAATACAGTGGTTTATCACCTTGGGAGCAAGAAACTGCTGCAAGTCTCTGATATAGAAGGTCAAATTAGAATCTTCTAGGGAATTCAAAGCACTGTGAAGGTAACATTTGAGTGAGTTGAAGGGAATATTTGGGAAGGTCAGGGGAGGGGGGGGAAGGCATGGGGAAGGCATGGGCAGGGCGGGGAAGGGGAAGGGGAAGGGGAAAGGGGAAAGGCGAAAGGGGAAGGGGAAGGGGAAAGGGAAGGGGAAGGGGAAAGGGGAAAGGGGAAAGGGAAGGGGAAGGGGAAGGGGAAGGGGAAGGGGAAGGGGAAGGGGAAGGGGAAGGAAGGACAATTTTCTTTTACTTGTGTTCTTTTGCTGTGGAATGTAGAAAACACTTTTAATATAATTTCACTTACATATCATATGTGGAAACACCACGCAAAATTAATCACAAAATACTTTCAGCTTTGTTTCCACATCTTTTTAACTTCCCATGACTTCCGTTGACAAAAGTTATCATGCTACCCAATTACCAGAATGAAACTGAAAATCCATTTCATATTAAAGTGACTGTCTCATTGGTAGCAACAGAAGAGAGAAGTGTCAGTCTGCACAGCCAGTGCTTGAAGGGCTGCATTGCAGCACTCACCAGAGAACAAAACCTGTGTGATCCTCTTATTAATGCCCTTTCAGATAGCCTTCTCCTAGCTAACAATTTATGAAATGTAAAATGAGCCTTTATGTATGGGATCAATTTCATGTGCAGAGCTAAAAATGTGTGAGGTTCATAGAAATGGACTCAAAATATTTCCAAAAAAAATTACAAAACTTTAGTGAAGTTCATTGGGTATTAGCTAGATGGTGCTAAAAGCTACTTATGTATTGCTTAAGCTAACTTGACCAGAGACAACAAAATTTTATGTCATAGGTGAGAATAATTTGGATCGTTTTATTTGACTGGCATTTTGATGGTTGATGTTGATGGGAGGAAGGAGAATATATTAAGTAAAACAAAATAGCTTCAGTGTTCAGAACAGTGGAAAAATACAGCAGTAGAAGAATCAGTGCTTTGTGTAGATAATGTCAGCTAAGCAGTGAAAGACTTAAGTGTACCTTGAGACACCAGAGATGTCTAAAATGATATCTAAATGGAGATAACTGCTTTCAATATGTAGATTGCATAAATCTAATTCTCATTCTTAGACATATAGTTCATGATCAATTTTCTATTAAAAAGATGTACAGAGAATAATTATTAAAACAATTATCCTGACAATCAAATCCATTGTGTCTTGTATGGGATTGACATTATTGACACAAAACAGGGAAAGATTGTTGAAAAACATTTTGTAACACAGTGTTTCCTCAAGTCAAACAGAAGTGGATGAATGAAACAAATCAAAGAAATATTAGATATAAATTAGATACTATATTTAAAAAAAACATAAAAGAAGATTCTGCTTACCTTTTAGTAAGTGCACACAGCTGCTGTATCATAGCCACATTTATGCATATGCATATAGATATATGCATGCCAACAGTGATAAGAAAAAAGCCTATTAACACCGGAACATGTTTTGAATAGCAATTACTAAACCTGTTGTGGTATAATTTCATTCCAGTCAGTACCTTCCTCTTGGAAGAAAAAGATCATTCCTCAGCTACATGTTCTTTTGCAGAACTCTGTTTCTATGCAGGAATAACCTTCACTGTTACAGGTGCCAGCAGCAACAGCAGGCAGTAAATGTTGTGCTGGCAATATCACTCAAATATTCTGCTCAAGATTCTTTAGTCTTAAGCTAGTCAGACTTTCCAAGCAGAACAGAGTAAAAATCAATCAGTACTACACAAAGTAGCGTACTGCAAGTGGAACTGGTTGGAAATTTCCTACCATAATGTCTTTCAACCACAACAACAACAACAACAACAACGACAAAAGGTAGGGAAAATTGTCCATGAAATCTACGTGATAGAAGAAAATGGGAGTATGAACTTATACCCCCTAGCAAAAATTGAAACAGCTTAGGCAGACATAATTCATTTCCAGCCTCTTCTCTACCTCAGAAAAGAGAGATGATTTGGTTGAAGCCAAAACTTTCACTCGGCATGGTCCTGATTATAGGAGAGGTTTGGATTAGATCTACTCTAAACCCTCTGCTCACAGAAGCTGTAACAGTCTCTATATGCCCTTACAGAGAGTTAAGATGTTGTTGCTGGGAGAGTAAGTAGGAGACAGTGGAACAGGCCCCTCCTCACTGACAATAGAACTATTTCTTGATAATGAATCATAAAAAAAGGCTTAGAGGATGAATTTTGGCCCTTTGACTAGTATTTCTTGCTCATAAGTTCATGTCCTTTTCAGTAAGAGAAAAGTTCTTGTCTTGGTACATGTAATTCAATGTGCATAGTTTTCTGATCACTAGTTATATTATGCTGGTTTACGTATAATTTAACTTAATATTTTTCCTTAATATACTTTTTACTAATGGCAGAAAAAGTTATATAAAGAAATATTTGACAATAAAAGTCAGTATATCAAAAATTATGGTTAGCTCTAGGGTTTTTTTCCTAAAGGGAGTGCAGAAAACAGCCATTTTCAAATTCATTCCAAATTCATCTCTCTCACACACACTCTCATGAGAAGTTTTGCCACTGAACAGTGTTATAACACTACAAGATTTATTTAAAAGACCTAAGTTTGTTCTTAAAACTGTATTCCTTCAAAGAACACATATTGCTTATTTTTGGAACTTCAGCAAAGGGTCCTCCCAATTACTGAAGGGAAACCAGGAATACATGAGATATTGAAGGAAAGATTGGAAGTATCATCATTTACATTATGGAATTTTTTTCTGCTTTCTTCTTCACAATATATTTAAAGCTGAGAACGCATCATCATGACGATTCATGGGTTATCACTACTGCAATTCAGGTTATGCAAAGAAAACTGTCTTTGCAGTTATATTTTCCCTTACTAACCAAAAGATGAATAGAAGAATCCCTTTCTTCTGAAGCTTTAATGTCTCTAGAAAAGCAAAAGCATCAGGATTCTTCTCATTCACTGCTAACAAGAATAGACACTTCTTTAGCATCAACAGCCTTAGACTGTAGTCTTATACTTTCAAGACAAAGAGTGTATTTTCTACCAGTCAATATTTGAAACCTCAGCCACACACTCTGTACTTTATTACACTGATCAGTCTAGTGGTACTGAACAGACAATTCTGATCTTTTTTCAGACAAAATAAATATAATGTCTCATCAGGTAATATCTAAGATTCTTCAATAGAAGTTTAAATTACAGTAATTCTCATGAAGCTCAGAGAACCTAATCAACATTTGCATTTGGTATGACAACCCATGAGCTATTAATTTTATTTTTCTGATATGGAACACTGACAAGTATATCAGTACTTTTCCATTTCCAGCTGAATGAGCATGTTTAACTGCTTAGTTCAGTTAGTAGGTTTAGTCTAGTGATGGTAACGTATTTCAGCAGAGGCGTTTGTATTTCTCTAGTGGGTTTTGCAACTTGCTCTGCTCATGAAATTAGACTGCTACCTATGCCTGAGAGAATTAATTTAAAGTTGGTTTGATTACGGCTAGACTGAACCATAGCCAGTGAAGCATAAAATGATTTCACAGAAAGTTTTGAGTTAATAGCTTTCTGGTCAAAATGTTTTCACAGTCAAGTTACTTGGCCATGAAGTAATTGCTGTACTAAGGAGTCCCTGTAAGAAGGAGTTCTTATCCTAGTCACATTGGGATAGCCTATGTGAAGCCTATCACATTAATATGGAACCTGCATCATAGTGTCTGACACTGTATCAATAGGATGAAAAGGATGAAATAGTCACTTTCTATGGTGACTGCCGGAGGGGTGGTTGGGGGAGGGGGGTAGGAGGGGAAGAAAGAGGTGAGGGTTTTGGGTTGTACCAGTTTGGTGAGAGGGTTCGAGGCATGAGAATGCTATGCTACTCCTGTTTGGGAAAGAATATTTTGGCACCAGAAAAAGGATAGATCATGTGTCTGGGGTCCACATCTCAGTTTTTGAAGTTAGCTGATCCAATTATGAGAACTGTTTTGTCTATGGATATTCTAGACAAAAAAGGGGAAAAAACCAAACAAAAAAACAGTTCTAGAGCAGATTAGTCTTACCTTGAATATTCAAGACAACTATCACATTTTTTTTAAATAGTCAGCATTTCTGAGTGCATGGCAATTTGTTATTATTATGTAATAGTTCAGACTATGATGTCAGATGTCTGGGTGACAAAGCACAACCTTTATGAATGCTTTAGATAGTGGAGAACAGAATGTGGCCATTCAAATTCAGCTGTACACACACTCTGTGTGTGGAGCCAGGGAACCAGAAACTTATCCCCTTACAACAATTGTGGCACCAGACATTGCTGCTGTTCATACAGTACTACAGCTAAGTTTAGAAATTCCTATGTTGAAACTGTTTCACAGAAAAGATTCCTGAGAGAATGGGTTCACTCTCTCAGTAGCTGAGGTGTTTCATAAAGAAAAAATCGCTTTTATCACAGCAGGGGGATGAAAAGTCAAGAGGACCTTGAGAGTTTCCATGGATGTGCAAATTTTCTATAATCCAGGACACTCCTTTAGGTAACTTTTCAGGTTTGGAGAAACATCTATTTTTTTCTACAAGAATTAAACCTCATGGTTTTATATCTTTGTAAAAACCCTCAAAACAACAACAAACAAACAAAAAAATGTGCTAAAGTATGTCTGAGAATCAGGCAAGTCTTCAGATTTCAATGTGTTAGTGTTTTTAAAATTTCCTAAGTATTTTGGCATAAAAGAATCCCTGGTTATTGTCATCCTTTTGTATTCCAAAATACTTTGCACAGTAAGCTGATGAGAATGTGCCAGTGTTGCAGATATCTGTCTTGCAAATCTTTATCAGTGTCCTAATTTAGCAGGTGGTACCAGTTTATCTCTGTATGGATGATCAAAGCTATGTATTCCACACCTTCTATTCTTTTCCCAAGAACTCTGAACAATGGACCATTTGCAACAGCTGCCCAGGGCACACCCAACTCCTCAGGGTGTGAGCTGGGTGTGAAAGACATCTGTGAGAAAAGAGCTGTGATAACTCCCCTCCAGGGAGTCGTTAGCACTTTCACACCCAACATGAGGGGGCCTGTCTGCTAATGGGTCATAAACGATTCCAAAATACTCCTTGACTCACAGAGTCAGATCATCCATTGTGTAACTCTCTGCCCTGGGGGAGGGACTGGGTCCTCCCACCTGGGCCGGAGGGTACATAATCTTGGGGTTTAAAGACCTTGGGGAACTACTTGTCGGATCCAGAGAAGGACCAGAACCTTGACAAGAGGAAACCACCACTCTCGACCAGACTGCGACCACCACCTTTCGCCGGACTGCAACCGTCATCTGCACCAACAGGTTCTTTCCTTCCTTTCGCTTTGGACTTGGGGGAAACACGTGGGTCTCAGCACAGGGGCTAACAAACACCATTGTGTTTGTGCCCCAGGGTGCTGGGTTTTACTTCTGGATTCTGTGGGTTAAAATCAATTTCTCTTTGTGCCATGGCGTTTATTGTAATATTGTTATTAAATTGTAACTCTGACATAATCACTTTTGTGTTGGGTTCATTTCTCCTGCTGGTTTACCTTTAAACCAGCACATCTTTTGGCACCCAATGTGGGGCAAAGACAGAAGTTAGAATTACAATTTCATTTTGTGCATTTGGATACAGAAACTCCCTGATCACCATGTTGCTTCATGTGTTCACGGGGATGTTGTATCTGAGCCTGTTCATATTTCCACATATGGGGAACTATTTGCCTATTTTGATTCTCTTTTTAAGACCAGGGGGAGGGATCAAAATTGCTTTATTCATATATTATGTTTATGTTATCATAACAGTTATCAGAGGCAGAGTTATCAGAGGCAGTGAGTTTCATTATGAATGTATACTCAGTCTTGTTTGCCTGACCTGGCTTGGGTTGCTACCTCTTGAGCCTCAATGCAAATCGTACCCAGCCTGTGTGGGGAACAGGAGGGAATGGTTATCTTGACCCTTTCACCTCCTTCTCATCCTTCAGACCTGCTCCAACAGTCTTTGAGAATATTGAATTTCCTTTCGATATTAAGGACACTGTAGTGTTGTTGTTAGTGTTGCTTTGTCTCCTCTGTACTGTATACACCATGCTTAAGGTCAGAACAGGGCCTTCTAGAGAGGTTTTCTGGAAGCCTGCTCTGGGAGTTGATAATGCTGAGTGGCACGTAAAGTGGGAGAACATGGGCCAGTATCTGGAGAGTTTCTCTCCTCAAATGACCTGGAAATTCACCCCAGAACAACTGCAGGACCCTGACAAAATAAGCTATGTGAAAAGCAAATGCTCTGACAGCCCCAGAGGTGTGCAGCTCACAGCAACATGCTGGGCCCTGGCCACAGCCTACACAAACTGCTTGGTGGGGTACAGCACCGTTATGAGGAGGAGAAAAGGAGCAATTCCACAGGCACCATGTTCACCCATAACCATGGCTGAGCCAGAGGGAAAAAGAGATACATCAACCAGCATCATGTCCACCCAGACCACAGCTGAGATATACTTGAAGTCATGGAATTAGTTAAGGGTCAGTGTGTTGTGTTAGGCTGATCTGCCAAAATGCCAACTGCCCAACAGAGAGAGAAACCCCTCACACAACCCTGAGGGGAAAAAAGAGCAAAAAAAATGGAAAACTTAAAACAGGTTTATATATTTATACAGAAAAGAGAAAATTAAAAGTAACTACAATATAATACACACCTACATAATTTAGATATATCGACAATCTCCTACCTCCCACCAAAAACAGATCCCATCACTTTGGAACCGTAAAGCACCCCAAACAATACTCAGCAAGGCAAAGAAAGGAGAGAATATCAATAAAATGTTTATTTCCCTGAACTAAAACAAAACGCAAAGTAGCTTCAGGGCAGCAGCAAGGTCCACCTCAGCAGGAAAGTGGCAGCGTGTCCTGTCTCTGTCTCCACCACAATGTGAAAGACCAAAGTTGTCCTACCCTACTGTATTTATATCCCAGTTTGCATCATCTGGCATGAAATATCTCTTTGGTTGCTTAAGTCAGGTGACACCTGTTCCTCCTAATCTATATAACACTAGGAATATACCAAATGAAAGAGGAAGATCTACTCTTATTTGTGATTACAATTGTGCATATTAATCTTTTCAATTGCACTAGAAACATCTGAGAAAGGAGCATTATACGAGCACTACAAAGCACAGCTACACAAATGGATTAATTCATTGGATCATTCTTTTGGCAATGAGAACAGTAATTGAGGTAGTGTCAGGGCCCTGAGTATTCTGGCAGGCTGTGATGGTCCCGATCACCTTTTCCTGGGACCCCTTCCCTCCCTCCACATTGCCCAAGGGTCCCATTGCTATTCAATTCAATGCCTCCAGTCCTGATCTGTACTGTAGTTATATCTGTGCTCAGCTGTATTGACTGGTTGTACAGAGATGGTTGGAATGGACTGAAACAGACTTCTTAACTTGCCTAGGCTGATGGTTTCTGTGCTGTATATGGTAGCCTCTTGCAATCACCAGCTCAGTTTCACACTGCTTGTACTGGGCACTGCACCATGGTCCAGGCCATCACTGACTGTACTGTCACTGTGGATTCTGAGCTGCCTTCCCCCTTGAAAGAACTCTGCCTCCGCTGCTTCTCAACACATTTCCACCTATGAAGAAATTTTCAATCTGAGATTGATGTATTTTGCTTTCTCATATGTCAAACTGACACAAATAATATATATCTCCATATATTTTAATGTTGTTCTTTGATATAATGAGGGTTATAATGTGGTTATATGGCTATGAACAGGTTTTTGTATTTGCTTTCTCAAGTAGATGCTACTTCCAAATATTTTTGTCTGAGGGTAAACTCGCTATTTTCATTTATAAAAATCTTTCTTTCTGAATATCCAGATACTAAAAAAATCTTTATCATACTACCTGGAGCAAATAGATAATGAAAATTTCCTTCAGGAGAAACTGAGGACCCATGATTATGTTTACTTTTAACAGCTAGGAATTTTGCTTTAAAATAATTGCCAATCTGATTGCTTGTGTGTCTTACTAATGGTAGACACAGTGTAATAGTTAATTGAATTTGTTCAGATATTTTGCTAGATTTTGTGCCCATTTTGTGAGTTTTTGATCAGGTTCTGTTGTTGTTTGGTTTTTTGGGGTTTTGGAGGTTTGTTTGTTTGTTTGCTTGTTTTTTCTTTTTTCCCCTGAGCATCTATAGGTGTTTATAATTAACATTTCTGAACCTCTCTCCTTTTCCTCTTTAACTGTTTGCCAGGTGTAGTGGTCTACATCTCAGCACCTGGATTATTATTTCCCAGGGAGAGATGGAAGAAAATAGTAGGTGTTGGAAAGAGGGTCCTCTTTTTCATTTTGCCGGAGGCAGATAGATTGTAGGATACAAAAATCTTGATAATAACAAATCCACAAGTCATATTTAAAATTAAAATGCTCCTCCACATTCACAGCAGGGGATACACATAATTGTTAAAACATACAAGTATTTATTTTTACAAGAAAAACTGTTCTCTAGAATGGTTTTCATTAAGCATATCCTTAAAATATCTACCAAATAATCAAGACAAATAGTTAAAGAAGGGAATTAATTGCTCCAGATTTTTGTCCAGATATATAGATACAGTCTTTCTATTTTCTTCTATTTAGTTTTTGTCCAAGTCCTAGAGACAATGAACACAATCAAAAAACTGGAGTAAAGTAGGAGAAAAGGCTTTCAGACACTCAGACGAGTAAACTAGAGAAAGTACTTTCTGCCTCTGATGTAGTTTTGAGCCTTCTGAAAAGTTACAGTGACTCTATTGTTGCTGAAAAAAAATTCAATTATCTCTGTCTTAAAGACCTCTTTCAATTCCTCATACTGTGCTATAAAACGTACTATCTTCCCTATGTTCCAAGGACACATAATGACTATGATATGACTGTATTCCCAATGGTATTTGAAACCTTCAATTTTTACTAATGTACCCTATTGTGCCAGGTGTAGAAAATGGGAGATATCTACTGAAGCAGAAACTGTTTCCATAAGATAACTGTGCAAATGTAAAAGTATTATAACAATTAAGTTTTCAAATTACCTGGGTTCTAGCTACAATAATTTTATGGTCTCAACTTAGAAGTGAAAGTGCTCTTCAAAGACCAACTAACATACATCACACAAGGTATTTATTTAACAATGTCCTCTCATAGATAGTTCTGAAATAATTTTCTTCTATCTAGAGAAATTATCTATGATGCACCGTTTGTAATTTTTCTAGAAGAACTTTCTTGTTTCCTATAGAGACATTTTATTTCAAATATGAACAAATATTATTCCAAAATGATCAGCATATTTAAAATGCACAATAATTACTGTGGAGATAATACTTCATATTCAAGAGAATTACACAACTATTTACCTACAGATTTTTACAGTTAATATTTGCAGATAAAGGAAGCTGTTGAAAACTAATGCTTTTCATACTTTTGTTTCCCTACCAAACAAGAACCTCCTAAAGGGCATCAGTTTCTCCTCTAATAGATTTTGTAGGTTGGCACTCCTCACTAACTAAAAAAATCACTTTTATTGTCCTTATGTTGAATCTGTGCTGAACAGCATCTTAAAAATGAAACTTTTTTCTGTGTCTTTTTTTTTTCTTCAATTCAGTCCTTACTCTGAGAGATATACTGGAGTCTCCCTCTCTGTCATTGAAAAAAAAATCTTTTTATTATTTTCAGAAGTCAATCTTGACCTTATTTCTTTGATTTATTAGTTGCCACTACATCTGTGACAGTATCCGTACTCCAGTATCTCTCTGACAGGTTGTGGGAAAAAATTTCCTCCCCTAACATTACGTGGAATCTTGTTAATGTCTATGAACTCTTTACAACAATTTTGTTCTTAGTAAGACAATTTGTAATCCTCATCACATAACCTTGTATTTTATATACAACTGTGCTGGTTTGAAGGTGAACCAGCAGGGGAAATGAACTCACCACGAGAGAGATTATAAGTCAGAGCTAAAATTTAATAATAATATTACAATAACAACACTGATACACAAGGGAAATTGCTTTCAACTCACAATACCCCAGCAGTATGACCCAGTGTCCTGGGGCACAAACCCAAGAGGGTTTGTTTGCCCTTGTGCTGAGACCCCTGTGGCTCCCCCAAGTCCAGAGCAAAAGGAAAAGAAAAACCTGTTGGTGCAGGCGAGGGCTGTGGTCTGGGCGAGAGCGGTGATCTCCTCCTGTCAAGGTCCTGCTGCTCCTCTGGATCCGACGAGAAGGTCCTGAGGTCTTCTTACCCACCACTTATGTACCCTCAGGGAGCACTCAGTCCCTCCCCCTGGGCGGGGACTCACACAATGGGTGATTAACTCTGGGAGCCAGGGGTTGTTGAGCTGTTGATGGCCCATTAGCAGCTCCGCCCCCCTCAGGCTGGGTGTGAAGTGATAATGGCTCCCTGGGCAGCTGCTGCTAATGGCCCATTGTCCTTGGGGAATGAATAGAGGGGGTGGAATACACAGGTTTGATCACCACCACACAGGGTTAGCTGGTCCCTCCAGCTGAACTAGGACAACAACCCAAATAACTAGTATAAATTCAGTCCATTGTGAAGTATGCACCAATTCACTAATGTCAGTGAGGTATAAGCATCTTCTGAAACATATAGTCCTACCAGCATATTATTAGGAGGTATTATTATTGTTTACAAGCTGAGGAAGTCTAGATAAGAAATCCTTTGGTTCAAATGAACCACAGCCCTAGGAATAGAAAACTATTCTAGACTTGCATACCTTAATCTGCCAGATATAAGATATTTTAATGCAAAACTATCATGATGTAGGGAAAGGAATTAGAGTTTCTTAGAATAAGAAGAAGTAAAAGGTAAGATGCCACACTACAGGAAAATGTTGTATAGTTATGGGAAAAAATGCTCAGTTCTAGCTCTTATAATAAGCTTTTTTTTTCTCTCATTTAAATCTCTTAATTTCAAATTAATGATATATATATCTGAGGTCCCCTTAGTATAGCCTCAATAAACTGCCACATTATGAAGTCTCCAGTAATATCTCAAAGAATCTTGCTTCTTTGTGGCATAATACATTGATTTAATTAGAAGAGAATTATGTGGATGTTCATCAGGAGCAGTAGAACTTTTTCATGATGACTGAATTTGGAGCATGGGTCCTTTAAAGGTTCTGAATTAGTGTAATTGCTATGAAGTAGAAAAGCATTAAAAAATAGCAGAAAAATATTTATGTATCCATAGCACCCAGTCCTTTAAGGTTTATAAGAAAGCAAGATGCATTGGGAGGCAACAACACTGTAAAATACTTTCTTCAAAACAAAATCCAAAATTTTTACTTATTATTCTCAGTTTTAAGCTAAACTTTATAATGAAAATGCTACGCATGAAGCTACAAGTTATAGATATTTTAGTACCAAGAAGAAATGCTTTTTTTCCTTTTTTTTTTTTTTGGTGGGGCACACAAATTCTTAACTTGAATTTTGAAATTGTGCCAGCAGTTTACTTAGTATTGTCTCCTTTACTGAAAACATTTGCATATGCACACATAAGCGTATAACCCACAAAGAATCTATCAGAGTGGTGAATTTAGAATGTTGATGGACTGGCACAGAGGTCAGTGACCATACATTCCATGACCTTTAAAGACAATGAACTATGATAATTAATCATAGCTACTTTAGAGAATGTATCTTGACAGGTTCATTCTTCCAGTTGTGCATGATCATTTTTAAAAGGATAGGATCAAGTTCTGTTCTTGACTTCATCCTGTATACAGTTCAGTATTTAGTCACTACAAATTCATTTAAATCTTATGCACTATTTTCTGTGCAATAAAAATCTTGTGATTGTCATCACATTATTAACTACCTATAGCATAAAGAAGAATTGTAAACCTACTTAGAGTGAACAAGTGATCTATACTTCTACCTCTAAATATAATTTGTTATTTTTAAAAAATAATTTTTTGTAAAGGAATTTCTTATATATTTAATTTAGCTTCTGGCAAACTTCAATCTATTGATTTCAGTTTTCAATTTAATTAAATGACTCTTGTTGTTTATGTCAAATTTCATCTATGGACTTCATCAAAAATATTCAGCTTTTCTATAGTGTCTTATTTTAAGTTAATTCTTGAGTTTTTAAATAAGGAGACTAATTAGATCTCCATGATTCAATAATTACAGCTTTCGAAAGAGAACAAATATCATCTTGAAATGATGTATCCTATTGGTAAGTTATGATGACAATATCCCTTGAGAAACAGCTGACAGGTGCCAATCAGATTTGCAAAACATTTTTGTTTAGCTGCTCAGATTTCTTTCTCTTGGGAATTCACAACATTAACTTGGACACATCCAATGTCTAATTTTGCTCTGTGTTGCAACAAATGACCTTTTTTTAAAGCTCACAAAAAGTGCTGTTACAGGCAATCAAAACCTTTTCAATGAATTGTCATAATGTAAAAATATCTTTGCTATCATGTGATCCTGAGTAAAGTGCTCTAGGGGACCCTGTTTGAGCAGTGAGGTTGGACTAGTTGACCTCCAGCGGTCCCTTCTAGAATTACCCATTCTGTGATTTTGTGAAATTTTGTACAGTTTGTATATTGGTAAAAGTACATTTTATAAAATAATTGCAACTTAAGTTTGACTTCTAGTTTAATATAATAAATGGAGGGAAAAGTTCCAATTTTTGGTCTCTAGTTCCTCCAATACTAGGCAATGCCATGAAAACTTATAGGATAAAAATTGCAAAAAAGAAAGCATAGATAGCAAAGGAGAAAAAAAAAGTGACAAAACATTAAGGGAGCACTAAAGCAACTAAAACAAGTTCTAAAGATTTAGAGAGACTTATGGTAAAATTTAAAATATTACTCAGAAGAATGAACGTTTAAAACATGACAGTAAAACAGAGATTAATATGATTAACAATTACTCGCCTAATACTCTACATTAATTTGTCCAGCTTCATTATAAAAATCAATCTAGACATATTCCTCTGCTTTCTTCATGATATCTGGGGGAAAAAGACAGAATGGGTATTTCCTTTCTACTTTCCCAGTATTTCTTCTGCCTACTTTCCTCAACTGTGAAAAATACAAAGTTTTCTTAAAAAAAAAGGTGAAATTCCTTAGCTGTGCCATAGCTGTGGCTACTTGTCAACCCTGTGAAGAGGTTGAAGAATGTTAAAAGCATTTGTTATCATCAAAGCAAAATACAGGGATTGTTGAGTTATCTTTTCCTGCATCTTAAACCCATGTTATACTGGTAGTAATTGAAAAGACATGCACTTGGCCACATCAGAATGAATTACTTTTCCTATTGGCCATACACTAACACAATTAGAGGTCTGGATTGTCCTTATTCAAATCATAAGGGCATAGTCAAAGTATAAAAAGGCTGAAAAAATCAAACAAAATAAAATCATCATTTTAATATATCCCAAATAAATTTGGCTAGATGTTTCCATACAACTAACTTAGGTCATAGATTTAATAAAGAAAACCTATTAACGAGGTGAAAGACATTAACCTTTTTTTCCTTTTTACCTTGACAGATGAAAATATACTAATCAAGAAGCACTGTCCTCTAATCACTCATACTTGATGCTCTTACTTGCAGTACCCATTCCTTCATTAAGCTTTACATCTTTTAGCCATAAAGATCATTCTTGAACTTCAGCAAATCCTTGATGTAAATCGTTGAAAGGATGACACTGTCTGCATTTGCATCTGTCTTTGAAGAAGCTCCCTAATAAGGGTACTTGGACTCACTTTTTGGATGTAAAAAAAGTAGAATTGTGAATGGCAAGAATTTCTAGTTTTGAAAAAAGCAACACTAAATGGGGGGGGTGGGGGGGAAGAGACATTCTTCTCTCAACATGACAAAAAGTGCTCCAGAAAGATGCATTTTCCAAAAAAAGACCTCGAAAGAGGTTTTACCAATAGTGAGGAAATGGCTTAAAATAGCTTACTATTCCTTCCAATGACCATAAATCAAAACACATGCAACTTAAAATCAAAACAATCCTCTGAAATAGATTATTCAGCTGACGTGCAAAACAGTCATTGGGATTACATTGGGGAAATCATGCATATGTTTATATAAAGGGAAGAAACCCATGTTCTGAATATATCATATTTACATAAATTTCTCCTCTTTGATTGCAGCTAATCTAGTAAAGGTGTGTTGTTGTCCTGCTGTGAGGGACAGGATGACCAGATTTAGGGAAGTGTCCTTTTGAAAGTGAAAACAGCAGTGGCTCAAACTCTTTAAGTCATCTGTCAGAAAATCAAGATTATGTGATAGAGACTTCTGTAGCATAAAATAATAGGTATTCAAAGGGCTGATTAGATTATTATACAATTGATCCATGGAGATGGAACTGACCCAGCTATAAATGTACCATTTGTTTCAGTACTAGGGTACATACACAGGTTGCTCCATCCCTTGGGAATTTCACAAAGAATCTTTTGCAGAATGATAGAACAGAATTCTAGCACAGAATTCCATTTCCTGGCAAGAAAGTAAGGAGCACATTGAAGTACTGTTCTCCAGATTTGGTAAGGCTATTTTGGAGTTCTCTTGAAAGAAAGGTTTCTTCCTTTCCTTATATAATATAAACAAGAATAAGCTTTTTTCTTCCTGTCTTTTTTTTTCCCTTTTGAATACATCAAAGAATGCAACCTTCTTTTGAGAAACAATAGGATCATATCAAATGGTTTCAACAAGTTTTCCTTGAGCATAAAACAAATTCTGGTTGTCAGGAAGCAGTAATTACATTGCTATTCGTAATTAATCCCAGCTTTGTCCAGTAATTCTGTACATATTTTTGTTCTTTAATTTAATGATGGATTTTTCTGTTTAATTTCTAAAGGGCCTTTTAAAGGCTTTCTTGTTTTACAGGAAAACTCAGAACTGATTTCACTTCTTAAAGTATGCATTTTTATAAATGTTTTAAATGGAGCAAACGTATACACAGCAAGTGAAAGCTAGAATTTTTATTAGTAAGGGTAGAAATGACTGTGATATCTTCAGCAAATACTAACAAACACAATATATTTAAAAAGACAGAAAATTCTTATGTTCAAATGTTCTTATAACTGTCATTGTATAGTAGTTGTTACAAATAAATGAAACAAAAAAACCCAAAAGAAAACCAAACCAAACCATAGTAGAATTATTTTGCTTATATTTTGTAAATGCTCCAGTATCTCTGCAGACAGATGTAGCAGAATAAAACCTCTCTGTGCCAAATACTATTAACTCCAGATGAAGTTTCTGCTCATAACTACCTGAAATAATATTGTAATATGGGTGTCAGTTTCCTCTCCAAAGCTACAAGTGATAGGACAAGAGGAAATGATCTCAAGATGTTCCAGGAGAGGTTTAGATTGGATAGTAGAAAATAGATCTTCCAGAAAAGAGCTATCAAGCATTGGAAGAGACTGCCCAGGGAGTTGATGGAATCTCCATCCTTGGAGGCATTTAATACCAATGAGGAACTTGGAACATGTGGAACATGATTTGATAGTTCTAAGTGTAGATACCTTTCTGGAAGAGATGTAATGATGACATTAGGACAAGTTTCACTTAGGAAGTCTATCCTGCCTAAAAAGTACCTCTCTCAAAGACAGTTGGTTACTTTTCCTTTTCCTTCAGCATTTCAGAGAAAGCTGTAGGTTCTCCCTCTCTGGTATGAGGAGAGATAAACATATGTTACAGGCTGGCCCACTGGAGAAGGCTTGGCAGGGAGGGACCAGAGAAGATAAAAGCCTTGAAGAAAACGAGGTGTGTCTTTCTCAAGCCCAGTGCTTCTTTTTCGCATCACTGTTAGGTTTTTCTCTTGTAAGTTTAGTGTTCTTGATTTTTGAAATAAATTTTCCTGAAATTCCTCTGCCTGGAATTTCAGCGGTACCTGCATGATATTTTACTTCACAGTAATGAACAGGTCAGTGCTGATTAATGGTTAGATGGTATGGTCTTAAACATCTTTTCTAATCTAAACAATTCTACAATTCTATTAAGGAAATTATGGAAAATCCTCTAAAATATCATTCATTCAGAACATCAGAGTCATTCATAACAAGGGGAAGAAAAATAAACCTCTATGATGTTTGGATCCAAGACTTTTAAAAGTAAAGACCATAAAAACTTGACTCTTCTTTTTATGGATAATAATTTTTAAAGCTTTAAAGTATGAACCAACCTTTAACTAACTTAATCAGGAAGCTTTCCTTGCAACTGTGCTCCTTCATAATTGAATCTTTTTTTTCTAATAGTTTCTTCTGAGTCATTTTGACCTGTAATGGTGAATGGGGTGACATCAGACTGGTGACAAGACTCCATCTTAAGCCCTGTGCTCCTCAACATCTTCACAAATGACTTGGTTCAGGACTGGAACGGGTACTAGGCAAGTTTGCAGAGGACACAAAACTGGGAGGAGCTGTTGATTCCCTCAGAGGCAGGGAGGCCCTGCAGAGAGACCTCAAGAAATTAGAGCTCTGGGCAGTCACCAACCATATGAAGTTCAACAAGTGCTGGATTCTGCACCTGGAATGGGGCAACCCTGGATGTACATACAGACTGGGGAATGAGATGCTGGAAAGCATCGCTATGGAAAGGCATCTGGAGGTTCTGGCTGACAGCAAATTGAATGTGGCCCTGGCAGCCAGGAGGGCCAACTGTGTCCTGGGAGGCATCAGGCACAGCATCGCCAGGTCAAGGGAGGGGATTGTTCTGCTCTTCTCTGCAATGGTGTGGCCTCACCTTGAATATTATGTGCAGTTTTGGGCACCACAATATAAAAAAAGATATTCAGCTCTTGTAGAGTGTCCAAAGAGGGCACCGAAGGTGGTGAAGAGCCTTGAAGAGAAGCCATATGGGGAATGGCTGAGGTCACTTGGTCGGTTTAGCCTGGAGGAGACTGAGGGGAGACCTCATCGCAGTCTACAATTTACCCATGGGAGGCAGAAGAGTGGCAAGCACTTATCTCTACTCTGTGGTTGCCAGTGACAGGAACCAAGGGAATGGCCTGAAGCTGTGTCAGGGGATGTTTAGGTTGGATATTAGAAAAAGGTTCTTCAGTCAGACAGTGGCTGGGCACTGGAACAGAGAAGTGGTCACAGCACCAAGCCTGACAGAGTTCAAGAAGTGTTTGGATAGTGTGCTTAGGCACATGATGTGACTCTTGGGAATGGTTCTGTGTAGGATTAAGGGTTGGACTCAATGATCCTTCTAGGTCCCTTCCAACTCAGCATACTCTGTGTGATTCTGTGAAATTATATCCTGGATTGGATGAGTGACTAATCTAATTCTAAACTGAGGTTCCATCAGCCACTAATTCTAATTATCACAGTGCTGACAGTTCTTGTTTTCATCTGCTTTTAACAAGTCAACAATAACCTCAAATACTGTCAGTTTTATCTCCACAGCAGTAGCTGACACATTAAAAGAGAATTGGCTTTTATTGAATTTTGATTAAGTAAAGTAATTCGTACGTTTTAGTGACCCAATTTTAGCCTGTAAGTGTGTGCAATAGATGATGGAAACTTTGTTAATTGCCTGAGTCCATCAGCTGTCAGGAAGGAGTTGTTTGAGATTATAAGAAATTCACTTAAGTGAGAAGACTTTATGTACTTTGTCTTTGCTCACTCTAAAACAAAACATGCAGACACCCCTGAACATCCCTCTCTTCCTCCAGTCCAGCTGCTGAAACCCAGCAAAGTGTGGGTATCCCTGTCTATTTGAAATAATAGACTTATATTTTATAAGATTTGGTAGATTATTGGAGTCATAGAGAGGACATAGTTTGTGCTATAGAAAGTATATGGACAATAATTACAGATTAAGTTGAAGTAAGACTGTGTATTATGGTGGGTTCTATAATTGCTGGAAAAAATGAGGCTGCGCACCATAGAGAGTTCGAAAATAATAAAAGACCAACAGTATTTTTATTAACAAGAGTAACCAAATAGCAAGAACCCAAAGAGAAGAGAAAAAGGGAGACTAAAAACAATAAGACCACATGTGTAAGCACTCCAGTCACCAAAGAGTTACTCATGTAAAGTTGTCCCACCAACTCCAGACAGTCCCCCAAAGACAGAGGCTACTTCTTCTAAGCATTGACAGATGGCAGGCATTCCTGCTGTCTTTCTGGGAAAAGAACTACCAATGCAAAAGGACATGAGCTCTCTCACCTTTTTATTGAGCCCCCTAGAGATGTCTGCCCGGTGTGGGGGCGAAATGAGGCCTCCTACCCCCCTCCGGGGAGAAGTCACAGACTCTGCTGCTCCTTGCTCCCACTTTCTTTTTTTTCTCGCTTCCCCCTAGTTTGCCCTCCCCCTCCCCCCCGCCAGCATCTCTCCAACCAAGAGGAGCGACTGAAGTAACTTTAGTTTATACAAAGTCTCTCTTCAAGGATGAAACCTTCACTTTATCAGCTTCTGTTCCCCAGAACTTGGCAGGCAAAGGATAAATCTTTCACACGTGGCAATGGCAAAAACACAGACCAAAATGTCAACAATTTAAATTCCTGATACAGACTATTAGGAAGGCCAAAGCTATAGAATGGGTAGAATTGGGCAAATTGAACACAAAATAGCTATATATTTGGACATGTACTTCTTGTTTCCCTTTTCAGTTTAGGCTGTAATTCATCAGACATGAAGGACCTTTTTACCATTTGGCTTCCAACGTACTTATAGAGAGGTACTTTGCATTTGTCTAGCTAAAGGTATGCAGTCAAAGTGTAAAATGATGCACACATGCTATTAAAAAAGTAAAAATAATTGACTTTTGTTTTTTCTCACATATACAGGAGGATACCAGACATGTTTCTCTCCAGATATGTCAAGAAGATACTCATGGAAGACTATGAAAAATAAAATGATTTTTTTTTATGCAGAAACTTCTTTCCTTTTTCTGTAATGCTGATCAAATGGTAAATGATGAATTAATATTTAGAAGATAGACTTTCCATTTCAGAAATCTTATATTTCTATTTTGAAACATACATATTTGACATGTGTAAATAAAAAGCAGCAATTGTTAGACAGAGTTTGAATTGCAGTCATTTGTCAGTGAGATTTGTGTCTATTTGTTACTCACGGGGATTCAACAATGTAAGTATCTGGCACTGGGAGAAAAGTTAAATAATAAGCCTCTACAAGGAATCTAAATACTGTTTATTCCCAGTGGATGAAGGACTACTGGTAACAAACTTGTCTTTTTTTTTACTCTGAGATTTTCCATTATTTTTGAGTCCAGATAATGCTTTTAAATATATTAAATAGAAAATTGAATCAGTTTTACACATTGATTATTCCAAAACCTTTACTGTTCATCAGTAAATAGAAGATTCCCTTGTCACTGCTGTGATCTGACCACTGCCAGAATTTACTTAATGCAGGAATGACTATGTATGTGATTTGCTCTGCCTTCTGTAAACTGGCCTGCATTGAGTATTGCACTGCTGCAACTTCAGTAGTGAAGCCCAAACTACACCCTCTTAACTCTGTCTACTGATGACCATGCACTCCTGCTGTTACCTGTCACTGAAGATTCACATTTCCCCCCTTTTTTTTGCTATCGGTAAAGTTTCAAATATAAAGAATACAAAATTAGCTTGGGGTGTTGTCTTTATAAAACACTGGTTTATGCATGAGTTCAATTATTCAGACCTTCAAAATAATACAGACCTCAATCTGACTAGCTTTACTTACAGGAGACTTGGTTAAAATAAATCTGTAAATAAAGGGGTAAAATAGATTTCCGGATAATATGTTTGGAATTTCTATCACATATAATACCGTAACTTTTTCATATTTTTCTGCAGCTTCTTTTAATATGGATAGTAAGAACTATAATCTGGTGATTCAGAAGGGCAAAGATAAAACTCAGGCTCACGATATATATGTACATTAAGTACAAGCATGTACAAGGATTTATATACAAGTACATCACATTGTAGGTATGTAAAATTGTAGAACTTCTTGAAATACAGCAAAATATGCATTCATTGTATTTATTTTTATTTGCTTGTGATCAATCACCTTTTGATTGATAAGATACTAACAAATTTAATTTGAAAACAGATGGTAAGTTTGGAAAGGAAGAGAACTCAAGGTACAAGAAAAAAGCCTAAGGAAAGACAGAGATGTAGAAAAAAATGAAAATCAAATAGCTAGGAGTGTAGAGACTAAATTCAAGGGAGAGTTTGATTGCCTTCTCATTTATGTGAGTGTATACCATGGTAACTATGCAAAGCCAGTAGAGCATGCTTACAAAACCTACAAGGATCAGAAAAGAAGTAGAATCAAATGTTTTTTTATGAATATCAATTCTTAAATTGTCCCTCAGAACTATTTCAGTTTGCAAACTAGACTGAAATTTTGCTTCTATTTACACTCTTTAAAACTTATTTATGCAGCAGTCTTTCCAATTATATTCAATATATAAGAAGCGTTACTACTGTCCTTTACTGGGAAAATTATTACTGGTAGACATTCTCACTATACTAATTTCGCAATATTACATTTACATTTTTTTCACACCTTACTGATTCAACACATCATCAAGATTTTAATTTTTTTAATCTACCTCTTAAGCAAAAACTTAGCATGTCCTTATTCTAGGCAGATAGAGGTAGGAATTTGGATAGGATAGGATAGGATAGGATAGGATAGGATAGGATAGGATAGGATAGGATAGGATAGGATAGGATAGGATAGGATAGGATAGGATAGGATAGGATATTTCTGTCAAAGGGGACATAGAACAATCATCCATCTGCCTCACCAATTCATGGCTGACCAAGCACTGCCCTCTGAAACACTGACAGGATTGGAGCATTGAGCACTTCTCTAGGATGCCTCTTCCAGGGTGTTTGACCATCCTCTTGGTAAAGAGATGCCTTCTAATGTGCTGTCTAAATCTTCTCTGACACAGCATTAAGTTGTTCCCACATCTCCTATCACTGGATACCAGGGAGAAAAGCTCAGCACCCCTCTCTGCTTCCCCTGCTCAGGAGGCTATAGAGAGCAATGAGGTCACTCCCTTCAGGCTGGCTCCTTTTCTCCCAGCTAGGTAAACCCAAAGTCCTCAGCCACTCCACACTGGACATACCTTCCAGCCTTTCACCAGCTTTGTTGCCCTCCTCCGGTTGTGTTCAAGGACCTGAACAATCTTCCTAAATTCTTGGGTTCAGAACTGCACCAGTTATGAGGCTACACCAGCACTGAATGCAGATGAATACATAGCTACTTTTGAATAAAAGATAGATTTATACTAACCTTAGCTTGAAGTATTCTTCATGTAGAGTCTTCAGTTATCTCAGGAAACTTTCTCCTAGGATAAAACAACTCATTATAAAGAAAAATTCAGAGAAAGGTTTGTATTATTTAATGTCTGCAGAAGCCTTCCATTAACTGACACTGGAAATCAGAAGAAACTATTAGAAGTAGAGGATTAGAAATCTAAACGACAGCCATATAATATGTGGAAAGAGGAATAATACCATGTGAATAAAATCCAGAATCACCAGAATTCACCAGATGTGAGTTCTAGTACAACCTACTCCAGCAACATAAATGCTTGGTCCTTCAGTGGCACTGGGAGAGCACAAGAATATTTGACTGCTGCTGTAAATACTATTAAACCATGGAAGTCTTCAACTCCAGATTCTTGAATAATATTTTAATTATGTTCTAATAAATTATTATGTAATAAATAATATTGTAGATAAATAGATGTGTTTGTATAACATTCCTTTTTCAAAAAGTCATGCACACATGCAACTGAATGGAGCTAAACAACAATTCCCACTTCATCTTAGTTTTAGCAAAATGAAACAATAACACACCCAGAAACTCTAATTATATAAAATATAATACAAGGTGTCTCTAGAAAACAGGTTATCATTCACATAGTCCACACATCTACAGAAGCTAATCAAATATAATTAAAAGTTTTCCTAAATGAAGAAAAAAATTATAATGAAATTGCTGATTTTTATTTTCTAATGAGACAGAGTTGCAACCCACAAAAAGAAGCTACCATAAGAAGAAAGTAATTACCAAAATTATTGTAGGAACATTAAGAAGTATAACAGACTGTTCAGGGAGGTGCTATTGAATTTGTTCACTTCAGATGCTCCTTGGAAAAATATCACAGACATACTATCATTATATGTTAAATCTTTAAATAAAATTTGTTTAAATATTTCCAATATTGTGTGATTCTATTAGGATTTTTTTCTCCTTTCCTTTTTCTCTCTTTATAATTAAGCAGCTAGCTGACTGAGGAGAAAATATATGTTCCATGGAAAATAAAATTACATTCTTTTATTTTTTCTATATTTTTAAAAGCTTAGATTGTATTTCAACTCTTGTTGTTTAGCTCCAGACAGTAGCTGATTCCCTAAGCCCCACACAATTGCTCACTGATTGCCAGCAGAACAGGAGATGGGAGAGAAGTGTAGAAGCAAGAAAACTCATAGGTTGAGGTAAAGACAGCTTAATGAGTAAAGAAAAAGAAGTAGAGAAAAACAAAGCAAAACAAGGAATTCTTTCACCCCTTCCCATGGGCAGACAGGTGCTCAGCCGTCCCCATGAAAGCAGTGCTCCATCATGCGTAATGGTGGCTTGGGAAGACAAACAGCATACAACATTTGCATGTCTCCTCTCTCACACAGCTTTATATATCAAGCATGATGCCATATGGCATAGAATATCCCTTTGGTCAGTTGGAACACCAGGTATTGCTGAACAATAATGAAGTTATCTCTGTGTTCTCTGTGTCATGAACAGTTTTGATCACCAATCAAAAACATAGCCCATACGAGTTGCTGTGAAGAAAATTAACTCAATCCTAGACAAAACCAGTACAAACTCCTGTATGTAAAGAATGCTTATTTAAACTTAAGATTTACATTTAAAGCTTATTTACACTTAATTTTGATTTTTGATCTGATTTTGTCTTGGAATATTGTCACCTCCTAAGGCAAAAACAAAAAGAAAGATGCTTTTCATGTTTTGTTTATTTAGACTTTCTAACCTCCAGGCCAGATCTTATTCTTGCCTCACTGTTATTCTCAGCAGCAAGAGGTTGGATATCTTATCTAGGGTGCAAAATCAACTTTTTCCTCTGAACCGACTTTGTAATATGCTGTAGGATTTCTGATTAGAGCTGTGACTTCTGAGATAGGGTAATGAAATTGCTTAATCTTTGATATTTCTTCTCCTGTGCAGACTTAAGCTGTAATCATGAAAACATGATTCAGACAAGTGGAGGTCACAATAATGCATAAGTATTATTTGCAATAGTTCTGCATACATACTGAACTGTTTATTTTCTCAGAACATACATTCATGTAATACGACTCATAAATATACCAGTTTGCCAATACATGCCTTTATCTTCTAAATGCTTTCTGTTTTTAATCTGAAAATGTGCTCAAACAGAATTTCTTATGTCTATTTTGTTAATAAAATAATTCCACTAGTAAACTCAGAGTTTCTTTTTCTTTTCATCATGCTATAAAGGTTCAAAGGTCCTGAAATGCCATAGATCTTTAGATCCATTAATGACTATCTTCTAAAATGGTTCTCTACAAAGAATTAAATGACCAAAGCAAGTAACAGATCAAGAGTAGTCTTGCAGATATTCTAGGTATCTTGAAAAATCTGTAAGAAGGAGACCACTGGCTGTTGCGATCTCTGTAGTTAGAAGGCCAGTTACAGTAGAGATCTTGCCTATAACTGCTTCAGAGTAAATAATTGCAAAGAAAATACACAGTATAATTTAGGGAGCAAAGCTGAGCCCTGAAAATGTGGAAAACACACACACACACACACAAACAAACAAACAAACAAACAAACAAACCTATATTTTTGATTTCATGTTAGTATATATCTTCTTGTGAGTGTAAAATATTGTAAGGATACTTGCATGGTCCAACTTTGTTGAAAAGCCTTAGATAACTACAGATGTTAATATGGGAATAATAGTGTAGCCAGTGTGTAGGACTGGGACACTCAAAACTGTCTAAGAAGGCATTTGACCAAAAAAAAAAATTGTGTTAAAGATGATGACACTAACCGAACGATGTTCAACACCTTCAGTCTAACCAGAGAATTATGAAGCTATTTTTAAAACTAAGAAAGCACAAGCTTGATAAGTACAAAAGAAGCATAGTGATTTTTAACAGAAGGAGACAGAGCAGGTAACAAAGAATGGTCCTGCTCAGAGTGGCCAGAGTCCCTTCTGAGTCAAGCAGAGCAGGGTCATATGTGTGCACATCTGTGTGTGTGTAATCTAATTGGCCTTTGTGGGACACCTGCATAGAACTCATTATTTCTTGCAATGCTGATATTGATCTGGTTTACAGGTCACAGATTGCCAGTTAATTAAGTGTCTTTCACAAACTAATAAACCACTTTAATCTATTTAAATCTATTTTGAATTAAAATCTTGTTAATTCTGGTAAGACTAGAACACTGAGCAGATCAAGTTTGTCTGCTGCATTCATTACCGGCAAACAGCCAATGACACAAAAATATGCATAATCACTCTACCTTACTTGAAGGAATCAGCTACTTAAATGGATAACATTCAGATGGAAATTATTTAACTGTTCTTATTTCGTAGAAGTGTTATAATCTCGCTTTATTATGAATTTGAATTAATAAGTAATAATACAAATGTTTTCCTTTATCTGATCACCTCAAGTTCTCAGATGTCCTTTGACTTAAATGCATCAGCAGGTTTTTTTCTAGAACAGTTTTACTGACTCATATGTGTCACATCTGCCACTTGTATATAAAAACAACTTTGGAATATTGTTTGGTTTAATTTGTTGAAAGGTTGATCATAAAATAACAAGCTGCTTGACTTCTATATGTATGTAGCTTATGATACCTATTTTGCTTAAGAAACAGTGCAGTTTTTATCTGGGTATCAGTTATAAGTACTTTCACATATACCATCTATTAACATGCTTCTGCAGTGTGACTCTCCTTGACTTTAAAAGCGATATGTTTCCATGTGCTGGATCACATTTTCTGTTGGTTACAATAAAGAAAAAAAAAGTGATACTAAATTTACTATTCATACTTATGACTAATAAGAACTCGGAAACTGGTCACATTTATTATTTGTTGCACAATCAGGAATTCATCACCATTTTAATTTTGAAATATGTGCTTTTTGTTTTGGGGTTTTGGATTATTTTTTGTTTTGTTTTTTACTTTTTTGGGGGGAGGCGGGGGTTGGTTGTCTTTGTTATTGTTTTTGCTGGGGTTTTTTTAAGTGTAGCTTACGTCTCTAATAACTTATTTCAAATCTAAGCAAATCCATTCATAACCACTATTTGTTTGTGGATTTTGCCATTGCACAGCTTGATAGGAGGAAGGGAACTCTACTCCTGACCAGATCTCTGTGAATGCACCCCACTTTCTCTACTTTTCTCATTTTCCACCACTCTATTTCAGCATGTAAATCTCTGTTAAAGAACAGTCCGTATGCAGAGATGTCTATAAAGTTACAAGACTAAAAATATGCACTTAATAATGTTTTATAATAAAGTACAATTTTAGAATTTGCAAACCGAAAATGGTTAGTAGTGAAATTATGAGAAGTCGTATGGCTTACATGACCATCCTTTTTGATCAGTGTTTGTGTTTTAAAATGCTACCTGTGTCTGCTAATGTCCCCTGCTGTTTTCCATTCACATTTTCCTTTTAGTATACAACCTATTCAATTATTTATATTGTTTTGTTGCTCTACAGGAGATAGATCTACATATTAAAAAAATGTGATTATTATGAGAGGATAAATTTTATTTGGATTTAAACTTTCCAAAACTCAGTTCAATTTTGGATTGATCATTATCAAAACATAAGGCAAGTCATAAACACATGTTCAGAAACCAGGAATGTTCTTTTCGCATCATTAAGGGAATATATGAATGGAGCTCTCCTTTGAATTAATATTTCAAGTTTCTTGTTAATGTTAGAATTTTAAAATCAGGGTTAAAATAAAACTGTTGAGTATGGCTAAGGTACTGTTTATGCAGCAGCTTATGATTGCAAGTGCCTTTTACTTCTGAAAACCTGCTTATTGCTTGTTACATTGGTGTACTTTTAGATCTGAGAATTGTCTGAGCTTGTTTTTACTGGACAGTGGGGAACAGAAAAAATTCTTCACTGCTTTCCTAGTTTAGATGGTGTTAAAGACATATGAAGATGATAGTTGCCTCATAGCATACCAAGAAATGAGGTTTAAAGAGAATAATCCATTAAAAGGAATGAGATTGGGAAGGGAAAGGTCTTATGAAATGAGTCAGTTGTTTGTTTGTTTTTTTCCTCTGCCTTCTGCTTTAGTTTTGGACTCTGGAAGTGCAATTCTCAAGTAAAAAGATGTCTAATTCATAAGGCACTGAGCATCATTATTGAAAAATACAGTTGAAATACAGTCCATGTTAAGACAATGTGTATTTTCCTAAGTCAGTGCAGGGACATCTTTCCATAATTGTGTCTGTGTGCTATTCCCTTCCCAGATCCGTTACCAAGATTGGAAAAACACCAAGAGGGGAAAAAAAAGAATATTCCTTACTAAAAAAATAAAATAAAATATGACTATCTAGTGAACAATCTGGATTTAGTGTTTCTTTCATGTAGAGTTTTAGATTATTTATCTACCAAGCCAATCATCAGTTGGAAAGACTGAATATTTCCTAGCACTGGTAGTGAATCCTGGCTTAAATTGTCATCAATAACAATACAGATAATCATATTACTTCAGCTGATGATTAGTGAATCCAGTGAGCAGTTGATGTTTGTATTTGGATATCATAAACCTATAGAGTACAGACTATCCATTTAAATACAATAGTTAAGAAGACACATCTCATAACAAAATTATCGTGAATATTTTTGAACAGTAAGATATATCACATGAAGAGAAAACATAAATTCCATAGTAGCATTGGTTTATAACTATTCTCCAGAATTGTGGTGAAAGTTTGAGCAAGGATTTCTTTACAGATATCCTTTATTTTCAAATTTTAATGAAAGATTTAGGATGTTTTGTCAAAGGAAGATGAAGATGGAAGTACATTTAGTTAACAGCTTGCATCATGACTTCAAAACCTCATTGACAAATTCATTTTTATTAATTAGTTTTAGCTTTCGGTTTACTTTCATTGAGATTTTTTGTTTGGGACTTCTGGTCATTGTTTTTTTTGTTTGTTTTTCTTTGTTTGGGTTTTTTCTGTTTTGTTTTCAAGTTAAAATCCTAAGGACTGGAAACATTAAAGGCAATCATTCTACTATCACTGGCCTTCAAAACTTCAGAAAGGCCTATTAAACTAGCCATAGAGTTCAAAATATTGTGTAATCTCATCATTTTCTGAATCCTGCACAAATAAGTGCAAGATATCATCTGGCATATGGGATTACTCTGGCAATCCATATGCTTTGTAACAGTTGGTATTCAAATGAAAATATGCAAAGTCAAACAGGAAGATGGTCCAGGCAACAAAGCCTGATTACTAGCAGATACAACAAGCTGCTGGCTCCAGTTCAAAATATTATCCTTTCAGTGTGTTGTTTTAATCTGAATTGTATTAACTTGTTTTACAACGCTAAAAATGTAGTGACAATATGGACTTGTATTTGTACAATAAACTTAAGTCAGAATTAACTCAACTTGATATGCTACAGATTATTTGAAGGAGGATATTTATTCTGTTTTATATATCTGAGCCATGCTTCATAGAGTATCTGTGGCATAGGCTTGTCATTATGCCTTCATGTAAACAAAAATATTATGGTTCTAGAGGAGTATTGGCCCAATTCTAAACTCAAAATATGCTGATGTTTCACACTACCACATGCTTCAAGTACCAAAGGTCTGTTTCATTTCCATTTCAAGTTGCTCTTTCAATTTATCCTCTTTTTTCTGACACTTCTCATGTTTTCACTTTTTCTAAAAAGCTGTCCTGGAACTCTTGTGACAGACATTTTTGCTCATTTAAAGTTATGTTCCCTACTCTTTAAACTCAAATCACTGCTAAATTTTTGAAGTGGACATTTTGATCAATCCTACTTCCTGCACTTAGGTTTGCATCATAGACTATTCTCTGGATACATATACACAAAAAATGTAGTGTGCAGGATGCTGTTTCCCCCTTCTCATTGTTTAGATTGGCGGGAGGAGGGAGGCATATTTTTTTTTAGAGAGAGTCTTGGTTGATTTTTCAATGCTTTGCATTTTAGTGCCTTACAGTACACCCTAGAGTTCATCCCAGATTTGTTAAAAGCCATTTTCTTCCTGATGGAAGTAAAATTTAAGTCATGCAAAAGCATCATATAGATTAATGTAATGTGGATGCATTAACTCTGTCTTCCAGTTAGTTCTCTCTGTACATCTGCATAAGACAGGAAACAGCTGTGAACTTGATTTCAACAGATACTATGTGAAGCACAGTCCCAGGATGGTAATAATCACATTTATTGTGATTCAGCTTCAGTTTATCTGTATTTGCTCTGTAGCAGTCAGTAATGTGGAAGTTCAGTCTGAAGATGTAAACTGGATTGCCTTCAGCATGAGGTAACATGGAAGATGGTCTTCAGAACTCCAGCAGCTAGTGGGTGTCTGTGCAGGGGACCAGACAACACTCCATCTTGATGAATTCAGGTATACTGAACTTTTTCACTCTACAGATCTGCTCCTATTGTACCCTTCTGTCTGCTAAGACAAATATAATTCTCTTCTCCCAGATCTTCACCTAAACCATTAACACTCTAGGGCTCAAATTAACCCCTGTTATCTTACTCAGTAAATGGCATTCACTGTTTCAGAAGTTACTCTCAATTTCCTTTACAATTGGTAAATGGAGGATGATTCAGGTGCCTGTCTCTACTGAGTGTAAAAGGAGTTTTAATTAAATATGTTCTCAAATAATCCACTTTGGTTAGATGCCTGAACTAAACTGGAATGAACCTATGAAAAAAATTATTTATAGAGATGAGTAATCAGGCACTGGAATGGCCTGCCCAGAGAGGTGGGGGATTCACCCTCCCTGGAGGTTTTTAAACTGAGATTGGATGTGGCACTGAGTGCCATGATCTAGTAAATGGACTGGAGTTGGACCAAGGGTTGGACTTGATGATCTCTGAGGTCTTTTCCAACCCAATTGATTCTATGATTCTATTTAAGGCTTATTTGGGGACAATATGGCAGATAAGTAAGAAATGCAGTTTAAAGGAAGGATTTTAATTTAGTTAGAGAAACTCTCAACTAATCGAAGGTAGTCTTAAGAGGAGGTTTTATAGTGTTGCAGAGTTGTCAGAGTTCCTCTTCTGAGTCCCTTTTATGTTCTGCTATTACTTTTACCTGTAATGATAATAGGGTTTTTATACATGACAGTTTCTAATCTTAAGTAAACCTCTCTACCGTGTAAGTTGTCAAAGGTTCTCTGGCTCTGGAATGAACAATAAAATAAAAAAGAATAAACTCAAAGCAAACAAGCAAAGAAAAAAAAATTCAAGTGGTTGAACCCATAATCAGAAGACAATGCTGGTAGATAATCCAGACTGCTGCACTGAAAGCTTCTGAGCAAGAATTCTTGCATGAGGTGTCAGGTATTTTCTTTGATACAAAAACTATTAGCAATGCATCATAAAATACTGGCCTCAGGTGAACACACATGTATTCAAGATGAATATGTGCTCAAGAAGTCAAAACCTAACATAGGACTATCCTATTGCCAGAGTTCCGTGCATCAACAGATGAATTTATTTCAAATAAACTTTTTTTTCTTCGCTACCAAAAATGGATATTTTGATCAGCAGTTCTACTAGAATTGGAATGAGATCACTAATCCCTTAAAAAAAGTATCAAGTTCTGCAACTAGAAGAAGAAAAATTACTGTGACTGGAAACTGGTATGAATTTATTGCACAATCATGGTGTAATATTTTTGCTTTTAGCTAGAAATCTAGCATTTATTATCGGGAATCTTCCAGGGGTCTTTGAGAAACTGAAAAAGAAGTTATTATTGACTCAAAACAACCCTGTGTGTGAGGGAGGGGACAGATCAGGTTCTGCCAAGGTGGAATGGTGATCTGTACCCATGCCCCACCTCCCTGGGAGCCTCTAATGCAGATGTCAGTAACTGGCACACTGGGAGCTCTGCCCCATGCCACACCCCCTCGTGGCCCTAACCCAGATCCCAAATGACTAGCAGACTGAAAACCCCCACTATGAAGGGTGGTCACAGGAGTACAGAGAAAACAAAACCAACACCACAAGGCTTCCACACTGTCACAGCTTTATTGTCCTTGGATTTGTGTTAGCTGGTTCTGTGCTGGTTCTAAGGGAGTAACTATAATTCTCTCTTCTTTCTTTTTCTTCCTTTCTCTCTCTCTCTGGATCTCTTCTTTATTTTTTCTAGTTACCTTTTATTTTTGTCTTTTGAGTAGCTCAAACCTGGATGGGTTGGAGTTTGCTAAATCAATGCTTTATGAAACACTTTATATGGATTGAATGTGTGCTTTAAACTTTTGTCAAGTTCCCTTGTTCCCAAAATTTGCCAGTAAAAGTGTGTTTTTTTGACCTCCTAAAAAGCAGTGTCATGTTTTTCCTGTGGATAGACTCAGGGTCTTAAATAACTTAAGGCCCATTTAATAAATCCATCAGGCAGATTTGGGGGCCTTACATATTTTTTGCATAAAACCACTTCAGTGAGCTTGTGGGATGAGTCTGGAGCTATTCGGAGTCTTCCAAGGATTTTCTGAATCTTGTTTTTTAATATACAGGATTAGGACCCTGCTAATGTCTTTGAATAAAGAAGCAAAATAATATAGACATAAATTATACTGGTTTACATCAGAGGAACTGCTCCAGAGAAGAGATTAACAAAGTTTATTGAACAGACTGTGATATGAGTTTACAATATTAAACCAAATTTTGGTTTCACAGGTTATTATAAATTGCATCTCTCTCCACCAGTCTGTCCTTTGATTGTTTCAAATGAACTCGGCATTAGCATTTCACTGTAGCTGAATAAATCTGTAAAGCCTTTTATCATGTATAAGAAGTTCATCCACAACACACCAGCAGTTGTCGTTTTATGGATTGTCTATTGGTTACTCTATTCCCTGAGAAACTTTGCATTTGCCACTGGATTTCTGCTGTTCCTCTTCTCTGGTGACACACTTTTACACCCTGGTCCAACTTTACCAGGTGTTACACTTTAATTCCAGGAATTAAACTTCAGGAAGAGGATGAGGAAGGAAGAAAGTTCATGGTTGTGGTGTGTGTTTTTCCAAGCAACTGATAAGCATCATGAACCCCCACTTCTCTGGACATAGCTAAGTACCTGTTTGGAGATAGAAAATATTAAGTGAATTCCTTATTTTGCTTTACTTGCACATGTTGATTTGGTTCACTTATTAAGTTAACTTCACCCTGACCAGCAAGTTTTCTTGGTTTTACCCTTCTCATTTTCTTCCCCCTCATTTTGGGTGAGGGTGAGTAAGCAGATATGTTGGAGCTCAGCTACAACCCACTATGGTCAACCCACCATGGTCAACCCACCATGGGACTAGAAATAACCTTAGACACCAGATAACAGATAAGCCTGTGGTAATCCAGTTTGAAATTTCTGATATCCTCACCCCACGTACAATAGAAGAGATTAATAGACTGTTTGCAATAGTTACAAAGTACATCAAGCAATGCTTGTATGCATACTATTCATCATGTGAACCAGATTACATTAATGTCTAAAGAATTACAGGATGAAGTAATTTACTACCTTTGAGTGCTAGTGAATGTGAAACACATTTTTTTCCTGTATCAGTTTTGCTTGGTAGAGATATGCTGACCACAAATGCTTCTTTCAAAAACTAATGTGCAAAATCATAAACACAAGTATCCATTTTTCTGATGTGCTTAAATTAAGCATTAACAGAAAACAAGAGACTCCAGATTTCCATAAATAACTGTAGTTTATCATCCTAAATTAAAATTGACATGCCATAAACAAATTAGTTTACACACACACAAAGAAGTAACATTTTGTAACTGCTTTAATATGATTAACTGTTTAGCAACCATAGTGGTCTGATCTCATATACTTGAGAATAGAGGTCTCATTCTTTCCTCATCATAAGTAAATCCTTCTATCCAAGTAGACCCTCCATATTTTCTATTATTCATCAAGTTTTTAAGACATCATTCCATTTTTTAATCTACCCATTCATCAACACAGTATTTTGGTCAAGATCTTCACAATGAAATTAGCTTCATCTGGGAAATCCTAACACTTTATGTTCCTACATAATATAAAAAAAAATTATGTTTTAAATACATATTACCACACTATAAACTGAACTTAAAAGTGTTTAATTGTAGCCAAAAAGAAACCAAAAAGAAAACTGTTGGGTTTGTTTTTTTTTCAGTTTGAATTATGTTATTTTGCAGAGCTTTGCAATCTTTACAAATTATCTGTATCTTATGAGGCACTTCCTAGATTTGTTCATCTTAACCTACTTTGCAGATATCAAACCTGTAAAGTCTTTCTGTTTAAAGATCACTCATTTGTCTTTAGAAATCTTCCTATAGGCAAACTTACCTTTAGACATAAGACATTAACTCGTACTTCCTGCTACTTCTTCCTACAGTTATGTCTCTTAGTAGAAAATTAACATCTGCTCAGGAGAGATCTGTGTCACCAAATCCATCTGACATGGATTGACTCATCTCCACTACTTGGAAAGTAAATGCTCCTACTCTGTTCCAATTTGCTAACTGTGTTTGGAGTTTGTTTTGCAGAGCCCTATTCAGCACAAGCAAAAACAGTGCTAGGGAGAATATCAGCTATTTACCATACCAAAGTGACTTCTGATGTTTGGGGACATCCCTTTGAGCTCTTTAATTTATGCATTAAAATATAGCTTAATTTATATATATATATATATATATATATATATATATATATATATATATATATATATATATATTTTCTTTACTGTAACTTCTTTCATCTTTTTCTTCAGTTCTTCTTTTTCTTCTCACCTGTCTCTTTTGCATCTATCTAGATCTTAGCTCCATTAAACTGAACAGCATGGAATATGGATCAAAAAGTCAGATTACCAGAATTGATTCAAACAATTCAAATATTCATTTAAGTTTATTATGATCCTTAATTTCCCTTAATTAAGATTTAGAATCAATATCTAAAATCTAAAATTGTGTTTCAAGCTATCTCAAGCTCTCTCTAACATTTCGTGCTTCTATTGTGTAGTTAAGGGTAACTTGAAACTTCTTCAGCAAGTCAGACAGAACTATCAGCATGCTGATTCAATGCAGTATCTGGACTTGGGAACTCTTTATTCTAACATTCAGCTTGTTCAAGAAGTATTTCTCCTTAAAAATCTAAACATAGTTATTTCCTTTTTTGTCTTCAATATCAATTACATAAAGAATAAAGCCTTTGCTTTTATGTTGTGGGTTGTTGTATTTTAACTATTTGCATAAATATCTGGTGATTCTTGTCTTAATTATTCCTAGTCTCAATTATTTTTCCTTTCTTCCATCCTTGATATAATTTTTAGATTTTTTCAGTATAAACTTAGATTAAATCCACAAGTTTGAAAACACCTAATAGCTAAAGCAATAATTCTAAACAATTAGCTAACATACAGCTTTAGTGAAATTCAAGAAGAGAGAAGAAGCACTTCTTGATGATTTAAGACCAAAGATTTCAATATCAACTTAGAAAAATTAGTAATTAAAAGAAATATGATAGATCAATCACAAAAACTACATTAGAACATTATATGGAATCTTTTCTAGACAGACATGGAGTTTACAGACAAAAGTAATTCTGTGTCCTTCACAGTTAAAGCTTCAGACTTATAAGGTTTCTGCAAAACCTACAAAAGTTTGAAAGTGGTAACACAGTGAGCAAAGGGCAGTTTCCCATTATATCAAGCAAGGACGAAGGTCAATAACATGAACAAAGAATTTTTTAAAAGAAAGTTGAATTCCTGAAAGGTTTTTATTCTGCATTTGTTTAAAAGCAGAAGTAAAAGTCTCTTGTTTTGAGATGCTCCAGGGTAAAGACTCATTTATCCTGCCACATTACTGTTCCCAGGTGGTGGGAGAAATGACAGAGGGAAAATATAGACGTAGCCAAGACTAGTAGAAAAGATTATACACTAACTAAGCTGATGAAAACTGAAGAAGATTTTTTAAATATTAGATAGGCATCAAGAAGACAGAGAGATCTAGCAGGCTGCAATAGTTCCAGGCTATGTACTGAAAGTTTAGCAGTTGAAGTGAGAGTAAGCTGTGAATTTGTGGCAAGGTAAACACGAGCTGAAAATGGAAACCCTGAAATCCAAAGTAACCATTTTGACACAGTTGCCAGCTCGAGCATCAAGCTGACAATTAAAAATCACTGACTTAACATAGTCAGACACAATAGAAACACAAATATTGGCAGAAAGCAATGTGAAAAAGAATATGCCACGCATCGAGGTGTATTACAAACTGTTAATGAGAAAACAGAATTTTGGAAACAACTGGGAAAAAAAATCCAAACAAGAAACACAATTACAAAAATAAGCATAGAAGTTATTCATGAGCTTAGGAGCCAGCAAGTCATTCTGGACATCTAGGAACATAATTGTTCCAAAGATTTCTAATACCTCTAGTTTATATTAGCCTTATGTCCTGAAATAACATTCATTACATATCAAGTGTGTACATAATGCATAATTTTCTTCAAAGATTACTCATTTTATACTCTACTTGTTGGATGCATTTCACTAGTCCGTTATCTGCAGGATTCACTCTACAAGCCCATCTGTCTAAAACTGTGAACTAAATGAACACTAATCGTCCATCCCATGGCTCAGTATCACTATTCAATTACTTACTGTTACAAGCACAGTGTTGTCTTTAAGTTCTCTTTAGGTCCATGAAGATCCTATTTCAGACTTGACAGAGGAGATAAATTACAAAATTTGGTAGGTTCAGTTCTTAATACAGGCCGGAACTCTACAACAGGCTGGAACAGCATCAAATGCTTCAGATAGCTTACCTGGCATTTCACCCAAATAAGTGATTATTAAGATACAGCAGTTCTAAAGTAGGTTAAAGATAAAACATTTCTAACAGAGTGCATTTTCCTATTATTAAAGCATCAGCAAATAGCAATAAAATGACAGGCAGACAAAAAAAAATCCCAATCTTTAAGTTCAGTCATTGTAAATAACCAATTGCTCCAACACAAGGTCTTTAGGACAATGGTACATAAGCATAAAGCAACACATGAATGTGTTGCTTTGGGCATGATCAAAACTCAGTAACTGAACTCTGCCTCCTGAAAAAGTGAGATATAGGCTCAGGAAACAGTCGCACTATATCTACAGCATTAGCTGGTCAAACCTGAATCCAAACCAAGCAAACATTTGGCTGGTAAGAACTTCAGTACTTGAACTTCAAGACCTCATTTCCTTTCTAATGTTTCCAAATTGTGGAAACAATTCCTTTCAATGAATATGATCTTCTTACCTGTCAAAGAATTCATCATGGTTAATATCCCTCTCTACACACTGACTACAACTGTGATTAGCCTCAGGATTGCACGCTTTCATATTTTACCTGCCTATTCTTGTCTATAATTTTCTCCCAGATTTAATTACTATTACAGTAAGAGATATTACAAGTTATTATTGAGAGAGCTATCAGATCTTTGTGCCTACTCCAGAAATTTGCAAGAAAAATTTGAATATTTTTTTTGCTATTTTATTTATCATTACACTCATATTATTTTGCCTGTTTTTAACAGATAAGGACTCAGTTAAAGCCCTGTGTAAGAGGTGTCAGAGTCCATTCCAAATGTTAGGACCAGCTAAATGTAAAGCTATGAGAGAGGGTCCAAAGGGTAGTGAAGGGTCTGGAGAGGAAGCCTTATGAGGATTGCCTGAAGTCACTTGATTTGTTCAGCCTGGAGAAGACAGTACTGAGGGGAGACCGCACTGCAGTTACAACTTCCTAGTGAGGGGTAGTGGAGGAGCAAGTACTGATCTCTTCACGGTTGTGACCAACAAGACTCGAGGAAATGATGTGAAGCTGAGACGGTCAAGGTTTATTTTTTTGTATTCCTTCATAATTAAATTTTTTTTAAAAAGTATTTAAATTTCTGTTCCCATAAAGTCTAAGTGAACAGTATACTGTAATATGTGGTTGGATTATTTTTGCTAGTCCACAAAATATTCTTGATTTTCTAAGAGTGAAAAATATCTGTCCACTATTTGTACATATGTATTTAAACTAGAACCACTTGCAGATGCTATAAGGAATTAGGTGGTTTCAATATTTCTCTATTTTTGTCCAAACTTTGGGCCAGATATTCTTCAGGCAGAGTTAACTACCCAGCTGATGCTTCTGCTTGTTTGTGTCAATGAAGAAACTGACAGGAACAATAAGTGTGAATTTTAACTTCACTGATATCACAGAAAAGCAATTACAACCCTGTCAACTTTTGGCTTTAGACTTCTGGGTTTTCTGCCAAATATGTAATCCCAGAAAATAGCATAATTGGCCACAAAATGTACACATGCCAATTGTATTACCATATGAAAAGTGCATTCTTTGTTTTCTTATTTCTTGCTTAGTAAAGCTAAGTTATAAACTTAGCTAATACAAGATCTGTAATAGCTCTGATAAGGCAAGTAAATTACTTGTGTACTATGTATAATCTGAGGAATTTGATTTAGGCACAGGATGCTGAAAAATTGTTGAAAGTTCTAACAAAAATCTCCCCAGCTCCCTGTTTGCCTTTTTTTCCCTCTCTTTGAAGTTTACACTGTAAACTTCAGGAAAAAAATTGTTATAGCATAAGGATTTCTGTTTGGGATATTTTTCATATTAGCAAGTACGGTAGATTGCATGGACAAACAAAATTCTGGGTGAATAAAAAACAGCACAGGATATATTTCTTCAGTTTTGAAGTAAGGAGTGGTGTCTTGGGTTGAGCTGGTAAAACGCCAAGAGTCCAAGACAGAGAGAGAAAGGAAAAAGAGGAGAGAGAGAGAGAGAGGAAAAAAACCTCTAAACCAGGTTTATGCTGAATCTAACTATATGTATTTATACAGAAACGAGAAAATTAAGAGAAAACTACAGCACATCACACACTTACAAAAGTTAAATATAACAAGGAATAACTTCCCACTTCCCAGTAAACACAAATTCTACCCTTGTAACTACAAATCATTCTAGAGAAGTCAATTCCCCAGAGACAGACTTAAGCAGAGTGAAAAGCTAAGAACAAACATTTTACTTCCCTCAGATAACATGATGGTAAGCTGGTACTCCAGGCTTGGGCCTCCCCATCCCTCCTGGGATGGCAGTGTGTCTTGCTGGGACCACAGCTGTGAAGCAACTGAACTAAACCACTCCCACACACTGGATTTTACCCCTTTTGAGATGATGTAATATGGTATGGAATACAATATTATTGGCTGGAAGAAGTCAGCTGTTAGCTAGCTCAGCCCAGCTCAAGTCAGTTGACAATTTCAGGCCTAGTCTGAACTTTAAAACCTAAATTTAGGCCCTCCTGGCTAAACCCATAAGTGGGAGAAGATTTTGATTATATTACAAATTTATAAAATCGTGTTCACCATTCATAAAGACATACATCATTGAAAAAATTTAGGTAGTTTTACTGAATCAAAGCTGTTATATGTATCCAAAATTGGGATAGATTATGTCTGACTAACAAATAAGTTCTTTTATATCTGAGTATATAACACAAAATATGTTGCCTTTTGACTTGCAAACAAAAAGGACCTCTGCAGCAGAAGCAATATGTATGACATTTGTAAAAAAGAAATTTGGTACATGTTGACAAAATTATGATTGTCTGATGTTCAGATAGGGAGGATTAATAATATGAAGAAAGATGAGATAGAAAAGACAAACTTTTGATGAAGTAATTTAATTAAATAAAGAATCATACTTCTCATAATTGTATACTTATTGCAAGTTATGTACTTAATTCTTATTTTCAATGTCTCATTCATTGAATTTTAATATAGATCTTGATCTTAGTGCTCAAGACTTAGTAATAATAGAAAGCTATTTAAGTAAATTTGCCATGTAGACCAGTTACTTTTTCATTACCAAATGACAATATTTGAATTAATATAATTTGCTGGTAACCACTTAAACAGACTGGCATCTATTGTCTGATGTGCTGGTGGCAAACATCTTTCCATATGACCCATTCCTTTCTACTAGTCACTCTCTATTGAAAAAACAGCATAAGAGAACTTTTGATCTCTGCTGGCTCAGCACCCCAATTCAGCTGCAAAAAGACCTGCTCCAGAGGAGAAAAAACCCAGTCTTTCCAAGTTGATACAAAGCCAGTAATATTTTGAATTTGAAACATGTTAACAGCCCATCATCAAGCTCTTCTACGCATATTATTAAATTATTTAAAAGATCAGTACCTTATTTTGAAGGTTTATCATGACACTTATTTTGAATGCTAGAAGAAATGCAGACATTTAGAGTTTTAATCTGTTTCCTTGGAGACTTACAGGAAAACTTGTCCACTTGAGGAATCCCTTCTTATCACAAAGTTGCAAACTCTGTTGTTCCAGCCTAAATTTCTCTCCCCCCCAGTTCATGTGTGACCAGGGAAGGGCAAGATGGAAAGCAGTTATTTAAAAAATACCCAAACTATATGTAAGAGAAATACATGATTCTGTTTTAACTCATAATCTGACCAACATCAGTCTTTTAGTCCCTTCCCAGATCTATGACAACTTTGGGATTAGTGACACTTGATGGAATGCATTCCAAAACTGGCGTGCTCAGCTGGAGGGCTATGGGCTGTTCAGGAGGGGTAAGCAGAGCAGGTGAAGGGGAAGTGTTACACTTTATATAAGGGAGACTTTATTGACCTTACAGTTAGGGATGATGTGGCTGAGAACCTCTGGAAGAGGACCAGGAGGACAAAAAACAGAGCACATATTGTTGTGCATGTCTACTATCGACCATCCAGACAGGATGATAGCATTGATGAGTTATTTTATAGACAATTAGGAGAAAACTCTCTATTGGAAACCCTTATCCTTACGGGAGATGTAAATTTCCCAAACAGCCACCATGATAAACAAGTTTGGAAAATTCCTAAAGTAAGTTTAAGACAATTTCTTAACAAAGGTACTCGGTGAGACAGTTAGGAAAGGTGTGTTCCTGGACTTTGTGAATAGAGAACTCATGGAAAATGTGATTTTAAGTGTCTGCCTTGGCCACTGTGTGTAATAAGAAAAAAGATCAGCTGAGTTGCTACCCTGGATTTCAAGAGAGCAAACATTTAGTGACTCAGGAAGCTAGTTAGTGGTGTCTTCTGGGAGTCTTCTTTTGAGTGCTTACAGTTCTATCAAAGTCAGTTAAAAAAATTCTATGAGCTCTGGAAGAAAGGTCGGGCTTCATAGAAAGATTGTGAGACCTGCTCTTTGCATGTATACAGAGAAACTGTGAAAGGTCAAAGTTCAGATGGAGTTTCATCAGACAATAAAATGGGCTTTTTAAAATAAGTTAATAGCAACAGTAGGTCTAAATAAAATGACAGGACCTGTGGCAAAGGTTCAAAGTTGCATAAGGTAAACTGATATTAGCATATTAGGAAACATTTCTTTACAGAAAGGGCTGCCAAGAGTTTGAACAGACTTTCTGAAAGGTGGTCAATGTCCAATGCCTGTCAGTGTTGAAGAGGCAATTGAACAATGTCTGATTGATTCAGCTTATCATTATTGGATGTTCAAGATGTGCTAATGGTTCTGTTGCCAGACTGAAAACCTGCCTGACTGTTGAGAGTGTCCATTCATTTCACGTACCTAACTCACTTGACAACTCAAACTGTTATTATATCCTTTCACAATCACATTTGCTAGTAATTAGGAGTAGCTGTGGAGAACAAATAGGTGGACAACATTTATATTATTTGATAAAAGCAACGAAGTGTCTTTGGCATCAGGCCATAATCTTGTCACCTTTTCAAGTCTAGGCAAAGGAATAAGAGTAATAGAGAGATTTAAGATTAAATATTTGTTACAAACTATGCAAAATGGATAAATGTACGTGCCACAGGAGAGGATAACAAGGGTTTTATTTTTATGTCCTGAGTATTTACATGTACTTGTAATGTTATTAATGGGACTGTCCAAAAATGTTCATTCTACAAAATGGAATGCTATCGCAGTTGCTCATTAGTATTGCATTATTCATGTCAGCTTCTGAAGGACAAAAAAAACAAAACAAAACAAAACAAACAAAAAAAAAAACAGATCAAAAATATTTCAAGAATTTAATAAAGTATTTCTCAGGAAACATACATGATCCGCATCTTGCAGAAAGGGTCCTTTGTTGCTAAGGCTATTTAATATACTTTAAATTTGCAGGCAGAACAAACAGAGAACAATAACTCAAGAAATAATAGAATAAATGGTAAAAATAATAATAATTTTAAAATGTTTTATCAGAAAAATAATTCAGATATCCCAAAAGTTTCATTTCTTCAAACTTGTTCTTCAAAGCAATAAGCATCATGTTTCTTTACTGGTTTGAGCTGGGATAGAGTTAACTTTTTTGTCATGGATGAGGGGAAGGCTGTGGATGTGGTCTATCTGGACTTCAGCAAGGCCTTTGACATTGTCTCCCATAATATACTCCTGGAAAAGCTGGTAGCCCATGGCTTGGACAAGTGTACCCTGTGCTGGCTTAGGAGCTGGCTGGAGGGTCGGGCCCAGAGAGTGCTGGTGAACGGAGCTGCATCCAACTGGCAGCCGGTCACCAGTGGTGTTCCCCAGGGGTCTGTGTTGGGTCCAGTCCTGTTTAACATCTTTATTGATGATTTAGATGAGGGGATTGAGGCCATCATCAGCAAATTTGCTGATGACACCAAGTTGGGAGGGAGGGTCAACCTGCTGGAAGGTAGGAGGGCTCTGCAGAGGGATCTAGATAGACTTGAGAGATGGGCTGATTCCAATGGGATGAAGTTCAATAAGGCCAAGTGCTGGGTCCTGCACTTTGGCCACAACAACCCCCTGCAGCACTACAGGCTGGGCACAGAGTGGCTGGAGAGCAGCCAGGCAGAAAGGGACCTGGGGATACTAATTGACAGGAAGCTCAATATGAGCCAACAGTGTGCCCAGGTGGCCAATGGGATCCTGTCCTGTATCAAAAATAGCGTGGCCAGCAGGACCAGGGCAGTGATCCTTCCCCTGTGTTCTGCGTTGGTGAGGCCACACCTTGAGTACTGTGTTCAGTTCTGGGCCCCTCAGTTCAGAAAGGATATTGAGGTGCTGGAGCGAGTCCAGAGAAGAGTAACAAGGCTGGTGAAGGGACTGGAGCACAAGCCCTATGGGGAGAGGTTGAGGGAGCTGGGGTTGTTTAGCCTGGAGAAGAGGAGGCTTAGAGGTGACCTCATCACTGTCTAGAACTACCTGAAGGGAAGTTCTAGCCAGGTGGGGGCTGGTTTCTTCTCCCAGGCACTCAGCAATAGGACTTGGGGGCATGGGCTTAAGCTCAGCCAGGGGAAATTTAAGTTGGATATCAGAAAAAAATTCTTTCCAGAGAGAGTAATCAGGCATTGGAATGGGCTGCCCAGATGGGTGGTGGATTCACCATCCCTAGAGATTTTTAAACACAGATTGGATGTGGCGCTGCGTGCCATGATCTAGTAAATGGATTAAAGTTGGACCAAGGGTTGGACTCAATGATCTCGGAGGTCTTTTCCAACCCAATCAATTCTATGATTCCATGATTCCATGATTCTATGATATTTGGATTCGTGACAAAAAGATGATTGAAAACAAAACAGTGTTTTAGTTATGTCTGAACAGTACTTGCACAGAATGAAGGTCTTGCACTGTTTATCCAGTTACACTGCCAGCAGCTAGTCTGGGTTTCATGAGGAGTTGGAGGCAACACAGCCGAGATAGCTGACCCACACTGACCGAAAGGATATCCCACAATATAACATACAATACATGTAAACCAAAACACTAAAAAAAAATTCTAGGGATTGGATAGCATGATATCAGAATGTTTTTATCAGGAATCTACTAGTCCTCTAATATTTCTCATTCCATTAACAATAGTAAGGCTATTCAGTATACTTTTCTACATGATGCCAACTTTTTGTACTTTTTACAGCTCAACTGTGGATCAACTCCCTGTAGCTCAAGTGGAAATAGCGACTTATGAACACCAAAAATTCCCCACTGTAGTGCTGACCACTAATAGTGATCTCTCACTACCGAGGGATAAAAGAAACTTATGTTTATTTCTTGTCATTAAATGTCATTTCTACTGATCATAGGCGTTTATATTTTTTCATTAGGCTTGCAAAATTCTTTCCTGTGTTTTCTTTCTATAGTGCATGCTAGTGCAAGCCTTGAAGGACATTTCCTGAACAACTAACGTTATTTTCCCTTTCAAAATGCTCAGCAAATTTGATGTATTAAAGTGGAAACTGCCCTTGAAAAGGAATTATTCTTAAACCATTAATTTCCTGAATTTTATTTCTCAGAAGCACATCTCTTCCAAGTACTAACTTTCTATACTCTTCTTTATCAGGTATCCAAAATAGACTCAAAATCTTTTCAGTTATGACTTCTTGGAGGAAAATATATATTATACTTCATTACACTATTGTTTTGCAACAATTTCATAGACAGTAATTTGATCTGCTTTAACCTGTTTGCTGCCTCAGGCTGCATGCAAAGAGGAACTAGATACCCAGACCATTTTGATGACACCCTTGAAGGCAGGAAAAGCTTTAAGACAATACTTGGCTTTCACCAAAAAAATTTAATTGAACAGGAAAACTTTTCTTAAAATAGACATTCTATCAAATGGCAATTCTTTAAGGATGCATGCCAACACTTAACAACAACTGAGGAATGTCTAAAATTTGGATTTATGCAATATACTGAAGACATTTCTAGAATATAGTTGATGACTGAGATCCAAATGTTACCTTGATTCAATGGCATTAAACTTTTAAAGACCAGAAACTTCTCATCTCAGTGTATAGGCATTTCAACAGAAGACATCTTTCCACCAGTATGTTACTTCAGTGTAATTCCAGTTCCAGTAAAAAATGGGATACCTTCACAAGATATTTTGAAGTGTGTACCCTACAAACATTTTGCAGAATTTGACTTTTATTTCTCTGATCACAATGTAATTCTACGCATACAACTGATGCCAAGAAACTTATATTGGCATGTGTCCTGACAGGCTTCCATAAACTAATAACTGATAATGTTAAAGGAGGTTTACTATGGCAATCTGAGCTGCTTTTTGGAATAATGCAAGTCATAATATTTCCATGAAATAGATTCCATTAAAAAAAAAAGGAAAACTGAAGGATATTTAGCATTAATAGTGACATTCATTCAGTTTTCATGTAATATTGTTAAAAGAGAGGCCTGTGATATAAATTAATAAGCATATAATAGTATTTACTATCCTTGAACATAAATATAAATGATGTAACAAAAACAATACAGAAGAATTGTGTAACACTTTCATGTTATGGGCAGAGAGACTGTGTTGCATTCCGCCCCACTCAGTACACCAAAGACACTGGGGCACTAGAGTATGTCCAAAGAAGGACAAAAAAGCTAATGTCTAGAAAGCAAGCCTTATGAGGATTATGGAGAAGATCATCCAAGGTGCAATCACACACCACCTTCAGGATGGACAAGGGATTAGACCCAGCTAGCATGGGTTTAGGAGGGGCAGGTTCTGTCTGACCAACCTGATCTCCTTTTACAATCAGGTGACCCACCTGGTGGATGAGGGTAACACTGTGGATGTGGTCTATCTGGACTTCAGCAGGCCTTTGACACTGTCTCCCATAATATACTCCTGGAAACTGGTAGCCCATGACTTGGACAGGGACACTGTTTGCTGGCTTAGGAGCTGGCTGGAGGGCCAGGCAGACAGCTGGTGAAGGGAGCTGCATCCAGCTGGCGGCTGGTCACCAGTGATGCTCCCCAGGGGTCAGTGTTGGGTCCAGTCCTGTTTAACATCTTTACTGATGATTTAGATGAGGGGATTGAGGCCATCATCAGCAAATTTGCTGATGACACCAAGTTGGGAGGGAGGGTCAACCTGCTGGAAGGCAGGAGGGCTCTGCAGAGAGATCTAGATAGACTTGAGAGATGGGCTGATTCCAATGGGATGAGGTTCAATAAGGCCAAGTGCTGGGTCCTGCACTTTGGCCACAACAACTCCATGCAGCGCTACAGGCTGGGCACAGAGTGGCTGGAGAGCAGCCAGGCAGAAAGGGACCTGGGGATACTAATTGACAGGAACCTCAACATAAGCCAACAGTGTGCCCAGGTGGCCAAGAAGGCCAATGGGATCCTGTGCTGTATCACAAATAGTGTGGCTAGCAGGACCAGGGAAGTGATCCTTCCCCTGTACTCTGTTGGTGAGGCTACACCTCGACTATTGTGTTCAGTTCTGGGGCCCTCAGTTCAGAAAGGATATTGAGGTGCTGGATTGGGTCCAGAGAAGAGCAACAAGGCTGGTGAAGGGACTGGAGCATAAGTCCTGTGGGGAGAGGCTGAGGGAGCTGCGGTTGTTCAGTCTGGTGAAGAGGAGGCTCAGAGGTGACCTCATCACTGTCTAGAACTACCTGAAGGGAAGTTCTAGTCAGGTGGGGGTTGGTCTCTTCTCCCAGGCACTCAGCAATAGGACTTGGGGGCATGGGCTTAAGCTCTGCCAGGGGAAATTTAATTTGGATATGTTGTAGTTTGGGATTATTATGTAAATTCTCTCCCCTGCCACTTAACTGCCCAGGCCAGCGGTTAACAAAAGAAGTAGTTAACTGTGATCGCTGGGGTGGGGGCAGGTTTGTCTCTTTTGGTTTTTTTTTGGATTTTCTCCTCAGTCTTGGCTCGGCGGAACGGGGGAGTGGGGGCTCCAAGGAGGCAGGCTGCCCTGCTGGTTACTGCTGGGGTTTTCCCTGGCTGTCTTGCCGCTGCCTACTTCGGATTACTTTTTCCTGCCGTCCTGCTACCTGCCTTGGATTTGCTGCTGGTTGCTCGTACCTGTCTGCTTCTTGGACGGGGAACACAGGGGAAAGAGACTGAGTCCATCTGAAAGCCCACTGCTCGTCTGTTTCGCTGGAGAGGGACTGAAACTCACTCTGCAGCCAGCGGGCTGTGACAAGGACACTTAAGTATAACCTTTTCTCCCGGAGGAAAACCTGCTGGGTTTTGTTGTTGTTGTTTTTTTTTTTTTTTCCTCTTATGGTGTTGGGGAAGTGGGTTGCACTAGTCTGTTTACATATATATATATATATATATAGCAGTTATCCTTCTTGTATTAAAATTCCTTTTCTTAAATTTGATAAAGAGTGGGGTGATTATTGAGGAGGAGGCCCCTCCCCTGCTTGTGGGTAAAACATTTTGGTTTTTCCCCTCAAACCGAGACATTTCTTGGCGCCCAACGTGTGGGGCTTGTAAACAAAGAAGGATAACTGCTATTTTGTGGCACCATGTGGGTCTTGAGCTTAGGGTTCATCAGGACCATCCTGTATAATATATTGGCTTTTTGTTGGTACAAATTCATGCCAAAAGGAGCGGCAGGTTTAAGTCTTATCAACAAATCAATGAGCAAAACTCAAATAGCCGCAATTATTATTGAGTTCTTACTCTGGATTTATGGTGCCATGAATTCGATGCCTTTGGATGTCATGTGGGTGGTGCTCTCCAGGCTGTTTTCCTGCCGCAACCTAAGCTGCTACCTCTGGGGATTCAGTGATAATAGTACGGACCCTTGGGAAGGAACAAAGGGGAATCTCTTCTCCCAACCCTTTGTCCATTCCCCATTCAAGTCTGCTACAACAGCTTTTGAGATGTTTAAATTCTCCCTGGATGCCAGAGATATCTTGCTCTTTATGGTTTTTCTGCAGGGTTGTATCCCTGCAGCTTACAGAATGTTTGAAGGTAGGGCCAGGGTTTTTCCAGAATGCATTCAGAAACCTAGCCCAGTGAAGGGGGAAAAGCGAGAGAATAAAACCCCTGATGCCACAGTGAAGGGAGAAAAGGATGAGGCTAAACCAGGAGGACAGGCCAAGCCTATGGAAGTTGCCCCTATTCAGAAAAGGAAATATAAGACCAAATTAGACCATCCAGCAGACGATGAGGGGGCTGCTGCACCTCCACAGCAAGCAGACCCAGAGCCTGAGATCATCACTGAGTCATTGTCATTTGATAATCTCCGTAGTTTGCGGAAAGACATTGCTCGACACCCGGGTGAGCCCATCCTGACTCGGTTGATCCGAGTTTGGGACCTTATGGGTGAAACCTTACAACTGGATGGTGCTGAAGCCAGGTTTTTGGGGGCTCTGGCCCAGGACGTGGCTATTGAACAGGTGTTCGTGAGGGAATCAAAGCCCCTTTCACTCTGGGCACGACTTCTAACGAGTGTAAGAGAGAAGTTTGTTTATAGAGAAATCCTGCAGGAACATCATATTAGGAAGACTTGGAAGACGATGGAAGAAGGAATTTTACGTCTGAGGGAGATGGCAATGATGGACGTGCTTTTTGGAAGAGGTGGGCAAGCCAATAATGACCCTGACAAGGTCAGATGCACACCACATATGTGGTGGGACCTTTCACGCTCGGGGCCAGCTGAATACACCGATTTCCTGGCATCCATGTATAGGGAAGAGAACCATGAAACAGTGGGCGCAGTAGCAAATAAGCTCCGGATATATGAAAGCATGACCCACAGCCCAATGCAGGCCCGTATTTCTGCTGTAGAGACATTGGTTGAGAGTCTCAAGACGCTGCCTGCAGAGGTAAAAGCGATCAGAGAGGAAATTAGGGAAAGTCTCCAAGTGGCACCAGTGCGAATGAGAACCTCTGAAGTCAGAGCCAGACGCCCCCCAGCCAGAGGAAGTGGACAGACCTCACGAACTGAGATGTGGTACTTCCTGGCCAAACATGGAGAAGACATGGGACGGTGGGATGGGAAACCCACCCGTGCCCTTGCAGCCCGAGTACAAGAACTGAAGGAGAATGGAAGAAGGTCAGTGAGAGTAAGTGCAGTCCCAGTTTCCCACGGGCAAGAATCTGACCCACAGGAGGGCACCTCCCAGGTGTACTCATCGAGAAAAGGTTCTGACCGCTATGACCAGGATCAGTGTTAGAGGGGCCCTGCCTCTAGCCAGGTAGAGGCACGGGACAACCGTGTCTATTGGACTGTGTGGATTCGATGGCCTGGTACATCAGACCCACAAAAGTATAAGGCTTTGGTTGATACTGGCGCTCAATGCACATTAATGCCATCAGGACATGTGGGCTCAGAAACTATTTCTATTTCTGGGGTGACAGGGGGATCTCAAGAGTTGACTGTGCTAGAAGCTGAAGTGAGCTTGACAGGGAGAGATTGGCAGAAACACCCCATTGTGACTGGTCCAGCCGCCCCATGTATCCTGGGCATTGACTACCTCAGGAATGGATATTTCAAGGACCCAAAGGGGCATAGATGGGCTTTTGGAATAGCCACTGTACAGACAGAAGGGATTGAACAATTGAACTCATTGCCAGGTCTCTCAGAAAGTCCTTCTGCTGTTGGACTGTTGAAAGTTGAGGAACAGCAAGTGCCAATTGCCACCACGACAGTGCACCGTCGGCAATACCGAACGAACCGTGATGCTGTGATCCCCATCCATAAGATGATCCGTGAACTGGAGAGCCAAGGGGTGGTCAGCAAAACCCACTCACCCTTCAACAGCCCCATCTGGCCTGTGCATAAGTCTGATGGAGAATGGAGATTGACTGTGGACTATCGTGGCTTGAATGAAGTTACCCCACCGCTGAGTGCCGCTGTGCCGGACATGCTGGAGCTCCAGTATGAACTGGAGTCCAGGGCAGCAAAGTGGTATGCCACTATTGACATTGCTAATGCGTTCTTCTCCATTCCTCTGGCACCAGAGTGCAGGCCACAGTTTGCTTTCACCTGGAGGGGCGTGCAGTACACCTGGAACCGACTACCCCAGGGGTGGAAACACAATCCCACCATCTGTCATGGACTGATCCAGACTGCACTGGAGAAGGGTGAGGCTCCAGAACACCTGCAATACATTGATGACATCATTGTGTGGGGGGACACAGCAGAAGAGGTTTTTCAGAAAGGAGAGAAAATCATCCAGATCCTTTTGGGAGCTGGCTTTGCCATCAAACGGAGTAAGGTTAAGGGACCAGCCCAAGAGATCCAGTTCCTGGGAGTGAAGTGGCAGGATGGACGCCGTCAGATTCCAACAGAAGTCATCAATAAGATCACAGCAATGTCTCCACCTACCAGCAAAAAGGAAACACAAGCCTTCCTGGGTGCCATAGGGTTCTGGAGGATGCATATCCCAGCATACAGTCAGATCGTAAGCCCTCTCTACTTGGTAACCCGTAAGAAGAATGATTTCCACTGGGGCCCTGAGCAGCAACAAGCCTTTGACCAGATCAAGCATGAGATTGCTCAGGCTGTAGCCCTTGGACCAGTCAGGACAGGACCAGACATACAGAACATGCTCTACTCCGCCGCCGGGAATAATGGCCTGTCTTGGAGCCTTTGGCAGAAGGTGCCTGGTGAGACTCGAGGCCGACCACTTGGATTCTGGAGCCGAGGCTACAGAGGATCTGAAGCCAACTATACCCCCACAGAGAAAGAGATCCTAGCCGCCTATGAAGGAGTCCAAGCCGCCTCAGAGGTGATTGGCACAGAAGCACAGCTGTTTCTGGCACCTCGACTACCAGTGCTGAAGTGGATGTTGTCAGGACAGGCTGCCTCTACACATCACGCCACTGATGCTACCTGGAGCAAGTGGATTGCCCTGATTACGCAGCGCGCCCGTATAGGAAAATCAAATCGCCCTGGGATCCTGGAAATCATCACAAACTGGCCTGAAGGTGAAAATTTTGGTCTAGCAGATGAAGAGGAAGAGCAGGTGACACGTGCGGAAGAAGCTCCACCATACAATCAATTGCCAAAAGAGGAAATACGCTACGCCCTCTTCACCGATGGCTCCTGTCGCATTGTAGGGACTAATCGCAAATGGAAAGCAGCTGTATGGAGTCCCACACGACAAGTTGCAGAAGCTACTGAAGGAGAAGGTGGGTCGAGTCAGTTTGCAGAGCTTAAAGCCGTGCAGTTGGCCCTGGACATTGCTGAACGAGAGAAATGGCCAAAGCTTTACCTCTACACCGACTCATGGATGGTGGCCAATGCTCTCTGGGGATGGTTAGACCGATGGAAGAAAACCAATTGGAAACGCAGAGGGAAACCCATCTGGGCTGCCGATATATGGCAAGATATTGCCACCCGAGTAGAGAAGCTGATTGTGAGAGTCCGCCACGTAGACGCACACGTGCCCAAAAATCGGGCCAATGAGGAACATCTCAACAACCAACAGGCAGACCGAGCTGCGCAAGTGAAAGTATCACAGACAGATCTGGACTGGCAGCACAAGGGAGAGCTGTTCTTGGCTCGATGGGCCCATGATGCCTCGGGCCATCAGGGCAGAGATGCCACTTATAAATGGGCACGAGACCGAGGGGTGGATTTAACCATGGACATTATCTCTCAGGTTATCCACGACTGTGAGACATGTGCTGCCATTAAGCAGGCTAAGAGAGTGAAGCCCCTGTGGTATGGTGGACGCTGGGATAAGTATAAGTACGGGGAGGCCTGGCAGGTTGACTACATCACACTGCCACAGACCCGCCAAGGCAAGCGCTATGTGCTCACCATGGTGGAAGCAACCACAGGGTGGCTGGAGACACACCCAGTGCCTCACGCCACTGCTCGGAACACCATCCTAGGCCTGGAAAAACAAGTGCTGTGGCGACATGGCACCCCAGAACGAATTGAGTCAGATAATGGAACTCATTTCAAAAACAGCTTAGTTGCTACCTGGGCGAGAGAACATGGCATTGAGTGGGTGTATCATATCCCCTACCATGCACCAGCTGCCGGGAAAGTTGAGCGGTGTAATGGACTGTTGAAAACCACTTTGAAGGCATTGGGTTGAGGGACTTTCAAACACTGGGATCAACACTTAGCAAAGGCTACATGGCTAGTCAACACTAGAGGCTCTGTCAATCGAGCCGGCCCTGCCCAATCAGAACCCCTTCACACTGTAGATGGAGACAAAGTCCCTGTAATACACCTGAGAGGTATGCTAGGGAAAACAGTCTGGATCAACCCTGCCTCAGGCAAAGGCAAACCCATTCGTGGGGTTGTCTTTGCTCAAGGATCTGGTTCCACCTGGTGGGTGATGCAGGAAGATGGAGAGACACGATGTGTACCTCAAGGGGAACTTATCTCTGGGTAAACGACTCATATTACTGTATTTGTAAACACTTAATTATTTGAAAGAAAATTTAAGTTTAATGTAGAGTATCGGCATGGAAGAGAATTTAGGGGTGGATAATGTTGTAGTTTGGGATTATTATGTAAATTCTCTCCCCTGCCACTTAACTGCCCAGGCCAGCGGTTAACAAAAGAAGTAGTTAACTGTGATCGCTGGGGTGGGGGCAGGTTTGTCTCTTTTGGTTTTTTTTTGGATTTTCTCCTCAGTCTTGGCTCGGCGGAACGGGGGAGTGGGGGCTCCAAGGAGGCAGGCTGCCCTGCTGGTTACTGCTGGGGTTTTCCCTGGCTGTCTTGCCGCTGCCTACTTCGGATTACTTTTTCCTGCCGTCCTGCTACCTGCCTTGGATTTGCTGCTGGTCGCTCGTACCTGTCTGCTTCTTGGACGGGGAACACAGGGGAAAGAGACTGAGTCCATCTGAAAGCCCACTGCTCGTCTGTTTCGCTGGAGAGGGACTGAAACTCACTCTGCAGCCAGCGGGCTGTGACAAGGACACTTAAGTATAACCTTTTCTCCCAGAGGAAAACCTGCTGGGTTTTGTTGTTGTTGTTTTTTTTTTTTTTTTCCTCTTATGGTGTTGGGGAAGTGGGTTGCACTAGTCTGTTTACATATATATATATATATATATATATAGCAGTTATCCTTCTTGTATTAAAATTCCTTTTCTTAAATTTGATAAAGAGTGGTGTGATTATTGAGGAGGAGGCCCCTCCCCTGCTTGTGGGTAAAACATTTTGGTTTTTCCCCTCAAACCGAGACAGGATATCAGAAAAAAATTCTTTCCAGAGAGAGTAGTCAGGCATTGGAATGGTCTGCCCAGGGAGGTGGTGGATTCACCATCCCTGGAGGTTTTTAAACTGAGATTGGACATGTGTATCATGATCTAGTAAATGGACTGGAGTGGACCAAGGGTTGGACTTGATGATTTCGGAGGTCTTTTCCAACCCAATTGATTCTATGTTTCTATGATTCTCTGATTCTATGAGGGAGCTGGAGTTATTTAACTTGAAGAAAAAGAGACTCAGGGTTGTACTGAGGTGGATGTCATTGTCTTCTCCCAATAACAAGAACAATTGCACATGACCTCAAGTTGCTCCAGGGAAAGTTAAGAATGAATGTTAGGAAAAAATTCTTTTCTGAAAGGGCAGTAATGCATTAGAAGAGGCTGCCCAGTGAAGTGGTGGAGTAATAAACCCTGGAGCTATTTAGTAGTCTTATACATGTGACATTTACGGACATGGTTTAGTGGTAGACTTGGCAGCGTTAGGTTTGCAGTTGAAGTCAACGATCTGAAAAGCCTTTTCAAACATAAATGATTCTATTGTTTTAAGTTCTAAGCATTTTATGTGAGTTTGTAAACCACATGAACTCCAAAGGCGAAAAGGAGACCTTCAAGTAAAATAAAAACATCCATACTAAACATAAGTCTAAAGCATCACAAGTACGCAGGACATGGTGCAGAATACATGAAGTGGATGACTGCCTAAACCAAAACCAAAACATGCTTTATCAGGAGAATATCCTCAGTCAGGAGGGAGAATACAGCATAAACCCATCAGTTATAAAAAAGGCAAATTGGAAAAGAAAGAGAACAAACTTGCCTCTGTGCAAATTGACTTGTGAAATGGCTCTCTAGTCTGATCACCTCTATGGCTGGGACATAGCCATCACATGTTGATTGCAAAGCCATCAGCACTGTGGTATGGTATACTGATAGCTGACAGAATGTAAGTGTAAAAAATAGCATAAAAATAAAAAAATAATATGATTCAATTATGATTAGTAATAGATAAGAACTAGACTAGAAAATATTAGACTAGAAAAGTTTTCTTTCATGTTTTAAAACTGGCCTGATTTTTCTGAACCTTCTCATTACAATGATCTTTATATACATATATTCCATTGCATAATTAAGCTTATGCCTACATGCAGTTGTCTACCTGTTAGTGTCTACATGTGAACTAGGTGTCTAAATTCCAATCATAACCTCTAGTCAGTGAAGTCTTACCACTATATTCCTACTTAAATGACTCTCCTTTCTTCACTGAGTCTATTGACTAGGTGTCTGTTGATTAAAATGACTCTTCTTTCACTCTTAGTGAGCCTGAAGTTATTTGTATGCTATTTTCTACTGGACTGTGTTACAGTCTTTTGATCTAGTTGCCCAGCTAGTGCCCCATTAATGAAACAAAAAGATGCCAGACATATGGAGCAGGCAAGTAAGACCCAGAACTTGTGAGACAGCCATGCCTTTAAAGTTGAAGCCAAAGGTGAGATGCAATACTTTGAGCCAGCTGAAATAGTCCTACGGGCCTGTGTTTGGGCTATCATCTTATTGATATGGTCTTGGTTTACCTACTATGAAATCTGATTTTATCTGTCCTATGTTTCAATCATTCATCTGACCTTCCTGGAAAGTACATGTCTTTGTCAGTCAATCATATATATATGTATGCCTTTAAAAACAGATGTGAGCCAGCGATAAAGCTTTTCCAGATATGAGAGTAACAGAAGATATGATTGGCAAATAATCTCCTGTAGCAGGTCAGATGAATGTAAATCTAAATATTTTCAGAATTTATCTGAAATCATCCTTATTTAAACTTTTTTTCCCGTTCCTTGTGTTATAGACTTCCTACTGAAGATAATATGTTCATGTTCATATAGTTTACAACATCATGCAGTTACCTAGAGATTTTCCTTTTGTTGTTTCATTTTTTTTTCACATGGAACACATTCATATCAAAAATTGAAGAAAAATCGCAGTAGGAAAAAAAAGGTAGTAGAGATGTTTCTTGTTCTATATAATGAATGTATATCTTTAGAGTAGTTTATGCAATTTGCATCTTTTCCAACTTATATGCTTGTATTTGAACCAAATTAATTTTCCTATGGAAGATTTTTTATTAATGTTATCTTTTAATATTTATTTAACTTATAAAACCACTGAAACTAGAGATTGAAATATCCACTACTCTTTTGGAATGGTGAACATGGCAAAGCCACTTCTAGTCTTGAAAAAATGATTATGCTTCACTCCCTATAATGTGAATTATATATTACAGGAGGCAAGTTACATTAGATCAAGTCAAAGCAGATCGTTAGATGGACACAGAAGTCTGTATCAGCTTGACATTTAGATTAAAATCAAAAAGCTTATTCTTACTGTAAAGTACAATAGATTGAAGGAATTATATTCGTCATGTTAAAGCACCTCTCTCATGCGAGATTGTTTTGCATTCAAATTGTGCTGAAAACACTCTGCCAGTTTCTTTGGCACTTCATATAAACCATGCTTTCCCAGAAACTTCTACTCTGTTAGATCTACAAAACTCTTCCATTGGATATATTCATTTACTCTTTTTTTTAACAGAAGACATCAGATGAAAATCAAAACAGGAAATTAAAACCAAAAACAAACAAAAAACCCCAAAACCCTACAGGACACTAGAAACAGACATCTTATGTATTTCACAGTAATAATGAAATAGAAAATAAATAAAAAAAAAAAAACAAAACCAAAAGTGGACACTAAAGCTTTCTGTTGGCTGCAGAAGTGTTCTCGTGTGCAAATAATCTGTATTTTTCATCGCAATTTTTTTTCTATAATTCCAGGACATTACTGTCTTTCACTGCATTTTACAGAAAAAAAACCAAAACCACAACAAAATTATGCAGCTCAAAATCTGATAGTAGAATATAATACTCTGGGCCGCAGTATATGAAATGAAACACAGACTATACTTCATGTTGATGCATGTGTATTGAAAATACCTGACAAGTTCTCCTCTTCTGACCGAAGTTCTGGGCACCACATCCAGTCCACACTGCAGTCTTATGGGAGCTAAAGCTTTCTGTGGAAATGTTGTAGACAGTATTCTTAGTATATGGACTAAACTCTTCATTCTCAAGTACGAAGTTGGTTCCAGTTGGGCTATATACTACTATCATGAATGGTGATGGTGGAGTGGAGGTTGTTTAAAGTGGGTCTTAATAGTTCTATTTTTAAAAGCAAGCAAATCAGCTTTTTAAAAAACTACTTTCATTTGCTGCATGAAGGAAAATCTGTACTGAAAAGTAATAACATTCTTGACAGCCAGATGAAAAACACTTTACATACAGAAATTGTTGCTGTTACCTTTTTCTATGGTGATGTATGGGATACACTTAATGAATACACTAACATGCAAAATTTCCCAGATCACCTTAGAGAAAGCTAACTTGGAGCTTTCCTTACTTTTGTTTCTTTATTATATTAGAACTACCATCAGAAAATAGAATAAAGTATCAGTAAAGTGACTCTGGACAGGAACATGCTGCTGCCCCTGGATTAAACTGTTCTACTGAATGACGTTCTGAGATCATCATAGCTGTTTCTGTCCTGACAGTTTCCCTCATGTGTTTCTGACACCTTCCTGAACTCACTTACTTCATTTTCACTTTGTAAAACACTGGACATGGTCCCAAACCAATTCTCTTACATTTCTTCCCTGTAAGGAAAACATCTAACCCTAACCCTAACCCTTCTCTGTCTACATGATGTAAAGAAATCCAGCAGATATAGGATCTGTCCATTAGATATTTTTCATATGATTTTCCTTTGAATACTATTTTTATATTGTTTTACAACTCAGACATTTCTCTTAAAATCTCCCAAGAGTCTTGCATTTAAATAATTTAAATGATGAAAAAAATTATTAGGTAAACCTATTAGCCTGACACTCTCCATATTGAAGACATAGTTTATGTTCATATAGTGAGCCTTGAGTAACTAATGGAATGAAAACAGGTAAAAAAATTTGTCACCCATGTATTCCACAGATTCTGCCACACATTCCCTCCTTTGTCATTAGAGTTGTGGCTTTTAGGATAAGCTATACAACCAAAGGAATAAAAATGCACTCATTCCTCAGAGGAAACATTTTCTCACTAGAAAAAAAATAGTTCTTATGGCTTGTAGGACTTATGTGACTTCATTTGCAAAAGCCTGTGGACACATACTTTTTTATGTGCTATAGCAATTGCACAACACTAATATATGTATTATGGTGTGGATTGCCAGAACTGTTTACCTTCCATGAGGAATTAGTTGTTTACCTACCAGTGTTTGCAGCTGGGGGAATGTGAAAAATGGCAGCCTTTCTGTTTAATGATGTATGCATGAATAAATGGGATAACAGTCACTTATTCTGAATGAGTCTCTTGCTGCACAGAGAAATGGAAAATAGTCAGGCAGGTTGGAAATAGACTAACCAAAATGTTATGTCCTCTCTGACAAGTTAACATTGCCATACTCTTTGAAAATGCTTAGTTTACAGGTATTTCAATTCACTTATCTTCTTAAAAATATTTTCTTCTACAACCTCTCTGAAAAAAAGTTGTGATCTGTGGATACTGCAATCAACAGAAAGGCACACCCATTTTTTTAAATGGGTCTTTGATGAGTCTACCCATATCCTAAAACCAACTTTATTTTGTATCTCTATGTTCATTTCCCACCCATGTATCAGATTTATGAGGTACATAATGTTGGGGAAGTGGAATCACAGTATAAAAAAGTGAAAAGGAGGAGGAGACAATAACAGTATATTGGGAGAATTTATGGTGCAGGACAATGAATTAGAAAAGAAAAAAGAAAGTACACCAAGCCAAAGATGAGATGTAACTTACCTGAGTGGAATTTGCTAGTTCTGTGCATGAACAGCAGGTTTTGTAACATGCTACAGGCACCCAGTGATTATTTTTACTCATTTCATTATTTTCCCAATATGTTGCACCAATAGTAGAAACAAAATATTTTTCACGTTAGCAACTTAAAAATATAATATCAATTTCTCTATACTATTTCCTCTTGCTTGTCATAAAATGAAACGGGAGGAAGGAAAAAAAGGAAAAGAAAAACAGTAGTTTCATTAACAACTATTAGTCTGTCTGGTTTGTGCATAGTACAACAATTCAGCCCAGCTTGATGGATTAAATGTGTCATAAGGCTAACAAAAATGAAAGACAGAAAACCAAACTCATATGAAATCAAACCAGATACTGACAAATTCAAGGACCCATGTTATCACTGTATCTAGCAGAGAAGGGGAGCAAAAAGCAAAGCAATGGAATGCAATTGATGCACCAATAAATAACTGTAGAAAATAATAGATTTTTTTTCCATTTTAAACCTTTTAATAATGATAGGAGGAAAATACATGGGCAGAAAAAAATGAGAATAAATTGGTCAATGTGCCCTTACTCAAGTCCAAGTTACTACAATATTTCACTGTTTAAGGAAACACACAAACTTTTTTGTCTTAACTGTCTGAGGCTTCTTATTCCTCAGTATCAATGTAAGATAGTCGTATAGAGACATTTCAGCTGCTATTTCAGAAAGTGACATGTCTTAATGATGCTGCAATAAGTGCTGTCTATTTAGTGGCAAAGTTCTCTAAAGAGCTATCTTAGAAACTACTATGATTGTGTCTCTTACATGAGCAAAGAGGTTTGCTAGAGTATACATATGCTTATCATGAGAAATGAGAGGATAGAGACAAAGGAAACCATTCTTCTCATTTTGGTCTTTAAGTATTCACAGAGAAGCGTCTCATTACTGCATTTACAGTGACATCTCTGTTTATTAACTTCTTCTTAAGATTTATGTGCTTGGATCTTGAATGTATCTAACAGAGCTATACACTATTAGTTATTGTTGATGGCACAAAGGCTTTGTTTACAAATCAACTCAGTTAATTAGATTGATACAATAACTTTTACAAGATTAATAAATGTCTTAATACAATAGAGTTTGACTACTTCCAAAAAAACCCGTACATGTGCCTACATTTACCCTTGAAACAATGGTTTACAAATTATATGGTTAAATAAACTTGCAAGTCAGGGGAGACAAAACAGGTTTCAAATTTTTTTTGAAAGTCTAAATTAAGTTTTCATATTTCTATGTTATTTTCATGGAAGATGATTTCTAAAACCCATAGCTCATAAGCTGTTAATTTTAACAAAATCACAATTCATTCCAAGTTTTCTTACTTGAATATCCCGCAGATATGTGAATAACTCAAGAATAGTAAACAGTGCTCCTCTCATTAAGAGGCCTTTTAAGTCATGGTGACCTGCTCCTTTTGAAAGTTAATCTGGTGTTGACTAGCTTTGAGAATTTTATCTGAATTACTTACAAGATTGTATTTTATGTTTGTACAATTTACAGTTTATTTACTGCAAAATACTGATGCTTGTGGTGATGCTAGGGATGGCTGAGTGGCTAGAATGTAATAGTTTGCTAGTATAAGATTTTTATTTCTCTTCACAATGTCCAAACTCTGCCTCCTGCACAGTATTGAGATACCATGCATTAAGTTCTTAGTCTGTATATGTGGCAAATTCCAAGAATCTCCCCAGCTCTCTGATAACTACCCTTACACAGCCAGACAATTTCTATTCCAAAATGCAGTATTCTTTCTGATTTATTACTTATTCACTTGCATTATTACTAATTGTTTGCGGAGCAGAATGGATAAGAATATTTGTATTAGAATTGTGCAAGCACAAAATAATTGTTTCAGTCCAAAGCAGTAGTAAGAACCTATATATATATGTGTATAAAATTAAAATTTATAACAAAATATATTAAAAGAAAATAAGGGAAGATAAAAGCTCTGCCAAAAGACAGCTATGTGTAACTACTCTCCAAGAAGGACTACTTGAAAGTTTTTATGAAGTTAATTTTTGGTTTGGTTTGATTTAGAGGAATTTTGTTTTTTCTTAAAGAAATTAAATATTTTAACAAAAACCTATGATTTGAGTTGATCTTTATAAACAATAGGCAAGGAAAGATCTTAAAACCAAGAAATTAACAAAGATATTAATGACTAGATCTAATTTCTGGGTTTGGTTTTAAAGTGGTTGTCATAACGTTGATTTAACTTTATGAAATGCTTCAAAACATTTAGGCACCTGCATATAACCCACATCCTTCAGTGTGAAGGAATAAACATAAAAGTATAGTAGAAATTGCTACTCAAAACAGACCAGATTCTTACATTTGTGGGTCTGAATGTTGCCTTGACATTATTACTTGTAAAGCAGTGACAGTATAAAAGATCAAGAAACACATTTTCAGAGTAAAATTTCAATATTATTGCAGACATTTCAAATTTTACAGTGGAATATGGATTCAGGCTTTTGTTTTTATTCTGTCTACAAGAAAAAGTGCATACAGAGGATGAATCAAAACAAACAGAGTCTGTAATCCTAAAAATGCCAAAAATCTATCTGACATTAATAAGAATCTTGCCAATATATGTCATACTTTGTAGGAAAATGCTGAAGTGAATCCCAAGGAAGACAGCTCTGGAGAAACACCTTGAATGATTAAGAGACTTGCTGTTGAAGTTTTAAAGTGTAGTTTTACTTGTCATACGGTCTTTTTTTGTTGCAATCGCCTACCTCCGCTGTGCTGTCCTCATCACTACCACACCCTGTTTATTGTATCCCTCGAGCTTCTTTGTTCTCTTGATGAGTCAGCCATTAAGCTAGTTTGCCTCCTCCTGGGTCAGGTGGTGCCCACCCCCACTCAGAAGCCCTGGGATTCCCAGGGCTCCCAGGCCCCCCTCCCCTCTCTGCCCTGCTATTCCAAGGTGGGAAGCCCCGTGTGTGAGACCCCTATGCCTCGTGGCTGGGGGGGCAGGGCCAGGAGTGCAGCCAGCTCTGGCCCTGTCCTAAATCCGTTGGTTAATGGACCTTAGACCCTGCTCCTTCCTAAATTTTCTCCCAATCCAGCCCCAGATCTGGCATCTTCCCCCTGAGATCTTATAAAACCTGGGGGATTGTCTCAATAAACTCTCTCTCTTGCCTGAACTGCCTGGACTCCTGGTCTCTGTCTCCCTTCTCTGCACCCTCTTGGACAAGGGGAAAGCAGAGACCCCTCTCCCTTCCCTCTAACAATACCTGACCATGTCCGTTCTTTGTATGTTTTTGTTATGGGTTTAGCTAGGTAGGCCTAAATTTAGGCTTTAGATTTCAGACCAGGCCTGAGACTATCCGCTGACTTGAGCTGGGCTGGGCTAGCTGACAGCTGACTACTGGCCAATAGTATCCCATATCATATTCCAACATCATCTCAAAGTCTATGAGCCGGTGTGGGAGTGGCTTGTTCAGTTCCTTCAAGTTGTGGTCCCAGTAAGACACACTGTGCCATCACAGGAGGGACGGGAGGCCCAGGCCCAGCACCAGCTTACCACCATGTTATCTTAGGGAAGTAAAATGTTTGTTCTTAGTCTTTCTGCTTAAGTCTATCTGAGGATTGAGTTCTCTGGAGTGATTTGTAGTTAAAATGGTGGGATTGGTGTTCAATGGGGAATTATTTCTTGTTATTTCTAACTTGTATGTGTGTTATATTGTAGTTTCCTTTAATTTACTCATTTCTGTATAAAAATATATAGTTAGTTTAAGTTTAAATCTGTTTCCAGGTTTTTTCCCCTTTCTCTCTTTTCTCAGCAGGGGAAGAGAGGCTCTAACACTCTGTGTTGGGCAGTTGGCATTTTGCCAGCTCAACCCAAGACAGTTTTCCATATGGATAACCATTTAAATCAGAGCATAATACTGAATCTATATATAAGGTTCTACATTTTTATTCATGGACTCCTGTTATCATAGTTTATTATAACTTAAAACATTAAAAAGTAAAAGGATAATTCACCTCGAAAGAAAGGCAAAACAGCTACAAAATTACTATGAACCATATTTCCAGAAGATCATGAAACACAGGAACTTAGAAATATTTGTACTGTCACGGGACTAGGTGCTTAAATGATCTTAATAACCCAGGTAAAAGTCCAACTAACTTTTATTGACACTCAATGCCCAAAACCTGGTAGAAGATTCTAACTTCTATGTTCAACAATGCAAACACAATATAATTCTCACTACCTTAGTCTGATTTGATTGGTGAGAAATTAAATAGATTTTCCTGACTAGAGTGTGTTTTGCCTGTGATGGCAATCACTGAGTGATTTCTCCCTGTCCATATCTCAAACCATGAACCTTTTGTTGTATTCCCCGTCCCAAGTCCCACTGAGAACAGGAGAGGTAGAATGGTTTGGTGGATACCTAGCATCAAACCAGGATCAGTCAACTACAGCCATATAAACACAACTGAAAGAAAATCTCTCAGATGCAGATGAATGATTTTTATTCTTTCTTATTTTTGTTAGGTATAGAATTTGCATCTCTCTTTTCCAAACAGGAAATTGAGATTAAGTGGCTGAACTAAATTCATGAAAGAAATTTGTGAGAGATATTATGGTTGAACAGGGGACCAACTTCTTGAGTGGTACCTGAATTCCATCAAGTATTTTAACATGTTGTCTTAAAGTAAATATCTGTCTGGGAACGAGTTTTAAATTTTTCATCAGTCTCTAAATTTAAATAAAAAGATAGTTTGAATAACTACTTTCTCCCTCCCTCCCTTTATCACTATAGTTTGTTTCTCTCACAGATTATGATAAAAAATAGAAGTGTAGCAGTTTCCTTTAAAACATGTGTTTTTCATGCATATTTCAAAGGAATGGATTTTTCTGCTTTTAGTTTCATGGATTACTATTTTTCTTGATAATTTACTGATTTCAGTGGACCAGATACAGGCAGTTTTAAAAATTATTGTATTAAGATAGTGTTAAAATTTAATAGCAGAATACCTGAGTCATTGATTCTTTTGATCCTACATAGATATTTGTGTGTCCATCATATGCTTAAAGTCTTATTATATGGTGATTAGCAAAATATTTTTAACAGGAAAATTACAATATGATTATAATGTTTTGTTCTGTTTTCTGGACTTGTCTGCTACTTTACAATGAAATAACAGTTGCTGAGGTAAATGAATTTGACATTCAAATTGATCTCAAGACAGTATTATTCTTTAATACCAGTTAATGTTTTTCAATGTGAATAGCTCATAAGAGATTCTAATATTTATGCTTTTATATAGTCTTAAAGTTTCCTCCATTGATATCAACTAAATTGTCTACAGTTCTAGAAATGTTGGAGATTTAGTAAGAGAACAGAGTGGTGGACAGAAGAAGTTTCTGTTTTCTCTTAATTTTTACCCCTAAGTACCTTGCATCAGGATTTAAAGTCTCATAAACTCATCTGGTTCTGTTGATTTTAGGGTAAATATATTATACGAAATTCAAATCCTGTTTTAATTCAAAACATACTTCTTATTGTGTCTGATGCACTGTATAAAAATGTGTCTCTTGCACTGTATCAAAATTTTTAAATGTGTCTCAGTCACCTGTACAATAATTTAGTATGCAGCTTAAGCATCTATTAGAAAAGTAATCTTTCATTTGCATTCATTTTGACTTTGAACCGTTGTGTTATACATGTGTTTAGTAAAGAATTTATATTGGCATACCTTTTGGTTCTGATGTACCAGTGTTTAAATACAAATCTTTGGGGAGAGTGTTTGTATAAGAAACACACTGATAATAAGTAAAATAAAAATTTTAAGTCTATCTTAATTTTGAAAAACATAGATTTGGTTTATCAATAAGATATTCTTCGTGTGTCTAATTTTGCATGTTAGTGTTCAGAAAAGGATCTTAATTTAAGGTAAACTCTAAACCTATATGCCTAAAAACCAACAGACAAGCCAAAAAATACACAAGAGAGTTTAAATATTTTTTTTCCCAGTATATGTCTTCAAGATGAGGAGAAAGAAAAATTTGACAGGAACTCATAAAACTTTGAAATTCAGAGAACTTCCACCTATTCCTAATCTTCATCTCTCATTTGTTCTAATCTACTGTTCTCTGTTAAAAAAAAAAAAAAGTAAAAAGTTCATAGGTACACACAACTTAAAAATAGAGATCAGACCTCTGTACATTTCCAAAATCAGGTTCAAAAGTTCAGAAATGAAAAGGATATTTTTTTGATTAAAATGAACCATGATCAAAAATAAAAGATCCTTAGTGAACCCTTTTAGTGTTTTTGTAAGTGAAAAGAGCATTTTTGTTCGACTAATAAAACATCTTTCTGAATTTTGTAGTACATATCAGTGTTCACAGTGCATTGCCTTTTTGCCCATGGTTGTATTTGTACAACCTGAACCTGAGTTACAGCACACTGCAGCAGTGTCTCAAACTTTCTTCCCCTTATAATAAATAGATTCACCTGTACTGCCCATGAGCGTAAGTTCTTGACTCACAGTATCTCTGACCGTATTTGACCATTACCTAAGAGACTGTTATTTAGCATTGGAAAAAAACATATTGAGGAGCATACTCACACTGAAACATGCTACAGGATTGTACAACAGAATTTCACTTGAATGCCAGTCTTACTTAACTCATTAATTTAGGCTTATGTATCAGGATGCATGACCAGACAAGTATGCTGTAATGTCTTGCATTACACCAAGTAGGTAGGAAAAGAAGCAATGATGTATGGTGAGAGACATAGGCTGCTCAGACTGTCTGACAGGAGAAGAAATATGAAAAAAAAAAATGAAGCTTGAAAATTCACTATTCATTGAGCTTATCCAGGACCTTATGACATCCTTCATCACACACTAAAACTTATAGGAGTTTTCTGTCTCTATACTGGTTATTATAAAAATCATTTAACACAAATGATGGGTCTCTATCATTTTAAGACTGCCAGTTCTCTGGAATTCAGTTTAGGAGGACAAATGGATGTGGTATTGAAAGAACAGTATAATAAAATAATTTTTTAAAAATTCAGCTCTGATGATGAAAGAGTAGTCTGACATATTGAAAGGACTTTGTTACTAGCATCGTTTCTTTCTCTCACTCTTTGTCTTAAGCTTGGGAAGGCTCTGAAGAACATTAATCACATACCGATATCCCACTGGATAAAATGTACCAAATTGTCCAGCTGATGACAAAGCATCATTTGTCTAAACCATGGAGTACTTTAGTGTTAGGTGGTTAAACAATAAGCCAAAGTCTGTTACTAAAAAGGAAAGTTGCAAGTAGACTGTACACAATTCTCATACCAGGTGTATCATGAAATTTTTCTATCACTATCCTATGCTACTCTCTCTCTGTTTAGTTCTAAAGGGTTTAGATTATCCATGATATAAATAACATATTTCAAATATTTGAAGTAAACATAATGATAAATTTTTTTAGATTTCACTTTTAAACCTATTTTTTTCTGAAGTTCAGAGCAGATAAAAATATTGCATAGAATGAGTCCTATCATGAGATATTTGAGCAATATGCAAGGTTCAACAAAATGTATAGACTTTCCAAGAGAGCTCCAAATGAATTAATCTCACCTAAATTTGAATTAGAAAAATAGAATCATGTTAGACTCATAAAATAACTTGGGTTGGAAGGGACTTTAAATATAATCTAGTTTCAACCCCTCTACCATAGGCAGGGAACCATCCAGTACAACAAGTTACGCAGTGCTCCTTCCAACCTGGCCTTGAATGCTGCCAGAGGTGGGACATCCACAACTTTTCTAGACAAACTGCTCTGGTGCCTCACCTTCCTCATAGTAAACAACTTCTTTCTAATATCTAACCTAAGCCTACTGTCTTTCAGTTTAAAGCCATTCCACCTTATCCTGTCACTCCATGTCTTTATAAAATGTCTCTCTCTTAAAAAAATTGTTCAGAACTCCTTATCTTTAAAAGAGATGAACAGTATTCTAAAGTTGTGCTTTTGAAACCTACATAGAAAAGTGGCTCTTTTCTCTTGGTTTAATCCAAGTACAAATTGCAGGAAAACTTTTATCAAGATTCAAGAATATGAAACAATTTGATAGATCATCTGAGCAGGACAAACTCATAAAACAGGTTGTTCATCATTTTGTCCAAACAGAGTAAAATATGCACTATTGATTACTGGCCCGACCTGTAAGTAAAAAAGGATATATAAACATTCTGAACATCCAAGTACCATGTCAATACAGTTCTCACTTAAATGAACAATGATTTTACCTGTGCAGGCTTGCTTTTCAGTTATACTACAGTTTATTCTATCCTGCTGTCTTAATTAACATTGCCTTTATTAGAAGAACATAAAATTTCAATGGCTGCTTTAGGCAAGCAAAATAAAATCAACACTACAATTGAATTACAATTATATGAGTCATAATGGACATCTTCTTTAACTGAAAACTAAGAAAAGAATCCCAGTGCATAAATGTCAACAACACTGTCTCATATTAAGGCATTGAGTGGACTGGGGGCTCTCTGGGGATTGGGGACCTGAGCAGGGGGTCAGCCAGAACCTGTTCCACTGTCCACCAGGAGCAGGGCAGCCAGGAGGGCACCAGGGGCAGCACCAGCCCTGGGCACTGAGATCCTCTCTGGGATTGTGTGTGGGACCCACAGCTGGACAGGGCAGGGCTGTGAGGAGTTGGAGACCAGCATCTCTGAGGCAGGGACAAGTGGCACCGGGGGGCTGAAATGGCATCGTGGACTGTGGGTGGGTTGGAGGGACACTTGATAAGGGGTGGGCATGGGAAGAAATGCCTCTATTGCCCTCAGGCTTCTGACATGTATTTCATTGAGAAGTACAAGCAAATAAGAAATCACTGCTGTTTCTAGCAACACCATTCAAACAGGATGCAGCTGAACAGACAGTACAGAGATTACAATGAGAACCTTTATTCCAAAAAGAGAGAGAGGAAAAAAAAATCAAACAGGAAGGAAAAGATAATATTATTTTTCTTTTTTAAAACCAAAGTATACCTCATAAACAGAGCTTCTCCTTCAGTCTCAAAACTGACTTTGCAAAACCTGTCTTGGTTTTGGACCTGTTATTTGTGTATAGTCGAATTTGTCAACAGGGAGATCTGATAAGCACAAATTAATTTTAAACAGACAGAAAAAATGTGGATTTTTGAGAGTGCATTGCATAATTTCATGGCCTGAACTTAAATCAATATATTTGTTAACTAAGAGTTCCAGTTACAGAACAATTCTTCAGTTTCTCTATTTTTGTTTTTTCCCTTCAGTTACACTTATACAACCTGACTGAAAGTAATGGAGTTGAACAAGTGAATCCAAAGGCAATACTTGACCTGCAAAAATCTTTATTTTTGGTGATCCATGAGTCAGATAGAAGACAAATAAGCTCCCAAATCCCAAGCCTAATTTAAGGACTGGCAGTCAGTAAAGCATTTGAATTGTAAACTGAATTAATTTGATTGAGAAATTATGAGGGGGAAAATAACTATTGAATGTGGCAATACTATTTTTGCAGATTTTTGAGAATAGCCTTGTGCTTTTAGAATTAATCATGTCCAGCTGCTTATTCCCTAATTGAAGACAAAATGCTCCATTTTTATATTGTCATTGGTTGCCATAGAAATGATAATCAGATCAAATAAACAGAAAATAAAAGGATTATGATTTCTAGTGAGGCATAAGTTGAGGAACCCTTGACAAACAAAGAACTTTCTTTCTTCTAAATATCAGTCATAACAGATGTAAAGAACAGAAATGTTATATTTTTACATACACAATTATGAACTTAATAGCAATTTTTTTTTTCATTTTAGAAAACACAGCTCCATTTAGTTGCAAAGAAAGAGAGATGGGGTAGCACATTGCTATTTAAGACCTTAACTGTGCAAAGCCAAACTATAAAGTAGATCTTAAAAGCTAGCACATGGAGAGAAAAACAACATTCCCAGCCATACAAACCTGTCCCAAACAACAAAAAAACCCACAAGAAATTCAAAGATTTTATAAAATCCTTCATATCAACTTCAATAACTAAATACTCATTAATGTTTTTAAATTTGTTATCTTTAAATAATAGTCTGAGTTGGAAGAGACCCAGAAGGATCATCAAGTCCAACTCTTAAGTTAATGGCCCATATGGGGATCAAACCCACAACCTTGATGTTCCTAGCACCATGCTCTAATCAACCAAGTTAATCTCAGGATCAGTTGCAACTCTAAGTGGCTAAGAAAGTTACATTTATATAGTTTATATGGATAAAACAGGGCTGAAAAATTGCTACATACCTAGTATATAAGTCAAATAGAAAATTGTCATGAAATACAACTGTGTAAAGTTATTTTTTCTTTTGAGAGAATCATGGATTTTCTAAAGGCTTTCTATATCTGTATGTAGACCAGAAGAGTCATAAAAAATAGGAATAGTCTAGAGAGATGAACAGGAATCAGGTCCTTCACTCATTCCTTGTGAACTCTCCAAACTTGAGGGTGATATCCCATCATCTGTGATTCTTCTATGTCAGGTGAGGTATGTTTTGCGTGGAAGAATGTGAAAGTTATTTCCACCCTAAAGTTTTAGCTAGCTTAATGGAGAGTATATTTTTATGGCTGAGGTTGGTTCCTCAAGTCTTCAAAATGATGTATGTACTCCCTTCTCAAATATCCAGCATAATAATGTTCATTGCTCACAGTTTTCTGTATGTTATACATTTTTTTCCATTACTTATTCTGTTCATTGTCCTGCAAATTCTTGCATCTTCTTTTCATTATCCTCCTTGAAATAATCTCCCTTCATTACACTGTATAATGGTTTCTTCCCTGACTTACCAACATTTTCTTTGTAGATTCCTAACATGACAATGACAAGCTTCTGCAAAGTATATTTGAGATACTTCCATTTTTCACTCCTATTTTCACACTCTCATTAGAGGGTTATGCTGAAAGCTTAATCTCTGCTGTATTCATTTATTTATTTGCCAAACCTATCACTTATGGGTTTGTCATGTAGTATTCACATTTTCACTAGCAGTTCTCTAACTGAAATCAGAAAGTTAAACAGTAAAGAATGGATTCATTATAATGGAAGACAAAAAGCAAAAACAAAACCAAAACAACAAACGCCTCCAGCTGTCTCTGAGTAAATAACAAACTACATTGTCTTAAAAATGTCCAGTTATTGGCTGTCAGAAGTAGGACTGGTGAGTAGCTCCATAAATACACAAAACAGTAATTATATTGATGGATACAGGTATTACACAGTATAATAGCCAGGCAGTGTCCTAGAACAGCATATTAGATGTGTAGGATATGTTCAGACAGCATTTAGTGGAGGAGCCTTCTTCTAGTGAGAAATTAAAATTGGTATGAATTAGACAAAGAACTTCACTCTTCGATTCTTTTTTTCTCTTTCTCTCTTTTTTTTTTTTTTTTTTTTGGCAAACATGAAGTATGTTTTCTAACGAAATGAAAACTGATGTCAGAAGGAAAGGTTCACCATTGGAATCCAAAAAAGTATTTCAGGAGAGTTAAAATTTCTCAGCTGTGACAGTCAGAACTAAGTTCTAGATTTGATTTCCTTTCCTGAAAGAAAAAAAATAGTCTATTTCATCCATGATTTCCAAAATCCACATGTTAAAAAAACCTGGGCTTTGCCAAATCTGCATTAGATTTAATGAATATTTCTTTTTTTCCACTACTATAAAATTATTTGCAAGACTGTATTCATGCTTCATTGTCCAGCACACTAAGCAGAGAAGACCTGAGATGAGTCAGATTATTAAATTTGTACAGACACACTGTCTCTTGTGTACATAATTGTTGAAAATGAATAGGCAGAACAGATATTTTTATTTTCATTTTACAAAGGTTTGAGTACAGCCGGCTAATTCTTAAGGATTGTTAATCAAAAGGAATTAATGGCCCTCAAGAGAAGTCTGAGTTAAATAGATTCTTGTTATTTGCCTAAAATAGGTCCTCTTGTTTGCTGGTCTTTACATGTCTCAATCTATAACCTGGTTCAAACTCATATTGACCTTCTTCATGTTATGGTACATAGCTGTTACAACTAAAGAGATTAAAAGAAAGCAAAGATATGAAAGATAGAAGATATGAAAGACCTGAAAAATATAGGACAAGGGGTAAAGACTCTAAAATGGAAGAGAGTAGATTTACATTAGATATTGGGAAGACATTATTGTGAGGCTGTTGAGACACTGCTATAGGATGTCCAGGGAAGCTGTGGATGCCACATTCCTGGAAGTGTTCAAGGCCAGGCTGGATGGTGTCCTGGACAACCGAGTCTAGTGGAAGGTTTTCCTGCTCATCGCAGGTGCGTTTGAACTGGATGGTCATTAAGGTCCCTTCCAAGCCAAACTATACTATGCTTCTGTGATGCTATGAAAAGGTTTCTAAAGAAACAAAATTAAAATCAGTTTTATTTCAGCACATTGGGGAGAGCTTACAGATGGAATTGCAGAAAATCAATCATTTAAATACTTATGCCAATAGAACAGGTTTTTAGTCACCAAAAACCTTCTTACTTACAACAGGAAAATAATAAACAGGAAAAATATATTCTTCCCTGCTTGATATTCCAAGCTAGGGGTAGAGCAGTGAATAAACTTGGCCTTCACAAAACTTTAAGTAGATAAACACTTTTTACTTTAGTCTACTTTTATGAAAAATGGTCCTCATAAATCCTTATAGAATACTGACTCCTAAAAATTGCAGTGAAAATATTAAACACTTAATGTTAGATGATGTAAGATACAGGGATAATATGATAAAATATATCTCTGTCACCTTAAGAAAAACTTTGCTTATTACAATGATGCTCTATCTTGATTGATGCTCATCATTAAAATAAATAAATCCTGTGCTATTATTTGAAGTCCATTTAAGCAAGTCTTACCAGTTAAAGTTTTTTTTTTCCCATTTATGGTGGTTTGTTTTTAAATTTCTTTTCCCCCTTTCTTATTGTGACAGCACAAGCATTAGACCTAATCTGCCTGGAAAGAACTTAGAAAAAGAACCCTCTCAGGCAAATTGTTGCACCCACTGAATTCAGCATCAAGCTGTCAAGAGCTTTGTGGAAGGCTGTGTAAGTATAGGAAAGAATTGGAAGAGGGAATTCAGTCTTTGGTGGCAGTGTTACCTTTCATATATGTTAAATGTATACATCCTTCCCAAGACAGGCATGGTTTGTCTTTTTGATTTACCAAAATTTATTTTTACCTATTGATCAAACTCATAGCTAGACCTTTGCATGGCACTTAAATGACATCCAGTTGAATGAATTTTTTTGGAGCTGTGTTGATTTAAATAAAACTCACAGATTAGGAAGATTCAAAGAGTGCAATTATTTTGTTATTTTATGTCAGAAAACTGACTGGTTTATTTGGTTTTGTGGTGGCATTTTATTTGTCAGTCTATTTGGTTTGGGCTTTTTTAACTATTTTGTTTGTCTGTAAAATTATCCTCTATCCAACAGTTATCCAGAATCTCTATTGTAATACTCCTAGACAAACTCTGACATTTTGCAGAATAAATAAAATCAGTAGGAAAACAGAGATGACTTTGACACATAATTTAATATACAGCAATTTATCAGCTCTTAAATTCTTTCCATACTGTAAAAATTTCTGTTTAAAATCCCAAATATTCTACATTAAATCTGTAGGGATTCTATAAAGACTGTGACTGTACATATAATCTATAAAATTTTCTACCTAAACTTTTAGATTTTAAACATGCACTTAAAAGAATGATTTTAACATACTGTAATTTGCCTTTCATTTCGAACTACAAATGAAACCTGTTGTAATGCTGTTCTGTATCTGAACATGACATTCACTGGGCCTCTATTGGTTTTGATGGGTTCCCATGGAAACCGGAGAGAAAGAAAGAGAAGGAGCACAGTTTTGTATGCTTAACCACCAAGAGTTACATCTTCTGCATTTCTGAGAAAGAAATCGGTGTCTGAATCTTAACTTTAGAAAGAGGCCATAGTATAACGTATATTTTTGACAAGATGTAAGGTAGTAATGATATATACTGGGTTTGCATTAAAAGCTTCTGTTTATATTAAGACCGTGAATGTCAGTGAAAATGGGAGTTCAAGCTGTCTGAAATTTTTGTCAACCCACCTACCCAGCACAAATGGGGCATGAGAGTGAAAAATGAACCTATGAAATTGTGCTGCACGCCAAGACATCAGAAAACTGCCAGTTCTGAAAAGAATCAAAACTTAATCTCCTTGAAATGCTCTCAGTTTACTGTGACTTTTTGCCTGGAACAATGTAGATTAAAATTAAAATAATCATGAAAAAGTTTGTATAAGGTCCAAATTTACAAGGCTATTCAACACAAAAGTGTGCATACAAAACTCACAACTGTAATGAACAAGAAGAATTTTGTCAATTCTAAGCATGGCTTGGAAATAAAAAATAAGGTGTTCTTTTAGTATTTCAGACTAACAAGTATTTAAAAATATACAAACCCCACACATAACTGGAAAATTTTTTCAAATGAAAAATTAGGAGAAGTTTGACATTATTACGTATTAACTGTTATTACTTGCTTTAGAGAAATGTGGTGATAATTTACAAAGAACACTACTTGGGGATTATGAAGTTCTTAAATAGGTGAATCCTCTATCCACTATACTATACATGCAATAAGTTTACACAGTATATTTTAGATAGATGCCCTGCCATTGTCTTGAACTGACTGTTACATATTTATTGAGAAAAAACTGGCTACTTTATATCACAACTCTATAAACTTGCTGAGATGTAGTGGAAACTTTTGGAGGAAAAAGATTATATCCATTCACTATAAACCTTCCAAACATATCTGCAAATACATTTTTTTCTTTCCCCTCTCTCCCTACAGATAAGTTGAAAATCAATTATTTTGTTGAAATAAAGAAAAGAAAACCAAATAAAGCAGCTTTGGCATTCACAGTTGTCCCATTTAAATTTAACATACTATCATGAGATGAGAAATAACTACATGCTAACTGAAGATTCATATTTTCTCTCTTCTGCTGTAGGATTGAGCCTTTGCTAAAGATCCAGAGAAAATTGCAGTGTTGAGGTGCTGTATGGGGCAAGTTGCCTACAACCAGAAATATATATATGACTGTGATCTCTGGAGTGACAACAAGTGCCAGAAAAGGGCATTTAAATCCTGCATATGTGCAAATTCAACAGAGGAGCTGATTTTGTTTGACTTTGGGTTCCATGTTCTACTGGGCTGCAGTGGCACTGGAAATTCAGTCATTCCCAGAAAACACAGCACAATGGCTTCTCCATTCTTCCTTGACTCATATGGAGGGAAACAGAGTGAATCTATAGTAGTAAATAATATAGAAAGGGTTTATATATATTTTTTTTTTCCTGATGGAAGTGATACACTTTCATAACCTTCATTATGTGATCTGAAAACAGAAGCATACCTCTGACATGAGAACCTTGTCCCTTCCTATATAAAACACACATGGGAAAGGAAAGTCTCTGTCTTAAAATGTTGGGGCAGGTGCGTTGGAAGAGAGGTCTTTGTGCCCTTGCCAGCCCACCTCACACGGTACCCCAGGTTCGGGCTTCTAGTCGTACGTGCGTATTCTCATAGAGATCAGAGCTGTACGCTAAGGTTAAAAACAGGAATATATTCAACTTTATTCAGGGTTGAACAGGTTATATAGGGTTTTGGGCTGAACATGAGCACAACAACAACTTTGGATAGGCTGAAGGTCTGATCACGCAGCGGTGGTCTGCCCTCATTGGCTGGGAACCAGCAGCCACGCACAAGCAGCTCTTCCCAGGTGCCAGCGTGGAGATATTTACCTTGGGTCTGAGGTTGTTTACCTAGCTCTCAGGCTGCCTCAAGTTCGCACTGACTTTGCCAGACTGTCAGCTCCTGAAACGTGGGTTGTGCATGCAAGGGCTTACCAGATCTCTCTTACATTAAAAAGTGAATGTTTAAAATTAAGTTTTTATAAAATCCTTTTATCTTCATTGGTTTCCTATATTATCTATGATTCTTGCAGGATCTTTTCTGACATTTGAAACACTCAGTCTTGTTTTGGGACCGAAACCTCAGAAGAAATTATTTATTCCTTCAGAAAGCAAAGCATCCAGAAACAGGAACTGAAATTATCTGCAAAATTTCTAGGTCTTATTAGGTGCATGTATATGTGCTTATAATTTACACGTTTGACTGGACATTTGCAGTATCATTAAGTTTTATAGTTCTTAAGCCTTGAGTGAGGGAACTTCAACAAGTCAAAGGAGCTCTGACTCCATTAAGATCATTGCAAGAGCTTTCCCTGTCTTTTACAGTCAAGACTGTTTTTATGTAAGTAGAAAAACACATCTTCAAAGTGTTTATCAGAGATAACTTGTCAGTCAATTATGTGCAATGTTTAATTACTTTTCAATTACCATACTAGTAGGATAAATTTAAATATTCATGATGAAAGTGTGATATTTGCAATGAAACAAAAAGGAAAGTAAATATTATTTACCTCAGTTATAATTCTGCAGAGGAAAGAATGATAGACTAGGAATGAACAAGTTCCAGTGCAACAGAAGATAAACATTGACTGCTTTGGCACATATTAAAGAGACAAGACCCTTGAAGTTATATTTACTAATAAAAGTAGTTTATGCATTCCCATTAGTTATGTGTATTATTTTTCAATGCTTTCACATAGGGAACATGCATCAGTAAGAAACATTTTAATTTAAAATGATGCAAAGTAGTCCCAATGCAAACATAGAAGCTGAAAAAAATTATTAAGCAGTAGAAAACTGTCCAAGTACTAAATTTTAAGATGAAAAAATATATTAAAAAATCATTATGCAGTGATGGCATTTGTGCAAGATAGAATCTAGAGCCCAATACCATTACTGTTATCTTCAGCTTTCACATAAAGATAAAAATCTTACGATTCTGAGTTATTCAGCTAAATTACTTAGATATTCAAACTTTTGGGGGGAGAACTTTTTCTCCCTCCATTTGTAAAGCAAACAACTTTTCCCAATTCATATGACTCACTCTAACATCACTGAGCTAATGTCAATTTCCATTACCAAGGAAGAGGACAGAAGCATTCAGTCACTTTTCAGATTGTAAAAGGACTATACTGCCTTCCCCATACTGATACGGAGATAATACTCTTCTGATTAGATGATATTGCTTGTAGAAATTTCTTCTAGTTTTAGTGTTCTGAAGCACGTAAATGAAATATTCCTAAGTAAAAATAATACTTTGAAGAAAAGAATCTTATCAATCCATAAAATTCATGCTGGAAATAACTAGTATGTTACATCACGTATATTCTCCTTATAATATCTTGAAAAAGAGTTGAGGATTTTCAGTTTCAGTGTGAGAAAGTTTCACGCAAAGGTATCATCTTTCTTATGCCATTTGACTTTCTGTGAGATGGTCATAGAAGTTATTCCATCTTTTTAAAGATATTGTGGCAGCACATAGACAAAGAAACACATCCTGTATCTTTGATAATGCAATAAAAGTCAGTATAAGATGCAATATGAATACTTCAAGTTGCAGATTTCTAAGAGTGCCAGTAATATGACAGATCAGACACTTTGATCCTAAAAGAGGTCAAATTTACTACTTTCAAGTGCAATGTTTTAAAGAGACTGTAATGTGAAATGTAAACATTTAGAGACTGAAAAACTTCAGTATAATATTTAGCATATACTTGATTCATACAAAGTGTATTATCATTAATTGCATATGCAGTAAAGGATATAGGCAGTTAAATAAACAGGGAAAAAAGTAAAAAAAGCCTACTTCAAATATCTTTCATTATGATTACACAGGAATGATTTTATTAATAGAGCAGTGGAGAAGAGACGAGAGGAAAGAAGAGGGGAAGGGGAGGGCAGGAGAGGAGAGGAGAGGAGCTCGGGGGCCTTATAACTTTATATAAATATCTGAAAGGAGTGTGCAAAGAAGGCAGAATCAGTTTCTTTCCAGTAGTTCCCAGTAACAGGAAAAGTGGTAATGAAGTTCAACCCAAACATCAGGAAACATCTTTTTTCCTGGGAGGGTAGGTAAGCACTGGCACACGTTGTCTCAGGATGTTGTGGAGTGTATGTCCTTGGAGATATATTCAAAAAACACATGAACATGTTTCTGGGCAACTGGCTTTAGATGGCCCTGCTTGATCAAGACTGCAATTTGGGTTTGACCAGGTGACCTCCATAGGTCTTTTCCAACTTCAATCATTCTATGATTCTGTCCCCTGTCAGTAAATGCTGGTTTCTGGATTTCCCAGCCTAGTGAAACCCTGTTACTGGTGCAAGATAATTAGAGAGGATGGAATATGTGACATTCACTTTTGTGAAGGCAGAAAGAGAATGGCAGGCATTTCTATTTTAAAAAGCCATCAAATGGTCCTCAGACTTTATTAAGTTTGAAGTATAGCAAAGCATAACAAAATACAGAATTTCCTTAATTATCTTCAAGGTACGCTTTTGTAAATGTCATAGATACCTTACCCTTGTAAAGTGTCTGGAAGCCTTTTATGGTTTAAAGACTACTGATAAGAAGAAATTACCTCAATTGTGCCATGGGAGGTTCAGATTGGATATTAGGAAAAAATTCTTCACTGAAAGGGTTGTCAAGCACTGACACAGGCTGCCCGGGGAAATGGTTGAGTCACCATCCCTGGAGCTATTTAAAGGCATATAGATGAGATACTTGGGGACGTGGTTTAGTGGTGCATTTGGAAGTATTAGGCTAATGATAGGACTCAGTGATCTCCAGGATCTTTCCAGTTCTGCAATATTGCTCTTGTCAGTTGGACTAGTGGAATTATTATAAAACACAAATAAAATAAAAGTTAACTAACTTTAAATAAAAAGATTTTGACACAGAATTGAAAGGCAAAACCAGAAAAGAGAAATTCAACTACTGATTTCAATGTCATCAGGATTTTATGCATGCAGTTTAAAAGAAAAAAAAATTCTACATTAAGTTTGGGAGTTGGAGAATAAAATCTCCTTCAAGAAGAAGAAGTTTTGGTTTGTTTTATTTTAATTAAGACTTCACTTTTACTTACCTCATAAAAACAGGTATCTGCAAAATTATGACGTCCTTGGCAGGGGATAAAACCTGACTATTGCATATTATTTCAGAAGAGTATTAGAGTTATTTAAACTTGGATTCTTGCTGTTATCTTTGAATGCATTTTCCTAATACAGATTGATTTTTCTAATATATATGTGAAGGAATAATTTCAAACATGAAACAAACATAGAAAATGCATGCATTATCTCAGATTTTCTAATGACTTACAAAATACATTATGTGGCCTCAAAGTTGCATATTTTAAGCATAAAGTTTACATTCAAAACTTTATAAAAATTGAATTCAGATCAGTATACTTTGTTTTAAGGTTGAGTGACAACACTTTTTTGTCCTTGTCAATTTTTCCTTTTTTCCTTTGTGAATTTTCAAAGGTTTCAGCTTAAGATTCTGCACAATACCCTGCTCTTTCTCACAGAGCCCATATGTTCCTTCTCAGTGATGAGACATATTTAGCAATTATTTGACAATTTCAGGTGAAATTTAGATTTATTACAGCCTTCGAACAATTTTAATAAATGGCCCAATATATGTAATTTAACACTTTATTTGGAAAAAAAACCCAAACAAACAAAAGAGCAATGCAGTGTTCAGCTAGGTGTGATTGGGTTATTTGACTTATGGAAAAATACAGAGCAAAGTTCCTTCAGTACTGGCAAAAGCCAAGAAACAACTAAAATACGTTTGCAGTGGAGAAAGAAAAAAGATTGGTGGGGTTTCTTTTCTTTGCTTGGTTTTGTTTTCTTTTCAAATAGTGATTAGACTGGAAAATTAGCCACTTTGGGATTTCTCAGCCAGTGGTAACAGATGGCTAAGTTAGTGATGAACCACTGAGGGGGCTGGAGAGTTGATTAGGGAGACTGACTGAAAGCATGTATCGTCAAGCTGGCAGAATGCCTAGTGAAAGCAGTGACCCATCACTTAGAGTAAGTCTTGAAATATTAAGTGTCCCTATATATTCAGAACTGAGAGGGAAGGGGTAAAAGGCAAGGGAGCTTGTACAGCTAATTTTTTTTTTCAGAAAGTTTTCAGACAGAAACAACTTCTCAGTTCTTGTTTGTGTTTCTTTTTGGTGTAGCTTCTTTTCCTATTCCTGTCATTTTAAAGTTGAGTATAATATGTAAAAAGGAGTGAGTTTTATTTCATTAGTCACAGCTTTTAGGAAAATAACCACCAAATAACACCCACTCCTTTGAAAAAAACCTCCTTGCTTTTCTGTGATTATTTTATAAACTTACTTCAATCCTTTGAAACATAGAAGACTGGCATTATGGGCTTTTGTTATTAATTTTAGTAGAGCATTGAAAAAAAAAAATCTGTGCAAAACATCTTCCATTATCAGTTAAAGTTCTAGAAGAAGATAAAGGACATTAATATTCCACTGTAGACCAAATGCAGTCTTACACCACAGGACTTCTAAATATGAACTATATTGTTCTTTCTCTTTCACCGTTGCACATATTTACTGTTTTCTACAGCCATTAATTTCCCTTCCCACAAAAAATGAATTCATAGGAAGGTGTTATGTATGCATGTATGGTCAGACTTCACAAACGAAGATTTGGGAAGGGCTCTCCCCACGTAGGTGTGCCCTTCCAGCCTGTGCAGTGGATTTTTTAGGTGAGGCACAGCGTGCACAGAACTGGCCCCACCATTTAAGTCCTAAGGTCCATCTGCCACTGCCGAGCGAGCTTGGACAGTGACAGTGAAGTCCTCGGGACTGTCAGAGCACCCGGTACTAACCGGGGCTGACCCTGCTGATCATCCGAGATCTGACCGGATGGGATGGCAGGGAGGCATTTAACTGTCAGGGGGTGGTCCCTACTGAGACTTGAATTAACGACCTTGGAATTCAGAGTCTGGAGTGCTCTCCATCACACCACGGGACTGCCTGGAAGGTGGTATAATATTTTTTGGTAATACGGATATTAGTAGTTCTAGAGGGAAAAGTAATTCTAGAGGGACATGTAGCCAAACCTTTGACTAATAAAAATTCTCATTATCCATCTCCATACTGTCTTTATTCTCTGGGTATCATCAGAGCAAAAGATTGATTTTATTTATTGTAAATAAACATTAAATAGCAGCAACAATAGTATGCAGATCTTTTTTGTACCTATCACTAACTTCCAAATAGGCAAAGCTCATCTTCTGCCAGTAGCATTCAAACTCATTCATGGTAGTAAAAACATAATGAAAGCTATTAGAACTAAAGAAAAATAAACACAACCTTAGAAAATGCTTTAGATGTTGTTTTTTTTTTAATTTTATTCTTTTGTTTGTTTGTTTCTCACAACACTATGTAGATATTTAGACATAGAACTTTTCCTCTTTGGATATGTCTGTATGTTATATAGTTGTGTCCTGACCATATAGACTAACAACTTAACTACTGAAACCAAGAGACACATTTTGCCTAGCAATTTTCCAAAATAATGTCCTTCTTTAAAAGCTAATTAGCCTAAACAAAATATCACCCTAATATAACTATATTTCCCTATAATTTGAGTTGTCTAGTAATTTCAGCATAAAGGTTCCTTTTATGCATGCACAGGTGTTCACACATGCACTGTCTTTGCCTGGTTCAAACTGACTAGCTTTCCAAAGCAAAGAAATAGTTACCTCCAGGGATAATATAATTGTTATATATTGGGTATAGGTAAGACAGACTTTCTGTGAGTTCAATATTATCTCTTTTGTTTACAGTTTGTTGCATACGTATACTAAAATTCTCTGTCTCCTAGGCTTCCTTTTTTCAGTCTAACACTGGCTACTTGGCTGGGTGCTTTGTTTTCTTCTAGAGTTTGCTACAATCTGGTGTTCTGCTGCCACTACCCATGTATAAATATGCTATGCTATCATGTATGAATATTCCTATGGTAGTAATCAGAGATGGGCAGTTAAATGCCTCCCTGACATCCGATCCCGTCAGATCTCAGAAGCTAAGCAGGGTCAGCCCCGGATTAGTACTTGGATGGGAGACCTCCTGGGAAATGCCGGGTGCTGTAGGTTCTAGTCCTGAGGACTTCACTGGCACTGTCCAAGCTTGCTCGGCCGTGGCAGATGAACCTCAGGACTTAAACGGTGGGGCCAGTTCTGCGCAGGCTGAGCCTCACCTAAAATCCACTGCGCAGGCTGGAAGGGCACACCCAAGTGGGGAGAGCCCTTCCCAAATCTTCGTTCGTGAAGTTTGGCCATACATACAATCAGAGATGCTATCAAAGTTAATTTTTTTCCAGATATGACTTTATCTCTCTAGAGAGAAGCTTGTCTGCCTAAGTTTATATAAAGCATCTAGAACAACACAATAACTTTCAGCTATAGAAAACTTGTGCCTCTAAAAGAATTTTTTTTTAATATAAGTTGGTTTCTGATACAGAGAAATTAGTCTTTCCATCCTGTAGATAATGAAAATGTCTGGACCATTCTAAGGAGGTATTCTTTCAGGAACATACTCACTGCAGACTGTTGTCCATTTTCAAACTTTTATCGAAGCCCCTCTTTAATAGCTATAGAAATAGCTATGCTGAATAGAAGCACCTAGGACAAGCATCTTTGTAAATCACCAGTGCTGAGTGCCCTTGGCTAGCAATCTCAGACCTCACTAATTTCAGGAATGTGTGTTAGAAAAACAATAGCTCATGCCTTCTATAATTATATAAAGTCAAATCATATTTTCCATTATGTAGTTAGTAATTTGTCCCCTTTGGTTATTTGGTTGGTATGATCAGTGTGTTGGGTTTGCATGGCAAGGTCTTTGTAGTGGAGGGTCTGTGGAAATGGATTCTGTGAAAGGACACCAGAAGTTGCTTCCTTGTCAAGGAGAGCCAGTTCTAGATAGCTCCAAAACTGACCTGTTGCTGGCCAAAGCTGAGCCCATCAGTAATGTTACTACTGTTCTGTCATAATATATTTAAGACAGGATGAAGATGTTGCAGAACACCAACTAGAATAAAGGAGGTAGAAAATGTGAGATAAAAAATTCTGAAGACATCGAGATCAGTGAAGAAGGAGGGTGAGCAGGGGCTCCAGGTGCTAAAGCAGACATTCCTGTGTGACCCTTGGTAATGACCATGGGGAGGCAAGCTGTGCCCCTGCAGCCCATGGAGATCTACAGTGGAGCAGATTTCTACCTGTAAACCATCGATAACCCCATGCCAGAGCAGATGGATGTGTCTCAAAGCAAGTTGCAGCCTAAGAAGTACCCATGATGGATCAGTCTCCTGTCAATAACTGCAGTTCTGTTAGGATCACAGGAGCAGTGTATTCCTAAAGGACTACACATGGTGGAAATGACCTATACTGGAAAAATTTGTGAAGAAGCACAGAGCATTGGGAGGACTCATAAAGTTCATGAAGGAATGTCTCCTGTGGGAGGGACGCTATGTTGCAACAGTCTAACAGTGTGAGAAATATGAAGCAACAGAGTAACTGTAATGGACTGACTCCAATAATACAATAGTCATTCCCTGTCCCACTACACTGCCTAAGTAGAGTAAGTAGAAGAGCCTGGGAGTAATTAGCGGTAGGGGAAAGCTGCTTTTAACTTTGTTCTTATTTGTCTTTATCTTACTGTGTTTAATTGGCAATAAATTAAAATAATAAATTAAGTCTTCTTTTTGCCCAGGATGGTAATTGTAAGTGATCTTCTTGCCCTTATCATGATTCAAGCTTTTTGTCATGTTCTCTTCCACTGTCTTATTGAGTAGGGGGAATGATGCAGCAGTGTGGTGACACCTTGTAGCTAGCTAAAGTCAACCCACCATGGTAAGTTTCAATAACATTGATTTCAGAATACTTTATAGTAGAATGGTCATAGAAGACCATCTTTAAATTAGTCTTTCAGTATTGCCTACTCTCATAATACAAGAAAAAAAATATTTCCAGCAAGAAAATATTCTAAGATGAATCAGGCACAAATTGGCAGGCATTGGGGACAGGGGCCTTCCAGGGTGCCCTGGATGGGAACTGCCTAACCTGTCCTGTACTGGCTCCAGCTAGAGCTGACACTAATGCAAACAGAACATTCCAAAACTGCAGCATCTGGGAGAGCCCACAACACCTCTGAGCAGGCAGTGATAAGAGCAGCAAGGTTGATTCAGGGAAAACACAAAGGGAGAAATGAAGAGAAAGAGAGCAAGATAATCGTGAAAACATGAAGGAAATGAATTGCAAACTGGGGACTCACCCATGGGAAGGGAGACGCGTGGAGACAAGTGAAGAGAGATATTGTTGGGGACATAGCTGAAGGTTCTTGGAAGGAGGTCCTGTCACTGAGGGACTGCCACCATGGGGGACCTAAGCCTAGGGAGGAACACTTCTGAGGGACTGTAACCTATGAACAAATGGTTGTGGGGCAGACAGAAATAAGAAAGAACCCATGAACAACAAAGGAAAATGCATGTGAAGCAAAGAGTGGCAGAAAGAATCTGTCACACACTGTTGTAAAACTCCTGTACTCCTGTTTTATTGCTGAAGGTATCGATTTGGCTGAATGTAACACAAAGTGAAAGAAAGGCGAACTGAAACTAAGTGAAGTAGAAGAGTTGTTTGGCTAAGTTAAAGGTGAGAAAGGGAGGAGAAAGGGAAACAAAAGATATTTCACTAAATGTTTGTTTAATTATGTGTGTTTTAATTTTTTCTCTATATTTAAATATTTATTTCTCTCTCTCTCTCTCTCTGTGGGAGGGCCAGCCATATTCTGGGATGCCTTAAGTACAGCATTCCCACCTGGTCAAAGGAGGTGATTCTCTTGCTCTGCTCTTACTGGTGTGACCTCATCTTGAATGTATGCAGTTTTTGGGCACTAAAATATAAAAAAGACATTAAGTTATTAGAGAGTGTCAAAGGGAGGTCAGTGAGGATGGTGAAGGTTCTGGGCCTTATTGGAGGAGTGGCTGAGGTTACTTCATTTGTTTAGCCTGGGAGAGACTGAAGGGAGACCTCACTGCAGTCTGCAACATCCTCATGAGGGGAAGTGAAGGGGCAGGTACCAATCTCTTCACTTCTGTGACCAGTGGCAGGACCGAGGAATGACATGAACCTGAGTCAGCGGAGCTTTGGATTACATATTAGGATATCAGCCATGGTTTTTCATCCAGAGAGTGGTAGAATGTTGAAACAGGCTCCCCTGGGAAGTGATTACAGCACCAAGCCTGACAGAGTTCAAGAAGAACTTGGATAACTCTCAGGCACATGGTGTGGTTCTTGGGGTCTCCTTTGTAGGGTCACGAGTTGGATTCCATGATCATAATGAGTGGCTTCCAGCTCAGCATATTCTATGATTCTATAATAAGTCAGTAATCAGAAGTTTGTCTTAATGGGCAATAAATTAAGTAAGTATTCTTGAAACAAGACTGGTTTGCCTTCAACTAAAGAAGATTAATACACAGTAAATACTTTCTAAAAGAATCTGTAATATATGAATGAGCTCAGAGGATCAAAGTTAAACAGCAGAAGGAAATTAATAGAAAATAAGACAACACTGGAAGGAATGCATTTCAAGGCTGCTTAACAACAACAACAACAAAAGACATTTGACTTCTAGCTCATTCCTTCATGACTTTTGTGTGATTCTTATGTGTTCTGATGTTCTGCCACAAAGCATATGTGGGGATGAAATTGAATTTAGTTAGCAAAATTTTGTATTTATTTTCCACATAGATTTGCAATATATTTGCAGTTTGGTACATAATAATTCCCTGGCTTCTGCAGACCTAATTTCTAACACATCAATAGCTCTTGTGATGTGGAAAGAGAAGAATCAAGGAATATATTTGGAGAGATATTAAAAATTTGTTCATGGTATTATAGATAGCTTGCAGGTGTAAATTATGTCAAATTTTCAGCAATTATAACAAGTACTTAAACTTTTCAAGCAAATCATTCAAATTAATTTGCTTTCCTATAATTATTCATCTCCATGGTTTAGACACCATTTAGTAATCTTTTATGACTCTCTGTTTTTGAGTAGTGAACCTGAAACATTTCGCTATGGTTCAGGAAATTCGCGAGAGCCTTGAGAATATTATAATACAGTTGAATTGGGTGTCTTTCCCTTGGGCTTACACTTAATGAAGAAATTACACCTTTTTGGATTGATTAGTGGGAATATTGATGACTACTGGGTTTCTGACAAAAAGTTGATGTGTCTGTCATAAAGAAAATTATTCTTACATTCCATGTGTTTTTGTTTCCAACTGCTTTTCCTCAGTTTACAGTAGATCTGTCTTTCAGTAAAGAATATATGTCAACTACTAACAAAGAGGACGTATAATTTCACATTACCCATAATGCACTGCTTTTGTTTAACAGTGTAAAATAACGTGTCACAGAAACCAGAGTTTGTTTTGATCATTTGACTTCTAAATTATGTAGAATATTGCTTATTTGTATTCAGATATGCAGATACTAGCATAAAACTGGTTAAATCAATCTATTCAAAGGCTATTGGGAGCAGTAAATATGCTATTGAAAGCAAAGTAAAGATTATTTGATATGACCAAAATTGTGGGGTTTAGTCTATGAAGTATTTTTCTTTATTTTGCTTTATATATTCAAAAGGACTGTTCAATGAAGAAAATAATCTTTCAGCAGGAATTCAGACCAAATAAAATTTGGGTTCCTAATGCCTAGAAAAGTGGTACTATCCTTAACTATGTAGATGTGTAAATATGTGTATGCTTATATATATATATGTGTGTTGTGTGTGTGTAAACTTTTCTGAATTTACTGTTTTTTCTTTTGTTTTACATTCTTTATTAACATTCTCGTGTAATAAATACCTTAGAATAGAAGGATTTTAGCATTTGGATTAATTTGGTTTTGACAATGTTTATTCTACATTACTTTGTGGAAATAACTATTAACGACCCTCAGTATTACAAAACAAAATAAAGAGCAGTTAATGTTGCAAAAGAACCCAGACTAAAATCAAATTTTTGTTGCATGAGCAGAATTTTAATCATTTAGTTTAAGATAGTTGAGGAAAATACTAATAAGTAAAATGCAATGTTCAATGTCTTTATGGAAACCATCTTTGGAGAAAGCAGTGATTACCCTAACATTCAACATCGCAAGAGTAGTATCTAAGTTTGATCCTTTGCATTGGTGACTACAAATATACCCTTATATGGAAAGTGATATTTTTGTCTTTGTTTTAGAGGAAGTACCTGAAACACAATTGGAATATTCACCTGTTCATTGACAAAACCTGTAGTTTAGACTGTGTAGGCAGTGGTGAGAATTCGCAGTTCTGTAACAGAAGTGCATATAGAAGAAAAAACAGCCTAATGTCTGAACATTTAGACCTACAGCCTTATCTGTAATTTTAATACAGAAATTAATTAAATTAATAAAATGTGTTTTGGCTATTGTAATGGACCTTTAAGACTTGCATATGCAATATCATTTTGTCTTGAACTACTATTAACAATTTTGTCAAATTCTGGCTTTGCAGCTAACATGGAATTTTAGAGTATGGATTTCTTCAGGAAGAACATGTAAATCTTCATTTCATACAGAAGTATCACGAGCATTTGAAAGGAATTTTATACTTAAACAATCTTATACTGCAAAGCATATACAGGTTATTTTCTCAAATGACAAGTTAAGAGTTTTGAAATTATTTCTTAGAAATAATAATAAAACACTAACTTTCCAAGGAGTGATTGAAGATTGAGAGGTTCTGCAGTCGATTTGGTATTGCTCCTTTCGCCACAATAAAGGAAGATCTGTCATTCTATTAGCACGTAGTTCCACTTCACTGATATTGCCAAAATATATATGAATGTATATAACCTATTTTTAGCAGTTCATGAATGTGAATAACGCGAACGAGGTTTAGAGTTTATGCAGTAGATGTAATTCCATGCATCAATTGCTTACACAAAAACAAGATAATACTTTAGAAGGTATATGAAAATATGTTCTTGAGTTCCCTAAGTAGGTAAAATATTTATATGTTTGCTTAAGAGTTACCTTTTTATTGAGAGCACAGTTACTATCAGGAATTGATAGTCTCCAATGTATTTATAACATATAAGTAATTCATATTTCAAAGTTGTATATACCTTTGTAAATATATAATACCATTAAAGAAAAGTAAATCATCTATGGTAAAACAAGCCACACATAAACACCAAAATAATTTTCATTAACAGTGAAAAAAAAAAAAAAAGACCGAGAGAAAAAGGAATTTGTATTCCAGTTCTGTGTAGTTGTACTGTCTCTATCCCAGTTCAGTGTCTGAAATCACCATTTAACAGCTTAGAGATTTTGTATTTTATCTTTCCAGAAGATCTTTTCTCCTTTGAAAGGGTGAAATTATTTTTCAAGGCTGGAACAAAATTTTTATATTTTATGTTAACAGAACACAAATTGAGACTTTTCTTTAAATTCTAGTGTTTTATAAAACTTTGAAATGCCAGTTGATTCACTATTTATTCTAAAAATATAATGCATTAAAGTCAACAATTTTATTAGGTGTCCTCTACAGAATCATAAAAAATAGTAAAAAAAAAGTTCTTCATTGAAAACACATTAAGGATATGCCCTTGATTTGGATTCTCTTTGGTGTGAATGAGTAACAGCAATGCTCAATAAAGTCCATTCTACTTCACCTAAATGTAAAGACCGAAGGGGATTACTTCAGTTCACAGGTAGTAAGTGTCCTTGGAGGATGAGATGAAAGATCATGTTTCTGTAGTTTAATGGTCAGAATAATGCTAATACCAATTACACATATGTTCACAGTAGAAATCAGGCAATTTATAACAGAGCAATCTTCATTGCTTGCTTTCATCTACTCTCTAACAGAGAACTCGGTACCTTTATTTTTTTGGATTTTAAGGCCAACATCTAGTGTGGACGCTGGAAATTTATCTGGCTTTTCAATGTAATCCAATTTCTGTTATACTGAACAGTGAAGGTAGCTAAAATTACTTATCTGAAACCATGCAAATGATACTTCATCACATATGTGAGCCTGGCAATGCAATGTTTCTTGGGAGTCCATAGGAAGACTTCTTCCAGTTCTATAAACCTCACCAGTCAGACCCATTTTCATGTTTGAAGTAGGGGGTTCAAGAATGTTTTTGAAAAGCTCATTACTCTTGATTGAAACACAGAAAGAGCCTGAAAATCTGTCATTTCCCTTTGCTCATCAGGTTCTTTTTAGAAGGTATTTAGATGGCTGTAGCTTCACCCAGTGAATCTTCACATGTGTTATGTCTGTGGATGACTCTTCATAAAATTCATGGGATTTTGTTGCACTGGTTTTGTAATTCTGGATCAGCCTGCCCATCAATAATGATAATAGGTCTTCATCTATTACCTCTATGATTAATCATTTGAATTATTTAAATGTTCTCATTGTTGCAAATTTAAATGTGTCCAACTACAGTTCCAAGTATTTTGTTTATATGGTTTTCCTCTGTTAGAGAGTACATTTCTCCTCATGCAGTTTATTCGAGGTGACTCAAAGGTTTTTTTGAGCTTAACTGAGTTTATTCCAAATCCATTATAAAAACAGCAATAAAAAATGCTTAAATGAAAGACAGAAAACTTTATTAATCGTTCTTCAGTGTGTGTACACCAGTATGTCTAATGCATGTAAGTGCAGACAGAAATAATTTTTCCAGCCATAGAAATAGACCTGCTTCTTCAGCAAAGAAAAGAAAAAAACACTTAAGAGCTTCTGGGAACTATTAGAGTCAGAAATAAAGAAAATGCTGAACTTCTTTGTAGCTAACAAAGGTAAATATGAAAAGAAAATGTATGTCATCCCCCTTTATTTTTCTCAGACATAGGGACAATGCCCCTGCCCTAGCTTTGAAAGAAGTGAGATGTAAGTGCTAAAGACTTCAGAAGCAACAGAATGTCTTCTTTTTCAATGTCTTCAGCTAGAAAAGTGATCCCAGAGAAAACAGGGCAATTTCACTACATTACCTACATTTTCTGCAATGCTCTGAGTAATGAAGGACAACACTTTATGAAGAACTTGGTGCCATTTAAAACATTCACAGCATTCTTCTTGTTACAATTTAATTACTTGAAGTAAATGTTATCTAATTCAATAAAAATTAACTGTTATGAGTACTAGAAATATTTCTTTTACTAAGAATAAAATACACACACAAGGAAATATCAGTGTAACCTGCAGGAAGAGCACTATTATCTGACAGATGAGAACAGTATGTTTAGTGTTTAATTTCTATTGTAGGATGATAGAATGGTTGAGTTTGGACGTGACCTCTGGAGGTTGTCTGGTTCAACACTCTTCTCAAGCAGGGCAACTAGAGTAAGCTGCCCAGGATTTTGTCCAAAGATCTTTTGGATATTTCCATGGATGGAGACTCTGAAATCTCTCTAGAAAATCTGTCCCTGTACTCAGTCTCTTGACTCCTAAATTACATATCCATGATCAATTTTTTTATATATATTTTTTCTGGAGTATGTGTTTTCCTTTGTGTAAAGATAAAAAGTAGAAAGGTGAAATTAGAAAAGGTAGAAAGATGAAATTAGAAAAGGAGGATCATATAAAATTAAGAAGTTTAATATAATAATCAGGGAAATAAGGGGCTTATTTTGTCTTTTTGGGTTTATTTTTCCTGTTAATATCCATTCTGAAAGTGATATTTCACTCTCCTAATGTCCAGATTATGAAATCTATTTAAGAGCAAAAATAAATAACTATGTGTACATATATGTGTGCATTTTAAGAGAGAGAAAAATAAACCATTAACTTCTTGGTTTCACTTCAGTGCTTTAAAAGTACTGCAAAATTCTTTAAAGTTGTATTTCCATCTGCTTTGTGCTGTGACACTGTGGAAGGAAAACAGAGAGACAGAGTTATATGGACCATATGTTTTTACAGTTTTTAATTCTATAGAGAACATATAAGGCAAAATACATTACACTAAAACAACAGGGAAATGTATTCATTTATATGTATTAAGAGTCTGAAAAAGATTAGAAAAACATTCTTCATAGCTGCATTTTAAAATTAAAGTGGAACTATGTCACTCAATCACATGACAGGAATTCAATGTAGCATAAATTATAAAGTAGTATATTTATCTTAGGTTACATGTGCAATTTGTCCTATACCTATTTCAGAAGCAACATATGAGTTGAATTTTCATTTAACATATGAGTTATATTATCATGTAAAACTATGTAAATAAATGTAATGTTTTCTTGATTTTTGTATAGATCACTATATTTTGATTAGCACCTATGCTCAGAATTTTTGATTTGTTTACTGAAACAAGGCCTACAGAGAGAAAAAATAGGGACCAAAAGAAAAAGCAGTAGGGATTTGGTTTTAAAAAATCATTACTTCCATACCTTTTTTCATGCTGTACGAGTCTTTATAGATTATAGTCTTGCCCTCAGAGATATTTGTATTTATACTGTATTTTTTTACACTATGTCCTTTTTCTGAGTTCATAAATAATTTAAGAAATAAATATGCAATAGTTGTTTTGGAAGCAACTATTTTATTATTTGTTCTGCCACAGTATCAAAAGTGTTAATTGATATCAGGTCTCCAAAGTACAGAAGTTATCCTGGAAAGTTATTAATTATACAAAAGAATGGAAAGGGTCTCTTAGTTTGAGGGAAATGGAAGTTGAATGTAAAAAAATATACTAACTGGGGTTTGCATTTAAATATTTAAATAATTTAATCACTGAAGTAGGCACACAGGAGGTGAGAAATCCATATTCAATGCCTATCCCTGACTTGGATTCCAGTCCACATCTCCTATTACCCTGGAGTGTGTTGTTGGCACATATGGACTTTGTGGGGAGAAACTCCCCACTTCACCTTCCCAATATCCAATGCAGAAAGATAGACATGTACTTTGGGATTGACACTGTCATTTGAATTTCCAGAGGTTATACTCTTTTTCTGAAGTGGTTTATATATTTTATCTGTTGAATGGGTAAAACACTATTCTGTTAAAGACTAGTGAAATCAATAGTATTATGTTTTTTCTTGCCCAGAAAATAATTTTTGAATGGTTCTGATAATTTTGCAGGAAAATCAATCACATGAATGTATTTCAGGAGCATTGTAATGGATTATGTCTTTCAGGAGCAAAGAGCTACCTACCAAAGGCTTATAAAGTTTAAATAGGACAGTGGCATTGAGATAAGGAAATTAGGGCATTTACAGTGGTGCAAGTATAAAAAAAATATAGGGTTTTTTTGTGAAAGCAGCTAAGCAAATTTTAAAGAACAGCCACTACTGCAAGTTTTGTTTCTTGTTTTTGTTTTGGTTTGGTTTTTTTTCTTTTTTTTTTTTGTGCCTTGAAAGTTTTCTTTAGTTCATTTCATTGAAAGTCACTCTGTCTCTCTTACTCCAAAATTAGAAAGGAAATCTGATGTAGAGTTGAGAATTGAATTTGCAGTGCTTGTATCTCTTTCTAGTGTTTAATTTCTTGGCATGCTCCACCTCAGGAGACAACATACTTCATACTATAAGTTAAGAAGTTATGCAATGTATGTCAGCATAGTCCAACTGCAGCCTACAGATCAAACATGGTCCACGGATATTTACATTAATCTCATTGCTTATTCTGTAGGAAACTAAGAATTTTTATGAAAGGACCAAACAAAACAATTAATCTTCTTATATATTCTAAGAGCCCAAACCAAAAAATCAAACTGTTATTCATACTGCATATGGAAATTATAAGACAGTGATTGTTTTACTTACACTGGGGGAGGTCCTCCAGTAATTGTGGCTTCATAATGAGAGGTAGCACAAATTTCAGATCCTAAATCTGTTTCATCCCTCTGCAGTTTCTAAGGATGGATTTTACTGCCATAAAATACCTCTTTGTTTTGAACAAATGAAGGAAAACATCCCTACACACTGTATAGGCATTCTTCCCTAAAGGTTTTGTGATTTTATCCCGGTGGGAAAGCAAACATCATCCAGACCCTCATCCACTCCCCTGCATGTGCAATGCAAGGGAGATTAGAAGAATAAAAGTGAGTAAGCCACAGACTGAGATAGTGCCAGTTTGATAGGTAAAGAAAAATCTGTATGCACAAGCAAAGCAAAGTGATTAATTCATTCATCCCTTCTCATCAGCAGGTAGATGTTCAGGCATCTCTAGGAAAGAAAGGATCCATCATGTGTAATAGTTATTTGGGAAGACAAATGCCATCACTCCAAATGTCATCTTTTTTTTTTCCTTTGTTCCCTCATCCTTTATTGCTAAGCATGATGTCATATGGTCTGGGATATCCTTTTGGCCAGTTGGGGTCAGCTATCCCAGCTGTGTCCACTCCCAACTTCCTTTGCACCCACAGTCAACTTGGTGGAGCATCATGAGAAACAGAAAAGGTCTTGACACTGTGTTAGCAGTGTTCTGCAATAATTAAAACATCCATGTCTTATCAATGCTGTTCTCATTAACAATACAAAACAGAACACCATATAAGTGAGCTACTATGAAAATTAATTCTAATCCAGATAAACCCAGTATAACAGGTCATGGGACCCCTGCTCTGCTGAAAAAGAATGTTAAGTTGCTCTTAGTAAAGTATTCAGAATATCCAGGAGACCTAGTCTACTCTCTATTTGTCTATGATAAAACCTTTTTATTCTATGAGAGGAATAGTAGTTTTTTGGGGGTTTTTTTGAGGTTTGTTTGTGTCTTTTTGTTTGTTTGTTTGTTTCGGGGTTTTTTTAGATAACTGTGCAGTACTTAGCAGAATAGATTTAGAATTTAAGTGGAAATTTTAAACTAACACACATTTTACAGAACACTGTTGTGTCAGGAACACCCATGCCCTTGAATGAAATATGGTGGCTGCCAGCCTTTCACACCCTTATTTTAGTGCGCTACAGCAACACACCGCTGTGGTAGATACACTATAACATCCTCCCCTCCACAGTGGTGGGAAAGAGAAGGGCGAGAACCTTTGTTCAACAGACAGGGTCCCCAGCCAATGAGAGGTCACAATCCAGACTAGTTTGTGGACCATGACCCTGCACAAAGCATTGGGAGAGTATAAAGCTCGGACAGCTGACCACAACTGGACCAAAGGCACTTTATCCATCATATAAAGTTGGAGGAAGGATGAAGGGTGGGACATTCATAATGATGGTATTTGTCTTCTCAAGTCACCATCATATGTGATGGAGCCCAGCTTTCCTGGAAGTGGTTGAACACCTGCCTGCTCATGAAGAAGTGGTGAATGAATTTTTTGTTTTGCTTTGCTTACATGTGCAGCTTTTGCTTTACCTGTTAAATTGTCTTTATCTCAATGCACAAGCTTTTTAACTTCTTTTCTTCCAACTCTCTGATCTTGCTGGTCGGGGAGTGAATGAGTAGCTGCATGGTACTTTGTTGCTGACTGAACTTAAACCTCGACAAGAAGTACAATAAAGTTCAAAGGAATAGACTGAAATCAAAAGAATAGGTTTAGACACCACTGTGATGAGAAAAAACACATAAATCTCATGTGTATACACATGTGATATGGGGTACCAAGAATCAACCTCTGGTGTCCATCTTACACAGTGAGTTGAAATAGAATACCTTCAGAATATTTTGGCATTTCATGCTAATATTGAATCCTTTGTATCACTGCAAACCATCAGCATTCAGCTCTCTGAATGTCCTGCCAAAATCCACTTGGATTTTGGGCTTAGAGGTATACTAAGCATTGTGTTATACAAAATTTGTGGAATTCTTTCAATTATGATTTGGTTCATACTATCATATATCTCATGTGTATCTCTATGTTGTGACATTCTCAAAACTTTATAAAACCATGTTCATCCCAGTCAGTTCAAAACAAATGTTTTACCTTTCAGTTCAATAATTAATTTCTACAGAAATTTACTTTAGTACACTAGGATTTGTATTTGATTTTGATTTCTGTTGTTCTTTGTGAGAATACTTTCCAAGGGAAACTTCACAAATGAACAGAGCAAGACATAAGAATAATGTAATTGTCAATATCGTGGTTGGAATACAAAAATTGAAGTTGTTTATTAAAGTCAGGCCAATAAGCACCATTTATTATTCACCTTGTCTGATTCTTCTCTGAATAAACCCCCATAATCACCATAATTGCAGCAGTCTGTATCAGTATGTATGGGTTAAAATTTTTGAATGCCAAAATTCTGCCTCAATCTAAATAATTTCTTATTCTTTTTTGTAATAATTTCTGCATTTTCTGAATCTATGGAAGGTAATATTTATATTTTTAAAAAATACAGTAAATTAAATTTCAACAGACACCTTATTCATGTGAGACTTTTCAGGATGGACTAGAAATCAGAGAGGAGGCCTCTTGTCAGGGCTTTTGTCCTTGAAAGATCTCATCGCACAGGAAAGCATGTATAGGGCAGATTGCCAGGAACCTGTAAAGATACAACAGACCTTTGTTAATTACTCTGAACATATGCCTTCCTAAGTGAACACTCTCATATTACAGTTCCTGCAATTTTCTGTAAGGAAAAAAAAAGAATAAAAAATGGTTAATATGGATATTTCAGGGGAAATAGTGGACTAGATGGAATATTTGAACTTAGAGACTTTTATCCTCTTACTTTCATATCCATGAGATTCATACTAAAAATGAAAAGACTGTAGGACTGGTCTTCAGAAAGAGACAAATCCACCTGAATGGAGGCCAAGCTGACAGGAAAAGTAACTACCAGTATGTAGAGGCGTAAGACATGAATTCTGAACCTTTTTACTTAGCAGATAGAACTCAGGACTCTGGAGTCTGATCTTTCTTTTGCTACCATCGTGTTACAGAGGTTATAGTCAATATATGGTCTACCTAGTCTGCTGAACCCAATGGCATGAAATTTCTGCTGTAGATCAAAAGACTTGAGGTTATTCACATTTTGCCTAGTTCTTATGCAATGCTAAGAAGTTAGAGTTTACTAAAAATTTGCATGAATTGCACCAATATCCTATAATTGCCTTTTCTGTGAAACCAGTTGCTCACCAAGGAGGTAAAAACTCATCCTCAGTGCAGTCAGACCTATGTGATCACAGGGTAACTGAGTTCAGTGGGCAACTCTGGGGATTGCCCTGGCAACCTCTGCTGCTCAAAGCGCAGTCACTTGTAACAGGTTGCCCATGATAGTGTTCAATTGAGTTTTGTGTATCTAGAAGCTGGAGAATCTACAAATTCGCTGAGGTATATTACTTAGCTACAGATGTATTACGCAGTATTTAATAAGCTTTACATTCTTTTCTCCAGCAGGAGATTTTGGGAATATCTCTTCTCTACTGTAGAACCAGACCAAGGTTGTAACAATAATTATATGTATTTCCAGTTGTATTTGGCAATATCGCACTTTACTGTTGACTACACTTCTCCATTCTTTTTTTTCTTCAAAGATTTTGACGTATGCAGAAATGTAATACATGGGTGGAATACATTTCTTATTGTCACTTTAATGTCACACTTCTACAAGTGGTTATTTCTGAACAGATTCACATTCACCTAAATATTAATTAACTCCATGCTTGGAACCTGTAGAAATTTACGCTTATGAGCATGTTAATTTTAAAATACATTCCTTTGATGTCATCATAGGAATTGTAAATATGGATAAACAAATAGCTAAATTAATTTCTGAGGATGTCATAATTTTCATTGGCAATAGTCAGTGAATGTCTGGACCTCAAATACATTTTATAATATTTGTATTTTTTCCCATTTGATCTCGAAATCAAGACACATATTGCAACATATGCTGATTGTGCAAGTCATGTGATTATGGAAGCCTTTAACAAATGAAACAGTGTAAGTTGCACTAAGAATATTGTCAGATGCAAAATAATAGTATTTTCAACCTTTTGCTACTCAATCAAAAATGTATTTAGTGGAAAGTATTGATCATTCCTTTATTTATTTTATAATTATACACATCTTAGTTTTCTGTTCTGGAAATCACTTTGCATTTGACTGCATTTGATGTAGAGATTGAGATTAAAAAGCACTCAAAAAGATAAATCTATTTGCATAAATTTGTCATCGCTTTAGAACTTACTTCTGTGCTGTCCCTATTTTATGAAACAGATTACAGCATTTGTCCACTAGACATTAGAGAAAATGTATAGACTTTCCAATGAAATATGTATCTTTGGATTTTGAATATTTAGGTTTCAAAATTGTATTCATGTGAAGATTCTAAAGGAGAATATAACCCTGTTAGTCTGGAGATCATCTCTTGATTTTCTCATGCTACCTAAATGGTATATTCCATTTCTACCTGGAAGATTGGGTCAACAGCTTTGAGTATCATGCAAGAATAAATTGTGAGTGAAAGGAGGAATTCCTATCCACAGTTTGTTAAGACTGCTTTTATGTTTTGAGCCTTGAGAAATGTAACTTTATGTATGAAAAAAACCACAATCTATAATTAAAAAGAATAAAGCCACACAGTGAATATTTCTTTTTGTAGCAATGCATTCTCACCCTCATATCTTTTGTTCCATGAAGCCAATTAAAGAATATACATCCCATTGTGTTAGCAGTCTGGATTGTCTAGCTGTGCTCTTGGGAGGACATACCACAACTATAAATAATTAGAATGATCACAGTTAATAATTAGTCTATTTTCTTCTGAGAGAAAACAAAATAAAAAACATTGACTCACAAATAGTCCTTTCTCTCTTTTTTTTCCTTTTTTTTCTCTTTTTTTTTTTTTTTTTTCCATGTAGTCTTCACTATGGACATCTACAGTAAGAATTGTGGTAATTTTCTCCTTAGAGGACATGTATACTTTATTTCTCAGAATATTAAGTCCTAGAGGTGTATAATACAAGCAGACTATCATAAACCATATAAGAATATAATTCAATGCTTTAGTTACCGCTAAGTACAACTATATGAAATACAATGTGACTGACCAGAAATATAGTAGCTTCTTTTATGCATCCTCAAACTGGTATTATCTCAGCTCTCCCTAGTGTCTACAAGATGTCTGCACAATCTTAGATTAAATACCTAGTTTTACCATATGTCGGCATACATTCATCTGAACTAAGTCCTAAGCAACTGGGCAGGCAATGTCTACTTCTGATGTGTCTGTCTAGGTCCACATTAGAGTCAGTGGAGATAGTCAATACAGGTAGTCTGGCCATGGACTGATTCCTTTTATGCTGAAGCCAGCATCTAAACAGAAGACACAGAAGGGCTGAGCAAATCTGGATTTCATACAGTTGAAGTAGAAACTCTCTGATATTCACATTTTATCTCTGTTGTAGAAGGTGCAATGAATCCAGCTTCTAGCATTCTGTAGAATGAATCCTACTTTAATGTAAAGACTTAGAAAATTAGATGAATCCCAACATGAAGGTTCATTTATACAATTAGAATATAATGGATAGGAGGAAGTAAATAAATGTATATTAAAACAAAACATAAAATAAGAATTTATTCTTTATATTTGTGTGAGATTAGTTCTTGTTCTTTCTTTAAAGCAGAGGGGGGTCAGAAGATTATTATATTATTTCTGGAATGCAGAAGCTTATGTTAATATCTTCAATGACAATAGCATTTTGATAACTCCATTAAAACTTTCAAGAAAATATTAGCTTAAGTATGTTTCCTGTATATGTGAAGTTGTGAAATGGAAAATCATTTCCTCTTGATCCTGATGCAGAAGATTAACTTTTTTTTTCTTCTATTGTTTTAGTTTTCTGACTTTTGATTCTTTTATGACAGTGAAGAGGGCAGTTAAAGGATTGAAGGACAAAGAAATGTCTTATTCAGCTCAAGCAGAAGTTTTAATGTTCTTTTCCAACACTTCATGAAGAAAACAAACATCCTTCTTTCATGCATGGCTTAATTCAAAATTAGCTCTTATCATCCTTTCATTAGCACAAGACCATAAATAGTCTTTTTTATAAGGAGAAGATATTACTATTTAGCATATTTTAATTATATTTCTCCATGTGGAAAATGGAAACAATCTTTAAAGTAGGATTTTTTTTCTTTCTTCTTCAAGTTGATATCTGAGATATTTCTCTATTTTTACCTGCATCTAGTAATACATGAATTTATTTTTTTAATAAGTGAGACCGTTTTACTGTTTTGTCTACAGAGCATTTTAGTCTCAATATATTTTTAACTGAATCTACTAATCTGCTACCTTAGGCTAAAATTCATTATTTTAGAGACTCCTAAAATAGGCAATAAAGAACACATTCCTTTTAAACAACTTCTGGAGACATTTTTTGTCTTTCTCACAGCATTGCAAAGTTTCACTACATTAAAAAGTTTCTTAAGGTTCACTAGATATCTATTTCCCAGTAAAAAGAAATAGTTTGTCTTAATAGAATCATAAAAACTTTAGGCTGGAAAAGACCTTTAAGGTTACAGAGTCTAACCATTGACTCAACACTTCCAAGTCCACGACTAAACCATGTCCCTCAGTGACACATCTGCACATATTTTAAATATCTCCAGCGATGGTGACCACCGCTTCCCTGGGCAATCTTTTTAAGTGCTTGACCATCCTTTCCATGAAGATATAATATCCAATCTATACTTCTATCCAAGCCAAAATGCTCTCTATCCTTCTCTAAACTCTACCTAGGCCAAAATCAGCAGATTGCCTTCAAAATCAAAATAAATTACCTTGGACAACAGAACTCAAGTCTTGAGGGAATAGAGTTATTACCATGTTTTACTTGATTTTACAGTTATTGCCAAAACCCCACAGACTTTTAAAGTCCTTAGCTGGAGAGTACACACTCTCAAGTCCAAGACCTCAGTCATTCAAACCTCTGTAATAAGGACTGAGACAATATACCTTAGCAGAGAGGTGTCTTAGGCAAGCAATCAAACCTGTAAAACATGTGGAGGAACAATCAAAGAGTTAAAGATAATCTTAATATTCTTTTAGGAAAATTTGAATTATAGCTCTCCCATAGATTTGAAAGGAAAGATAGTGCTGATTTTCCTTACTCTAAGTAGAGAGAAAGTAAGACAGAAGAACATTCCAAGATGGCAGCAAGAAAACTAAACCTGACTGGAAATTGAGGGAGTGGTAAGATGAGGACAGGGAAAATCTATTTTTAATATGGACTTGAAATTGAGTTTTAAAAATGATGAATCTTTAAGGAGAAAACACCAATCTCTCTCTCTCTTTTCTTCCCTCCCCCTCCCCCGCCCTATTAGATCTGAGTTTCTCACAGTCAGTGTTTCCTTCTCAGTTCTCATCTATGTCCCTTTAATCTAATTCACTGTAGAAGTCTTTAGATATGATTCTTAGGAGAGGAGTTAAACAAATGAATATAATCTGGGTAGATTTACATGACATAACCAAAGTAAAATCTGGCCATTTTTAGCACACTGTTAAAATTTTCATAGTAAATAACAAAGACCATCTCTTCAAGGTTCACTTTTATGAAAGAATCCATGGTGTGAAAATTGGCAAGGCTTTAAAGCCAAAACTGATGGAAAAATTTTATTCTGTCAGATTTTTTTCCCAGACCAATGTATTTCTGAGTTGTCTGCTAAAGAAGCACATTTTGAAAACACTCATTGTAGTTGTATAATAATATTATATCCTCAAGCATAAGACATATTCTATTCTGGGGAAGGTTTTTAAGTCAAAAATAATATGCGAAATATGGCATCAGAGTAAGCAAATATTTAAAATGAAGAGGAAAAACAAAAAGGAAAAGAATAGTTGGAAGGCTTTTCAACTAAGAAAATAGAGACAAGCTGAGAAGATAAAATTTGCAGTTCAAGAAAGATGTATGAACAACTCAACTTTCAATAAACCACAGTCTCTTACAGGCTTCGCTTCTTTCAACAGAGCAGATGAATAAATGCTACTATTTGTATACTGCATATATGTGTTATAAAAAGTATCATTGCACATACGACTAACATCTTCTAGGTTTGAGGTACATATAAACTTTATTTCCCTATGCGTCTCCGATTTCTTTCATCTGCTAACATTTTAAAATAAGTAAAATATATTTAAAAGCACAAAATAGGCTAAAATAATAATATCATATATATTTAATACAGATACTAAAAATCTAAAAAGACAAATACATCTTGCAAGTAATTGTGTTAACAATATTTAGGTTAATATTTTGAAATTACATCCATTCTTGACATGTTCACACATTAAATCTATTGGAGACACAGAATAGTAGGATCTAAGTGGATGGAATTAGCAGAAAAGCAAAAATAAACCATATCCAAAACATTTGTTTCAGACTTACTATTTGCTTTAGGACAAACCAATGCATACTTAGGCAATCACAGTCCATTTTTCAGTGACAAGAAGCAACAATTGAGAGAGGGAAGGTTCAGGAACTGCCTTTTGGTGCAATTCATGTATATGATATTCTTCATCCTTTCCACAAAAAATTAAATTGCTTTAACCTGTATGTAACAGCAAGTGAAGATTTTGGATTTGCTGTGAACTGAACTAAGGGCTCTGACAGTCATATATCACATCTGGGTTGAACACCTTCCAGTTTAGGAATTTTTCAAAGTATCTCCCTGCAACTAAGTTTTGATACGGTGAAAAATTCAGCTGTAAGGTTAAATAGTACAGTACCTTGGAAAAACACAGAGAAAATTTGTCTCAGAAGCAGCTCATTATAATTTTCCAGGGTAAGCCTACCTAGATCTAAGAAAGACCACAATCACACTGGAAAAGAAACATTTTTCCCCTTCTTTCTTTCAAGTATCATATTGAACTTTTTGAAAAGTGTTAAATTATTTTTCAGTATAACATCTATGTTTCTCCTTTGTAAAAACTCAGAATTAGATTCAAAATATAACAGCCTACCATGAAAAATTTTGTTTAAATACAGAATAGAAATCTATTAAAAACGTTTAATCCATAATATCAGTTTATTTTCAACTTGCTTAAAAGTTTTTATTTCAATATTTTAAATCTTACACAAATATAGTTTTTAATTATTCCAATTATTTGAACAAGGGTTGGATTGTAGTAAGGTTTCTGGGAAGACGAAACATTCCAAGTAGAATTAGAATCCACAGTTTCTTTATCTTTTGTGATGTAAATATCCTGATACCTTTCTTTTGTATCAAATGGACTTCTTGCCTCCTTGACTCGGTAGCTCAAGTAAGAAATTAAGAGTCTAACTTGAGTTCAAACAGAAATACAGTGTAATACATTAATAGCAACATCCAGACTGAAGAAAAAAATTTTCTCCATTTTTCTCTTTCACCAATTACTTTTGTATGTCAGTTTAATTTATCCTTCTCTTCAAAATAATCAAAATACCTACCTAAAGTTAATGTGTGTTGCTAAAACTATTATGATTGCCTAGTATGAAAAAAATTGATCCAAAATTTAATTTCCTGGAGCTAAAGACAAAGTGCTTCATTAATTCAGTTTTACTTCTTTTTCTCTGTCAAGTTCCAAATAAATCCTGTCTTCACTGATAAGCAAAGAATAACCTGAAATATTTTCCAAAGCATGTTAGGGACCAGAGTCGTGTTTAGGGCCCTGTCATATTTGGTCTGTGTTTGTGTTTGTCAATGTTGTATGAAAAAAATACTGCACAGTTTCACTGTGGAAAACTCAAACTTGAAGAAAGAACCATTAGTGTAACATCAAATTGCTGAGCACTCAGCTTTTCACAAAGGAACAATAAAATATGGAGCCATTGTTATCTTGGAGTCAGTGTCGTAAGCTGTTGCATCCCCAGCTCATGCGCTGGCCACACATGAGCTGATGCTGCAGCCAGCACAGCTCCACTTCAGAGAGAGGAGATATAAGGTGTGGACCTGGGCTGAGGACCTGATGCACATGTTTTTGATGCACGGGACACCCTGATGGTGCACTGCCTACCTGCACCTCCCACTAAGTACCATGGTCCATCTCATTGTCCTCCTCAGTGGCTTGTTAAGGCTCCAAGGGTCAGTATGTATTTTATTTTTTAATCAGGTGTCTGAATTTAATTTTCTGCCTAGGTGTGAAATTTGAGTGACAGGGCTACAGTGAGTAAGCTGTGAAGGACTTATAAGATGTAAAAATGTGAGATTAAGAGGTGTGTTTTAGTGTGGGGCTCATATCTATAGCTCAGAAAGTAGTATCAGTTTTTTTTAAAAAATATTTTATTGTTTTAATAAGACCCTCATTTGATTTAAAAGCTAGAGACTGTTGTTAAAAGGTTTCAGAATGGCCATAAATTTCCCACACTTGTAGTTCACAACTATTTCCATGCTTCTGCTTCAGGCTGCCTCTTCTCAGAAAATTCAAGTATAACCCAAAGAAGCCTAATCTGATATTAAAATTGAGGTGGTTTTTACCATAAAACTTTGTAAAAATGTCAAGACAATGGAAATATTTGTAAGGTAAGGTAATACTGTCTATGTTGATTTCCATTTTATTTTTTTTAAATGGAGTCAAATTAGTCCTTAAAATGGTGTGGTCCCATGGTGTAAAGGAGAGCACTCTGGACTCCAAATCCCAAGGTCCTGAGTTCAAGTCTCAGTGAGGACCATCCTCTGTCAGTTAAATGCCTCCCTGCCATCTGATCAGATCTTAGATGCTAAGCAGGGTCAGCCCCAGTTAGTACCGGGTGCTGTGACAGTCCTGAGGACTTCCCTATCACTGTCCAAGCTCACTCGGCCATGACAGATGGACCCTAGGACTGAAACGGTGGGGCCAGTTCTGGGCATGCTGTGCCTCACCTAAAAAATCCACTGCGTGGTGTGGTAAGGCACACACCCATGTGGGGAGAGCCCTTCCCAAATCTTCGTTCATGAAGTCTGGCCATACATATATACATACAGTTCTTAAAATAATTCTAGACTGTCCTAAATGATTGTCTACAAATGAGGATAAATAATGATAGCTTTAATCTATCCATATAAGAAAAGCTGTGCAACAATTTACAAATTGATCTACAATAGATTGGTCTACAAATTCATTTATAATAGATCTCTGATGGTCAGCTAAAGTTCTCATTCCTGACTTCTGTATTTGGCATACTAAGAGTCACAGAATATGCCAAGTTGGAAGGGACCCATAAGGATCACTGAGTCCAACTCCTGGCCCTGCAGAGGACAATATCCAAGAGTCACACCATGTGACTATTACAGGTGAAGCCAGTCTTGACAAAAAACAAACTAACAAACAACAACTTTAACAATTCTAAATTTTGTGGGTTTACCTTAACATTGAAACAGTTTAGTGCAACAGTGATCTAAAAAGGACAAAATAATGACTAATGTCTATTATAATACCAATTACCTTGAAAATTCAGACTATTAGAGTTTTAGACAACCTACTTTTTCATTGATTCATTGAACAACCGCAAAATATTTGGCAGGTTCTCCAAGACATATATGCCAGGTGTTAAAGAAACAGCATGTGAAATAGAATGTATTTTTTTTTGTTCTCTTACCTGACATCACAACCATTTTTTCCTTCTTTTTTTTTTCCTAAAAATGTTCTAAACAGACTGTACTTACAGCTGTACTAATGTTTGCTGAAGTCATCAAGTACAGTATGAAACATAAGATTTCTCATGCATAAGTTATGTATGAAGAAACAACTATGACTTTGAAAACAGAAAAAGGATAAACTTTTGAAACACAAAAACAATCTCTGGAAAAGAAATCTTTTGCTTGAAGAGACTTTGAAGGCCTTTTACCAAGATCATGGCAGCCACAATGACCCTGTATAGCTGTTGTCACCAGCTATCACTGAATTCCTCATATAAATAAAAAGAAACTGAAAGACCAACAGATTTGTTTTGGAACTGCTTTGACCCCAAAGTGTTGTTTGTTGGCAGTATGTTTTTAGCAGCAATGTGTTCAGGGTTGGAAAATCTCATGTCCTGAGAGGAATCTGATTTATTTTATTTCTTCTGCATCAGCTGATTTCTACAAACCAATCTACAGCCAGATGAGGTACATAACACAAATATTTTTATAATAAAAATAGAATAGGTGAACAGCAAATGTGGTAGTCTAGACAGTCCCGTGGTGTAATGGTGAGCACTCCGGACTCTGGATCACAAGGTCGTGAGTTCGAGTCTCAGTGGAGACCGTACCGCGCAGTTAAATGCCTCCCTGCCATCCCATCCCGTCACATCTCGGATGCTCAGCAGGGTCAGCCCCGGTTAGTACCGGGTAGTGTGACAGTCCCGAGGACTTCACTGTCACTGTCCAAGCTCGCTCGGCCATGGCAGATGGACCTTAGGACTTAAACGGTGGGGCCAGTTCTGCGCACACTGTGCCTCACCTAAAAAATCCACTGTGCAGGCTGGAAGGGCACACCCAAGTGGGGAGAGCCCTTCCCAAATCTTCATTCCTGAAGTCTGGCCGTACATACATTAAAGTGTATGAACATGTATAAACAGTTTCATAATACTGGAATGTTATGGATTTGGTTAACATGTGTTACAACCCACCCCATAAAGGGAGGGTAACCCAGGTTCTTGTTAATAAATCCCTTAGGGTGGATTAGAGTGAAACAACACTGAATAATCAATGTTTTTAAACATATATAGATGGGTTTATCTTAGAAAAAAAGTTGTTTCCAAGGTAAACAGGTATGTTGCTGGTTTGGGTGTTATCATCTGTAGTAATATAGCAATGCTAAAGCATAAAAATAACACTTAAGAAAATGTATAAAGGAGAGAAAGAGAAAGAAAGAATAAGGGTCCTAAGATACACATAGTCACCTCCACTGGATTCAGCAATGAACCTCCTGGTTGCAGTTTCAGTGTCTGTTGGTTGAACTGGTCCTTGTAGTCCTGTTGAAGTGATAATCCATTGGGGTTAGGGGAAAATCCACACAAAACTGAAGGACTTCATGAGTTATTCTACACTTCAAGCTCAGACAGGAATGCCTTGCACCTCCCCTGGGGTCGTAAATTTTACAATGGATGGTGACATGGGACATGTCACGAATCTCTGAAAACTAAGGCATTACAATTGCCTATTAAGTCAGCATAGATCATGGTCCATCATGGTCCAACATTTGAGATGAATAGCCCAGGTCAGAAATCAAATGTCTTTGAGGCTCCCCAGAGGGATTTTTACAGCAGAGTCATCATGTAAAGGAGGACATTGGCATGATAAGAAGGATTATCTCACCTCACAGGATTTTCCTCTTCCTTTATCTGGAAATCCAGTTTGTAGCTTCAGGTATGCATACCCTTCTGCACCTGGGATAGTTGGACAATGGCACCCACTTATCTGATCTGAAGGTTCTTTTACTGCACGCATATTCAGGAAGGGGTATGCTTTGCAGGGTGAGTAGCTGTTTCTTTACAATTTACTACAGTGGACAAAAATCTTTTGGTGATCTTACAATAAAATATTAAATGTTTCAGTATGTGACAACATGCACAGATCAGCTTGAGAGTACATCAGCCAAGAGTTCTGTGTGAGAAATGTGTATGTCCCTTTATATACAAGTCATGCCCATTGAAATTTCCAGTGTTGCCACGACAGCTTTTCTGTTCTCAGAATTTGATACCTCATTTATTATTGACTTTCTAATTTCTGCAGCAATAAGTAGGCAAAGATGGGAGTGATTGCAAAAGGTAACCTCATTTACTATATAACCTTGAGCAATTGTCAGAGCAGTATGCCTTCTGGGTGCACAAAATAGTATAGCTCTCTGACTCTGTCATACTTATGCCTAATCCAGATCTCAGGCTAAAATAAGTACTTCAACAAAAATTCTTTGTTGCTCGTGGAACCCTAGAGAAAAAAAGTCTATCTTAAAAAATAGTGAATTTGTAAATTGGTAAAAGGCAGAGTCAGTGCAGGTGAATACAGAAATTTAGGAAAATTAAACAAAAATATTATTGAACATACGTAAAAAGAGGGAGGGGGGTTGTTTGTTTGTTTTGGGGGTTTTTTAACTGCTCAAAATAGTTTAGGAGTAGCAGATACTGCATATGTCAGGGAATTCCAGAATGAGCATTCATGCTGCTGCCCCATCCGATACTGCATGTCTACAAATCGTGATGATTATTTTCATTAAATGTGCTTCATAATTGTTTGCCAGGCTTACTGCAGCTGTCAGCAAGGGAGCAATAAGATAGAAAACAATACAAGACTGAAGACACAAAGCATCTTTTTGTTTGTAAATATATGATATTAGAAACTAAATAATAACATTTTAAAACAAGTTTTAATTATGAAATATCACATTTGTGGCAAGTAAATTTTGCAGGGGATTTAAAATGAGTATTTACACTGACAAAACCATAGATCAGCTGGCTTGGAGATATTGTAATCCATCTGAATAAGAAAAGACAGCATATGATATAGGTTATTTTAGCAATACAAGTGGAGCAAAGGTCCATAAGCCATGGAATACTTCTGAAATTTTTAAAAACATCATGTGAATTTGCAAGTATTAGCTTGAACAGTGGTCTGGATAATACAATATGCCTGCTTTCAGAAAAAAAGTATTGTAGTAAATAGTAATAAGAATTTCTACTGTGGCATAGGAAAGGTTAAAACTAAAATGAAAAATTGGTTTGGATTGAAATGCTCTTCAAAGGGCATTATCTCATCCAAACCTTCCACTATGGGCAGGGGCACCTTCCTCTAATCCAAGTTGCTCAGAGTACCATCCAGCCCGGCTTTGAACACCGTACCATTCACAACTCCTCCAAGCAATGTGTTCCATGCAACCTGTTTAACCTGCCTCACCACCTCACACTAAAGAATTCCACTCTTATGTGTAATTAAAATGCTTTTTCCATGCTATCCAAATTGTTTGGGGTTTTTTCTCTATTGGGAATATTTCCAAAACAAAATTTTTATTTATTAAATGATCAGCCATTTGCCATCCCATAACTTTGGCAAAACATGGAACAGCCTGTCTTTTCATCCAGAGAGGAGCTGTTTGTAAACATGTGATGTTTTTTAGGTTACAAAACACATTCATTTTTCTGAGGGGATATATTCTGTCAGCTTCTTACTTAATGGTTGATTTGACATCTGTTCCCTTTAATATTTGTATTTACTACAGGCAATAAAATATTATGCAGTTTTTCCTTTTTTGTGTGTGTAAATAAGAAAAAAAAATAGTGATACAATCTACTTTAAGTGAGCTCCATGTCAAAAAAATCATTGTATCAACTTGTCTTGAAATCAACAAAGTCAACAAGCATGCTGAGATATCTGAAATCCTAATTTTAATTTTTTTTCTACCAGTAAGGCCATACTTTTTCAATTAAAAATATGCTTATGCAGCTGAGCAAACTGTTTAAATTAGACTCTCTATTATAGATAAGTAAAAGACATAATGTGCAGGACAGTTCAAGGATAAATTCATGGTGCTTAACCTGTCATATTTTCCTCTGATACAAGCAAATTTGTGCACACATAATATGAACATTCACACAGAAATACACACAGACATCTACATGCATTTATATGTATAAAACACAATTCAGATTAGTATCTTCTTTCCCTTACAAAATCACAGTCATTGTAGCACTTGATGTCAATTAAGCTAGTTTAAGTCTAGTCTCCTGATGTGTTTCAAGTGCTGCTGAAAGCATTCCACAGATTATGATTTTGGTACCATTAGATAAAATGACAGAGCTTTTTACAAGCTATCTACCACCTGTGTTACGCTGTCCTTTTTCTTGCAGTTTCAGTCCGCTCAGAAATATGTTATATAATTTTCTGGCTACTAACTATAACTCAAAGGAGCCTATCAACAGAGTTTCTCCATTCAATGGTATGCATTGCTTTCTTATTTCTGATATATTTCTTACTAAAATTAAAAGTGACCCCAGTTGATATGCTTATGCTGTGCTAAATAATTGGTAGTTTTCTAACCTATTTTTTTCAGTTTAACGGTGAAGTATTAATTCTGGCCAAGTTGTAGGTTGCCCAGTTTTTCTTCTTAAAATGTCTTTATTACTTCATAACATATCACTTGAGTTCAAATCTCTATGAAGACTGTTAAATATCATTATAAGTATTTTGGAAGATTTTCACTGTTTATGTACAACTTTAATGCTAAGCTTAGCTCATCTAAACCTTTTCATCACAGCTTAAAGTTTTTTTTCAAAATTTTAGTTAGCTTGCTGTTATTACCCTCTGTGAGGCCATGTTTAGGTAAATATATTAACAACAGTTTATAATCAGTATGCCATTTTTTTCTCTTATTGTTTTTATCTTTTAAAAAAGAAATTCCTGGCGTGGGGGAAGTGGGGGGTAAAGTAAATAGGTGTAATGAATTAAATATTCTGGAGACAATTAATGTTTAGTATTAAAGCCATCATGCAATTTCATTCCATCTGAACACATATCCAAGTTTGTCCCAAAATAAGAAATTATCTGAATTTGAATTTCTACATATACTTCATTATTTTTAGTTTTATATACATAACAATAAGAAAAGTAATTGAACATTGTATTCTTCGTCATGACTTACTCTTTCACCAGGAGAAGTCGATATCCAACCAGTTGTCTTGATTTATGCAGATTCCTTCCTATACACATTAAAAAAAAACCCAAAACAAAAGCAACAACAACAACAACAACACAACAACAAAACCAAAACCAAACAAAAAGATCCCCCCAAAAACAGTGTTGGAATTCCACAAGGAAATTCAGGATCAGTTAGGGTTTGTGCTGTGCAAACTGAAGAGAAAACAGTTATATTCCTCAGTGAAGCAAGGAGAAAGGCAGAAAAGTGAGTTATTCTTTTTCATATTAAATAAAATGAACTAAGTTTTTGTTGAAAAATCCACAAAGTTTCTAAAGTAAATGTATTTATCCAAGCCATTTTTTCTGTATATGGGTAGTTATTTCTGAAATCCCAAATTAGATTAATTCTTTCTTTTCAGATAATACAGATGTGTTACATATCGACAAGAAGTTTTATTTTCATTTATCTGGAGAACATCTGATGTCCTTGTTCTGGCCAGTAGCCAGGAGTTCACATGGCTAGGACCCAGAAGTTATTCTATACCACCTCATGTCATTGCTGGTGGTGGTGGAAAGGGAGTCACTCCAGGGAGAAGGGATTCCGCCATTTGGTTCTCCCATTCAAGTAAGTGTGCCTGAGGGAGCGGTTGGTTAATGCCAGTTCCGAGATAGTGGGAGCAATTGGGGTAGTGTGACTGTGGTTTGGTTGAGTCAGGTTGTGAGGCCCTGAGGTATGTATTTTGCAGGTAAACCCCTCTCTTCTTTTTATACACTCTTGTTATTGACATTGTTGCTGTTACTGTTTGTTTTCTTATTCAATTCCATATCTCAAACTGTGATATTTACCTTTTGTGCCTCCAATTCTCCTCTCCAGTTCACCATAAGGGGAAGGGGAGGAGGAGAGGGAGTGAGTGAGGGGCAGTGTGCTTTGGAGAGTCTCAGTGGGAGCACTAACTTGGAGAGTACCATTTCTAAACCACAATGTATAATATTTTAGGTGATTTTTCTTTTTATCATTGTATATTTTTTCTTCTTTTATATATTCAGTGTACTTCTACCTTTTCTTTATTCTGACTTCAGGTTCTCCATTTATCTATGAATTGTATAACCATAGTTAAAAGAATCCAGCTTGCTTTTTATTTCCTTCTGCATGGGAAAACATCAGGACTGAGAACTGATGTGTGGTTTCATTTTATTTCTCTATATAGACTCAAATTAATGGCTACTGCTTTGGGAGAATCAATTGTGCCCAAAGATCAATTAATAGTTTTCCTTCTTTCACCCACATCTATAACAGAGGTGACATTGTGTATGTAATTTGCATATACAGCTGAGGAAATCCAAAATAAAGTGATTAAAACTAAATTAAGTAAACAGTCCACAGTGGACTCCAGGGTAATTAGAAAACATTGGTTTTGATAGTTATATATTATGCTTGTGCATGTACTGAATTTAAATGCCAATGATAATTTCTTTACTATTTAAATTTTACTTTATGTTGCTTACATATTTATTTGAAAATATGATAATACATATTGTTGAGTGCAAACTGCTCAACCATATTATATATAAAAAAAAATCCTTGCTGTATATATTCATCTGATCTTTGTTCTAGACATAAGGATTTCCAAAGTGCTTAAATTGCTGCAATCTTTATAGGGGTATCACAGAACTCTAGTATTTCTACAAGCAGTATGCCAGCAGGCAAACAATCATAGAAAATATTATTGCTGATCAGTTTTAAAAGAGTCTTTTGCAAATTCTTGAAGCTACGTATTAGTCCTGAATCTCTTGTTCTGATTTTCCAATGTTCTCACTCAATTTAAATCTGTGACTAAATAATGGTTTATCAGCTAGCTTTTCTATCAAATAGGTAAAAAACCCCACCAAACCCACATTAAATATTCTGGTTTAGTTTGTAGCATATTAAAAAACAATCAAACAAAGAAACAAAAAATTAAAAACAAAAACAAAATTCTGAAAGGAATTAATAAAGTTTACTAAAGAAATGCCTCTTTTGCCTAAGGAAGCATTTATTTTGTAGAATAATTTTAGTTTGGATGGCAAAATAAGTTGCTTAATGTGGATAGCTTACAGTGCCTGAGCCATCATGTTCTTTCTTGAACAGAATGTGTCTACTTATAACACTTCTTCTCAAGCACTCTTGTCTTTCAGGAGATCATGGGACCTTTGATGTGTGAAATCTCTGATAAGTTTAAAGTTAGAACTGTAAAAACATTGATGCAAATATTTTGAAATATTCATAAATTAATTTTATAAAGGATGATTCTCTGCTCTGTAAGAAATGGGTCACCTGAAACAGAATTAAAAAGAGATGATCAAGAGTTCAACTGTATGTTTCAAATGTCAGCTTTTCTTTAGGCTTTCTTTAATGGAAATGAATTGCAGTTTTCAGAGAGACGTTGATTTTGTAATAAGATAGATGTGTAACATCTTTTGGTTAAATAATTTGGGGTTTTTTTCATCCATTCATGGTAGAGACAGTTTGTAGGAGTAGCTCAGTGTATTTCTTTTGCTTCTTTGGAAAGCTAAATCTAGCTGATATTAATCCTATTTTATATATCTAATATCATAGATACAGATCTACAATTTTTAAGAGCTATATAATTTACCTAACCAATAATCATACAGTGGCCTAGTCATTACACAGCAATCAAAATGTTTTTACATGAGAAGAAAGTCTTCAATGTATTGTGCCTAAATGTGAGTTTTCTTAAATATATGAGGCAAAAGGCTCAAGGCTTCTTTGGTTTGTTCATATTCTGAACACCTATAATTAACACTGACAAGTGATCACAACTAATGTAGTGTAAATCACATCTCAATTGAGTACAGTTGGTGCAATACATCGAGAACAAATTGAGCAACTAAAAATTCAGCAACTAATTTCATGTCATAAGATAAAAGGCTGCAAGCCATAAGAGAAACCAGAAGAGTGAATTCAGCAATGAACTATTCACTATGAATTTTCTGCTCTTTGCTCCCCATAAATCATTTCTTGACAACATTTTTTGGAAGCAAAGTCAGTTCTTAAGCTTTTTATTCAGTTATGTGTCCTGTCCTCTCTCTTCTTCTGTTCCCAGACAGCTCTTAGATATCTTTGGGGAGATGTCATTAGAAGATTCTCTTTTGCCTGTATGCAGCATCAGCAGCTGAATGGGCATGATAAAAATCAGACTGATCAGTGCTGCTTCTCCTTCCATCTGCCTTTAGGTATAGTCAGTAAAGTCAAGAGATACGGCAAAGCATTTGCTGTGAGGCACAATGCAGTACCATACCTGTATCAGAAGTAGGTAAGCCTGCAGGTAAACAGTGGTATGTCTGGGATGACCCAAAATAGGGCAATTGGAAAAAGGGAGGCAAATATGTGATGGAAAAAGTCAGCAGACGCCTTTTCTTTATCTTTGTGAAGATAAAGAAAAAATGAAGGAAAAAAAAAGAAAAGCATATGCACATTGGGGGAAATTCTTATGAAAATAATGAGGAGATGTTGTGTCTACTTTACAAATACAGTACTGTTGCTAGTCCTTTGTTTGCGTTGGGTGTACAGCTAGAGAGTAGACAAGACAAGGAAGTTCTAAACCAAGCATTGTGAAATGATTGCAAAATTATCAAATGTTTTGTTATAAAATGGGAAAAAGAAGACTTAATAGAAGAATGGAAGAAAAAAGTATGAGGATCAGGTGGAATTAAAAAGTGGTCAGTTAGTGATTAGATAAAGGGCCTGGAGAAACCTTAATGATAAAGTAAGATACGCAAGAGAGTTGTATGCATTATTTTCATTGAGAGCTGCAATATAAAAAATGTCTCAACACCAACTATTTTTCCTTAATTCCTTTGTAAGCAGTGTCCTAAAGTAACTGCAGGGAGGATATAAGTCTACAACAGGAAAGCATCATCGAAGTTGCATATGAACTCAAGAGATATACTGAAATACTTGTCTAGAGAATAGCAAAACAATGATTGTAAAAAAGGACATGAGAGAAACAAAGCAATAGGATGGATTTTAATCTCTTCACTAAATTTCTCAAGTAATTTTAGTGCATATATTACATGATCTGTCTTTTCAAGCATGAGTTCTGACTGATGTTTTTCCCACATGCTGTCAGATACACTGGATAAGATGTCAAGAGATGAGCTCAAAGGTCTTTGGTGAGGCTCACAAAGTCTTCCCATTCCCTCATAAACTACATAAATTATCCTTGAGGATGAGAGCTGATCATCCAAGGCAAACATTCATTAGTTATGGGACTCTTGAGAATTCTGACTGGTGGAACTGAATTAATTTTTCTGCTGTTGAGTAGCAAAATTGTGTTTCCCTTGCTCTAATCTGAATTCTGTGTTATTGTTCTGTTCCACACAGGTCTTCCTAGGCCTTAAAAGAATCATAATAATTCCTGATCTTACCTCTGAACTGTAACTGAACAGCCTTATATTAAAAAGTCATAACTTATTTTAAAGTTATCTGATTTGCTGTTTTAATCCACCAGGTGTTTTACCTCTTTTACAGTGAAAAAAATCTCAACACTAAAAACACCACAAACCAGTATACATAACAAAGTCCTTTTATATATGTTCATAAAATAGTATATTTTGTCTCAGAACTCAGAAAGCCTGACAACAATTTTTTTTTGTTTTTGTTTTTCACATTACAAGAAAAAAAGTGTCAATACTTATAAGCATGATGGAAAAGGAAAAGTCATACTTGGTTACTGATGCAATCTTTGACTGGTGTCTTCTCTTCCATGCATGACAATCAATTGACTATATGTTTCAGAACATAAGGTGAATAGTTATAGAACTGTGCGTCTTTTCAAGGCAATGGAAAACCTGTGACACATCTCACATTAATAAAAATACACTTATGATGCAAATCAGTCTAAATAATATTAATACTAATACTAATATTTTTTAAAACTTATGTAAGAACTTGGAAAATAAATTTCTAAAATTATTCTTTAAACTTTGAATTTGAACACACAAGAGGCCAATAAAATGTTCGCAACACCATTTTTTTAAAATACAGCAATAATTCAAAAAATATTATCAATTAGAAAAAAAATCTAGGAAACAAGACAAAGTGTAACTGTAATGGAAAATGGTAGGAGAGTGGAATAAGCACTTAAACTAATACCATAGCTCCAAATGGCCTAATTTAAGGAAAAAAATCCTAGCAAATAATGAAAGAAATTGTAAGAACTCTAATAACAAATATGCCACAGCAAATCTGTGAAATAGTTGTAATTTTGTTCTGCAAATAATCTGACCATCTTTCTTATTTCTTAATTTTTATTACATTTAATCATTTGAGGAATTAAATACCTAATTTTTCACAGAAAATAATTCTTTATCTATTTATTATCTCTCATTAGTTTGTATTACATTCATCCTTTCCAAAACCTTGTGTCATTCCATTTCAATTTTTATTTCTCTGAGTTTAGAAAGTTTCTGAAAGAGATTTAGGGCAGAGAAACCTACTTTATGGTGAGAAAAACTAACAAAACCTCAGAAAACCCAAGTAACAGAAACACACACACACACACACACACACACACCCCCTTGAACACACACTCACAAAATTGAAATCATAAAAGTAATCTTTAAAAGTTCTATAGATTTACAAAAAGTAATAAACTTTAAAGACCATCTTGCTACCCTTTATAACAAATCTGGATTAATTACAGTATTAATCAAAACTAAACTGTAAATATGACCTGCTTTATAATCAAAAGTTGCAAAGTATCACTAGAAAGAAATGATATCTGTAATCATGGAATGTTATTGTATGTTTTGTGGGCTTGTGAAGACTATTAGACAATATTTTCAATATATTCCCTGTGTTACCTTTCCCTACCATCATAAATACTGACCTTCATGTTCTACTGGTGCATTTTCAGCAGGAGGCTGGAAATCAGTTTGTCATGAGTTAAACAAGAACATTTCTCATAATTCTAAATACTGGCCTTCCTTGTGTTCCTTACTATTGCTTTACAGTTCCTTTGTTTTTTACAGAACTCAGATGCACATTTTTTAGAACTTATATTTGCTTACTAGCCAAAACAGTTTTATTAACTCTGGTCTTGTCTTTAAGAATGTCTCCTCAGTGCTCCTTTTGTACAGCCTAATTTAAACCAAACTGAAAAAAACCTGCCATATTACTTACGGGCTTTCATTATTTATGCCAAGGGTGCTTCAGTCGTTCTCTGAAGGAAGTATTAATAGACCCCTATTGTTCATATTTTTCAGATACCCTGACAGTGTTTACAGATTAGTCCTATGTCTTAGTTTCAAAGTTAATTAATTGTGGTGAACACTAAAGGTTGCTGTAAATTCTTCCCCAAATCCTTCAGACTGTTACAATTAACATTCATATTTTTCAACAGACTGTGGGTGGACAAGTCTTATCAAAAAGAATAAACAACCCACCTCAAAAAGCATGCATGATTTATATGTAGGTGAATCTCCTTGCATCTTAAGCAACTACCCTTTAACAAGCTGTGGAATGCCAAGAGGCAGTGGATAGCCTTCAGGTGTTGTCATCTGGAGCTCCTTCTGAGAGCTGCCATTACACACATATCCACAACCTGATATCTTTCTCTAGTGTATCAGGCTACAAGGGTAATTAGGGTGTTAAGAAATTTTGTATAATAGTGTTTAGAGAGAAATAGATGGGACTCAAGATCAGAACAGATATAATTCTTGACTAAAGAAATTAATTTTCTTTAGGTTATTGTCCTGTTCTTGTAAAGTTATGTCACTGCATACTCATCAGCATTTACTTTCTATCCAACAAACAATTGAAAAAAAAATGTTTGTATCACTGACGGGAAAATCAGATGACATTACAAATTTGCTCTTTTCAATGCAGAACAACAATGAAAGATTCCTCATAATTAAACCAACTGAAACATAATTTAGAACAAACAAGGCCTAAACAGTACTGCAACTGTGAAGAAATGTGCTGCTGAATAGTATTTGTTTGCAAAAGTTAATGATTGGCAGCATTTTTTACTGAAAATGCACAAAATCAACACAGATATAAAACTTCAGAGCTGGCTGTCTGAAAATACTTTGATTAATCTGAAACAACAGGATTGCTTAGTATTGTAAAAGTATGCCACTATCCCCAAAATGCCACTGAAAATTTTAGAATGCAAGGCAAGGAGATACGAGGCACAGAAAAATACATGTCAAGTCCAAATATACCTGATGATGGATGTGGAAAACTTCACAGCTATATCACACCATTTTTATCACTAAGGCTACTTGGAATTCAGAAAAGACATTTAAAATATAAACCTAGTGTAAACAGGTACAAACAATAGGAAAATTAATTTCAGAATCCTAAAATACTTCTTTTAAACTAACTGTGACTATGTGTTAAGATAGCAGGAATAGTAGGTAGAAGAGTTACTGAAGGGGGGCGGGAAGGGAACAAAACAAAACAAGAAAACCAAATAAAAACAAACATCCCAAGTCTAGACCCCATTAAGCCTAAATCAATTTCCAGAAAACTAGTCAGAATGATTATTGTTTTGTAGCTATTAAACTGAAGGCAGTGGCATGATGTCCTCAAATTATTTTTTCTTAATGGTGTTGACTTCTCTGTTCATTGTAAAAACAACTGAAAATTATTCTGAATGTCTAAACAATTTTTAGCTAATGGTCTCCCCTAGTGAAGATGACCAGAAAGTTGAATGTGCATTTTTCCACTCTTACCTAGTCTATGAGTTATTTCTGTGTTACTCTTACTTGCTTTTCTAGAAAAGACCATGATGATTTGATCAGTTAGAACAAGTTTTACATCACAAAAATATTACAGAGTGGAAAATGTATTCCAAATCTGCACATAATAATAAATGAACACACTTTATCTAAAATAATGCAACTCAACTTGTGCTCACAGTGCTGGACATTCTCAAAATGCTTTCAGGTATTGGTCTTTTCTCCTTTGCTGTGATGGTGATAGGCAATAAACTTCCTCTTTAAATTTGCTGTTATTTGTGGATTCCAAGTATAACCCCAAGATTATGCCTGTGTCTTGGATTTTTGTGGATCTTTTGAACACATTTGAAAAGATACTAGAAACAGATCTGAAGTGGCTGGGAAAATGTAATGATTTCATAAGCTCAGCACAGGGGAGATATCAGTACCCACAGTTCTCACTTTCGTGTGAAAGGAGAATAAACAGGTCATGTATTCCTCAGGAGTTCATTTTGCAGATAAGATGCATTTCACTATCAAAGGACCGTTCAGACTGGAGGGGACCTCAGGAGATCACCTACTCAACTACCTGCTCAAACAGTGTCAGCTACGAGGCTCAAGTTGTCTTATGCCAGCTCAGTGTCTGACACAAACCTCAGGGTCTTTTTATTTGTAGAGCCACACTTCTGGCACGCAGTTAGTCCCCAGCCCATATATTCCCAGGGGCAGGATTTGGCATTTGTTCTTGATTTTCATAAGGTTCTTTTTGGCCCATTTCTTCAGTCTGTCTGTGTGCTTTCAGTAGGCAATATGCCTTTGAGCATATCAACTATTCCCTTTACTTTTATGTCTTCCACAAGGTTAATGAGAGTGTCCTTTTGTTGCCACTTCCAGATTATTGATAAAATCATTAATTGGGACAGGTCTCAGGATACGCTCCTGCAGTATGCCACTACTTTCCAAGCTCCTGAAAGAATAAATCCATTACCCACAACTGTCTGGTCCAGGCAAATAAACTGTTTCTTACTCATCCAGGTCACGTATTTGACCTATGGAATTCTAAATTGGATGCAAGAATGTTGTGGTATGTAGTATCAAAAGACGTGCTACAGCGAAGGTAAGCAACATCCACTTTTCCCTAACCATGGAAGTTAATTATGGCAATCAGATTGGGCAGTTATCATCCACCCTTAGTAAATCTATGCTGCCTACTCCCAGCTACCAGCTTCCAGCTATCTCCTTTCTGTTCCCAAATATGTTTTGCTAGAGGACTTGTCTCATGATTTTCTCAGATAGTGAAGTACACTTTCTCACTTGACCCTTTTTGAGGACAAGTACCACCCGCACTTTTCAACAGTTTTCCAGGATCTACCACAGTCTCTGGAAGCTTTCCAAGTCGATAGAGACTAGCCATGTAAGGACACTGGGCAGCTCTCATGACTCTTGAATGCAATCTATTCAGTCTCAGAAACATGTATGGCTGCAGTTCTTAAAATAATCCCTGAATTAATCCTCATGTGCTGCAGGTAGGTTTTCCAGAACTCTGCTTCTAAGCCTAGGAGACTCCCTGATGAAGGTAGAGAAGGCATTTAGTTCTAAAGCTATGTCTGTTGTCACTACTCTGTCTGTCCAATGATAAAGAAATGTTTTCATTGTTCAGCCTTTTACTGGTTGACATAGCAATAAAGATCTTCATGTTGCTCTCAGTGTCCCTTGCAAGTGTCAGCTTCAGCTGAGCATTCACTTCCTTAATACCATCCCTACATTCCCAGGTAACATTTCTCAATTCCTTCTAAACCCAAATTACATGGGAAACAAATAGGACTTTTACCATTTAAAAGTGTGTTAGCTCTGAGTTGCTAAGGTCCAGGATGTTAATTCAATTTTCATTCTTCCAAAAATCTCACTCCTCCAAAAACACACTTTGGAAGAAAAGTTCTGTTGGAGTATTCCATTTTGAAGCAAGTCTGTCAGACAAAATTGTCATCGGTCTCAGATTTCATTATTTACTGTCCAAATATTAAAGAAAACTCTCTCTCCAAACATATATCAACTTACATCTTGACATTCAATCTAGTTTTTACATTAAAAAAATAAAACATTTTTATTATAACTCTTAGGTGCTCAAAGAAATTGGAAGAAAAAGTGTTCTTCCACAGTATAAGGAAGTCCAAGAAAAAGATATACTCAAAACTCCTTTTACATTTGAAGAACAATGGAAAACAAGAACAATGCAAAGTAATCTTCAAATAAAACAAATACAAGCATTTAATAAAGCTTAATCATATATTTTCAATATGAATCCAGTGCATGATTTTGTTAAGAAAATTGTGAAGTTTGAGGAAGGTTGTGTTGATTTTTAACTAATAATTTGGATGTTATTACTTTGAACAATTACAACTTCGCTCATGATTGCACTTTCCAATTTTAAGTTTATACTGCCATACATTACTGAGTGCAGTTATAAGACATTAAATTCCAGCATATATTACCAACCTGAATGAAAATTGTTTGAGATATCTGTATAAAAATTACAGCAAATATATTAGAGGATTCAAAGCTGGAGCAAAACCACAGAGAGGAATAAAGAATGGAGAAACATGTTCCCAAAATGTAGAAATTGTATAATTTAATATAGAACTCTCAAGACATACTTGGCTTTGAAGAAGCTACTTACAAGCAAAAATACATTTTTCTCCAACTCAAGACATTTCAATTGCATACTCATTCCTGTTCTATGCCTATGTTAACATGCAAAACAGAATATAAGAGCTGCTAGATGTAGAAATCAGTAAATTTAGTTTATCAGAATCTCTGAACAGGTGAAAAAGATATGTAAATGAAGATGAGTGTGAGAATTTGTGTGCCTGTTTTTGATATTTCAACACCAGGGTGAAAAAACACTATGGAAAATTAAGAATGTTGAATGCCATCTTCTACATTGATTCAAAGAAATTCACTCAACAACAAAGCTGATCAATGTTGTCACATTCCTTTTTATTCAGTGCTTGACAAGTACTGGGGATAACCCTCCATAACTACTTCCAATGGAATTACAAAAGCAAAACCCTTATATTTTCATTTTAAATCTCATCTTTCCATGCCTCCTCACTATATATGTTTTGTTTCTAGTCTATTAAAATCCTTTGTATGATGTTTCATTTTTGTCTTGGATAAATTACTTCCTAGCCTTGAATGTTGAATGCTGATTGATTACTTGTCCATTTGAAGAGATGCATCCAATCTACTTGCAAAAGTTTTGTTTTTTTCTCAGTCTGTCTTTAGTTGTGAAAGCTATTTTCCTTATCTAAAATTTAGGAAATTTTCAGCAAGTTAAGCAAAAATGCAAGGTGCTTGTTACATTAGAAGTGTACATGACTTTGCCCTGAAATAATTCTACATTAGTTCTTTACTAACTATTTTCTATGTAAGTGTTAGTTTATTAAAATCTTAAAAATTAAAACCTTAAAGGAAAACTTATCCATAGTAATAAATCCAGGCTTAATTGGGAATATACACAATTTAGCAGCTTTTTCAATATACAATATTTAACAGCTCTTTTTAAACACAGAAAAAGAAAAAACAGGAGAGGGCAAACCTGTTTGTGTGTATAGACCAACCATGTTCTGAGGTGCATTAAGTACAGCATCAACAACTGATCAAAAGAAGTGATCATCTCACTCTGCTCTGCACTGGTGTGGCCTCACCCCAAGTCTTTTGTGCAGTTTTGGGCACCACAAATAAAAAAGATATTAAACTCTTAGAGAGTGTTGAAAGGAGAGCCATGAGGATAGTGAAGTGTCTGGGAGAGTAACTCAGTTTATTTAGCCTAGAGAAGAGGAGACTGTGAAGAGACCTCATTGCAGTCTACAACATCCTCATGAGGGTAAGCAGAGGGACAAGTATGTATCTCTTCACTTTCCTGACCAGTGACAGGACTCAAGGAAACAGCATGAAGCTGATTCAGGGGAGGTTTAGATTGAATATTAGGAAAGGGTTTTTCACCCAGAGGGTGGTTAGGCACTGGAACAGGCACCCCAGAGAAGTGGTCACAGCACCAAGACTGCCAAGTAGCATTTGGCCAACACTCTCAGGCACATGGTGTGATTCTTAGTGTGTGCTGTGCAGCACCAAGAGCTGGACTTGATCCTGATGGGTCTTTTCCAACTCAGCATTCCACCCCCAACCCCCACCCCGAGTAGTTATCATGCCATAATCCTCTACCACTTCTGTAAGATCAGTGTTTTCTGTTAAACCACTTCACTGCACGCATTACTTTCTTTCACAAACTCCTCTATAGCTGTTAATTAAAATGTTTTCCTGTTTTTTTTCTTTTTCTTTTTTTTTCATTTTTTTTCCCAGAAATTACACCTTTGTTTCTTCACTGTGACACAGTGCTGGTGAATGGAGCTGCATCCAGCTGGTGGCCAGTCACCAGTGGTGTTCCCCAGGGGTCTGTGTTGGGTCCAGTCCTGTTTAACATCTTTATTGATGATTTAGATGAGGGGATTGAGTCCATCATCAGCAAATTTGCTGATGACACCAAGCTGGGAGGGAGTGTCGATCTGCTGGAAGGCAGGAGGGCTCTGCAGAGGGATCTGGAGAGACTTGAGAGATGGGCTGATTCCAATGGGATGAAGTTCAATAAGGCCAAGTGCCAGGTCCTGCACTTTGGCCACAACAACCCCATGCAGCGCTACAGGCTGGGCACAGAGTGGCTGGAGAGCAGCCAGGCAGAAAGGGACCTTGCAGTACTAATTGACAGGAAGCTCAACATGAGCCAACAGTGTCCCCAGGTGGCCAAGAAGGCCAATGGGATCCTGTCCTGTATCAAAAATAGCGTGGCCAGCAGGACCAGGGAAGTGATCCTTCCCCTGTACTCTGTGTTGATGAGGTCACACCTGGAGTATTGTGTTCAGTTCTGGGCTCGTCAGTTCAGAAAGGATATTGAGGTGCTGGAGCGAGTCCAGAGGAGAGCAACAAGGCTGCTGAAGGGACTGGAGCACAAGCCCTGTGGGGAGAGGCTGAGGGATCTGGGGTTGTTTAGCCTGGAGAAGAGGAGGCTCAGAGGTGACCTCATCACTGTCTAGAACTACCTGAAGGGAAGTTCTAGCCAGGTGGGGGCTGGTCTCTTTTCCCAGGCACTCAGCAATAGGACAAGGGGGCACGGGCTTAAGCTCTGCCAGGGGAAATTTAATTCTTTACAGAGAGAGTAATCAGGCCTTGGAATGGGCTGCCCAGAGAGGTGGTGGATTCACCATCCCTAGAGATTTTTAAACGCAGATTGGACGTGGCGCTGAGTTGCCATGATCTAGTAAATGGACTAGAGTTGGACCAAGGGTTGGACTTGATGATCTCGGAGGTCTTTTCCAATCCAATCGATTCTATGATTCTATTTACTACACTTTTCAATGAACCTTTTCCTGCTTTGGCCAGATATGTATTTAATGCTGTAGTAGACATAGATTTAACAGAGGAAAGATAGGTGGAATCTCTGATGTCTGCACTGGCCATTGTAACATACTCTTCCCTGCATCCTGTAAGTCAGTGACCGCTCTGTATGAGGACTGTGTTTGCTCATTTGGAGCTACAGTGAATTCTATGTAATGAATTACATCATGGTCACTAATTTCCTGCCATACTGATCTGTTATAAGAAATATTGACCTTTAATCTGTCTTTTCCAAGTCATGTAGTCCACAGAAACACTGATCACACATATTAGACCTTTTCAAGCAGAGCTATGCATACAGCCCTTGAAAAACTGAAACTTTGTTTGAAAAAGGTTTGGTGACAGAGGCAGGAGTTTCTTCCTCACAAGGAAACAGTTCCTCTGAGGATAAAAGTGTCAGAGTCTTTACATTTTGAAGTAATCCTACATATCCTCTAGAAGTATTGGAATTGCGTTGTTTTTCAGGGTGGTTTTATGAGGGTTGTAAAAAATTTTACACTAAAACTCATGAGCTTTCCCTGTCACTACTCTACTTAGAAACTTAATTTTGTCAGTCTGATGTTTTCAGATTATTTTTTCCCCTAAGTACAAAGTATTAAGGCTTCCTATTAATCTCAGTACTGGGCAAACTGTATTTTCCATTCTTCTTTTCTTTTCTGTTATGCTGAAGGGCACTTCAGGCTGTCTGAAGGTAACAGAATGGGTTTGTGATTGGAGCATCTGATGGCACTAAGTACAGACTATTTCTATATGTCCTTTATTATTTTCTCATGACAACATATCAGATTTTAGAGTGGATGTTCCTTTAATATTTGAAACTGTTGATGTGTATTTTAAATTCTTTGGAAATCATGTTTCATATATTGAAGATGTTATGAAACTCACCACTGGTTTTCTCCCATTTTATCTATGAGATATAGATAATGAACCAAAAGAATTTCCGATACTTTCTGAGTATGCGATGACCTCTAGGCTCTAGTTCATGAACAGGGTTAGCTTAACATTTCTTTATATTCAAGTGAGAGAGGAGAGACCTTCTGAGCTTGAATCAGTGCACACCACAGCTCAGACGTGGGTCATGGCAGCCCAGTAGCCTGGGAAGGTGAATGGGGCAGACTGTGGAGTCCACTGGTCCATTCAGAGTCCTGTTAATATAAAATGTAATTCACTATAATATGACTTTACTGTGTACTATATTAAAAAATTACAGTAGGCTGGGAAAAATGTGTCTCTAAATGAAATGTCATCCTGCTTCTTAGGATATCTTAAAATTTGGGAGGACAAAGGAAATAAACTTGATGAGACTAAGAAGTGAAATAATCAGCATGGGCTTTTGCTAGTGAGTTTACTTAAAATGCTCCGTGTCAGAAAAGTCCCAAAAACCAAGATAAAAGCAGAACAAAACCCAGAAAATTGACAGAGAAAAATACGAATCCCAAAACCAAAGAGAACAAAAAGTTGACAGGTTACCAACAATTTACTAGTTATATGGTAACAACTTTTTTCAGATTATGTTCTATTTACAAATTATTCTTTGTGTTGCAGCTCTGACTAGAATGTCTTAAGACATTGAAATGCTCAGTGATCTACACAGAAATTTGCTCCTCATTGCAGCAGAAAGTAGAAGAATAAAAACATGTTAAAAGACAATTGCCTACATAGCACTGATATATATGTGAGATGTGAATAGAATGTGTACTGTTCTTACTAATGTCTAGAGGGATTCAAAGCAAAAGTGGTGGTAATTAAAGTTTGCTATACTAAGCCACTGGTTCAAACATCATCAGAAGATGAATGTCAATTAACTGAACTATCCTTCCATCTGATATTGCACAGAAATGAGCACATGGTGCACCACCAAGTCAAAGGTGCTTCACATTAATGCTGAAACATTACTTTTCAATGTTAAAAAATATATAAAAGATAAAAATTAACTGGTTGGTTACAGGCAGATAAAAATGAAAATGCTTATTTGTATACAGTTGTGCTGAACACTATCAATATAAGGAGTACTAGTATCAAATTGACTAAATGTGTGTATAGATCTAGAACAGAATCCTTCCTACAAGGTTTTTTTAGTTACTAGGGCTTTTTTCTCTGTGTTTACATAACTTATCACATCAAAGCTTAAGTCAGAGGTAAGAATTCCACAGTTAGTCTTTTTTACCACTAAGATCTGTGGAGAAATAGTACCACTTACAAAACCCCGGTAATATATATCTTTTTATTTTTTTCCTTGAAGGACTCATCCACCAAATACTTCTCATGCAGCCTTTACCTTTTAACGTATGATAATATATCACTGTAATATCAGGTATCAAAAGTAATTACATTACTCAGAACCTCTAGCATGTTTTGAAAAATATCAGATAAGTCTTCTGGAAGAATTGCAAGTAATATATGTTAAAGTTCTGATTTCTTTTTCTTCTAACTCTCTTTTGTTAGTACTTGACAAACGTGATAAGGTTTTCTGGTTCGGATACAACTGATATCTTAGTTGTCTAATTTATCTTAATCTGTTAATGTAGTAGGAAATAAAGAGGAGGAAAGAAACCTTAATTACTGTTGTATACTATTATTCCTTTCCAGTTTTCAAGTTATGTTGTTACAGTAAAATCAAAAGTGAGCAATTCAGATCTATAGAAAAATCCTGTGAGACTTAGCTATCAGCCAGAAGCAGCAAGGAGCTCAGCTGCTGCTGGCTGGTAGGGAGGTGGTTTACTCCCCAAGAATTCACATAGTAGGAATTCACAAGACTCTGCAGGGGCACGAAAACAGCCAGGATGAAATAATATAAACATGGGACTTGTGAGAGATAGGTCCTAACCAATTGAAGTACCTAGTGTGGTGGTGTGTAACTCTTTTAGCCAATAAGCTGTGGTCCTAATCCTATATAAACTGTGTGCTTTGTGTAATAAAATGTCGTCACTATAAACTTCATAAGCTTGTTGGTGAAGTCCTTTCTCTCCACTGAATATAGTTTACTTTAAAGTTACTTATGAAAAATCTGTATTTCTTGGATTATGTGTGCCTGGGAAGCTATGATAACATACAAAAATCACACTACTTCAACTATAAGTGCTTAGAGTGATCATAAATCACTTTGAGGAAAGTTTTCAATGGCCTCTTTTACTGATAATGATGAAGGATAATTAAAACCTAAAAATGTAGGAAGTTGGTAGATTTGTGCAAGAAGGAACTTTTGTGGTTCAAGGCTAAAATAAGGAATGGATGATTACTTGCACAAGGGCAAAGGAATGTAAAATTGAACCTTAGAAGGTCTATGTCAACAGTTTCTCTATGAAAAGGATTCCATTTTCCTGGAGATTGCACATGTGCTAGGTATTTCACTGAATTTCCACTAATATGATAACTTAGAAGGTTAGTTTTGATCAACCAAAATAATTTCAGGAGATGTGAGGTAGGGTATAGAAAAATAAAGGAACAAGAAAAGGAGGATGAAAAAGTACTTATGCCTTTCTCTTGACAGTATATTGCTTATTACCTGAAAGGTATACCTATAACATTGAATTTAACTTAGATCTCCAATTTTCAGCAGCATTGCCATCATTAAGTGTATTTCACATAAATGTAACATTTCTGTTTGCTAGATTAAAATTGTGTATTTAAATGCCTTGAGAAAAAGTGAAGTAGAAAAAGAATGTCTTGAGGAGGCAAGCTGTGCTTGCTCACAATTAGGAGTCCTTTCTTGGAATAATTTGGTTTCAGGACTGAAATAAATTATTTGTGTCTTAATGATACTGAAGTAATTAAACATCTATTTTTTATCATTTGTGTTTATTCTTAGATAATAGCTTACACTATCTTTCAGTTGGCTTTTTTTTTTCCCTATGTTAACAGTTCTTACCTCAAGGTAAGCAATGTGTAGGAAAAAGAATATGTTTAAGTTCATTGATGTGTTTACTTAGATGCTATTCTTTTCATACACTTTTTGCTTGCCCACTGCAGAACAGCAAAGTTGGTGTTCCATGAAAGGAGACATATGAAGAACTGCAACAACAATTTTTCACAAGGTTTGTATATTCAGTGCAGTCTTTATCCTCAGCCATAAAGTTTTCTCTAATGGAATAACAAAATATCAAAGTTAAAAATTAATTTATAAAAATGTGTTTTAACCATTAAACAAGCTGATTTTTAATGAACACAGGGAAATAATATTTTAGGAATTTTCATATGATTTTCTCCAAGATAGTTGATGCCATAGGAAAAAAATCCACATTGGATCATGTTTCTAAGTCAGATAAAACAATAGAAGTGTAATTCTTGTCTTCTAGACTCCTATCATGGAGATGTCTGTCATAAAATTATGGAAACAATGTTCATAGACAGTAGAAGTCAATATATCTAGAACATGAACCATCTCAATCCAATTTAGCTGTCTAAAATAAGTCAAATGCACCATAACAAAGAAAGTTCTCACAGATACCTGGTTATTTTGTAAATGTAAGAAGAGTTTAAACAATTAGCTCAGATCTAAATTTTCTACACTGTTGATACAGTTGCTTCTTGGAGTTATCTCAATACTTCAGGAAAGTTGAAAACAACACCAACAGGTCCTTTTGTGATATTGTGAAAAGAATGAGGTGGAAAAGATCAAGCAGGACTTTTTATGCTCTTTTTTTCCAATGAGTTACTAATGAATGCTTAGCTGGGACACAGATTAAAAATGCAGAATTGCAGGACTATCATCTCTCAGATGAATGCTTTGACAATCACTAAAGAGTCAGAATTTCCTTTAAGGAACACCCCATAAATAGAGCAATTTCCTGGGAAAAAGACATTGTGAAGCTCTTCAGGCTGTAGTTTGTAGTGGATAAGCTTAAATGTCACTACAGTCTTCTAATTGATTTAGCTCCAAGGAAACAGTGCACTACTGACAAGGCAAATAAGGTACTTTGTTGGGAAAAGCTGGAATATTGTAGGCAGATGGGACCTCACTCTACATCAGCTAAAAGCTAGACAGAAGCCAGAGTTTATTAGTTTGGATGAAGTGACAAACTGCTTTCAGCTGCCTCTGAATGTGTAGAAGGACAGCTTTCCATACACTCCTTGCTGTGCCACTATAACTGTCATGCAAAACCCATGCTTGCTCAGAGTCAAAACTATCAGTGTTCATCCAGAAATAAAACTAATCCATAATCGTGCCATAATAGTTTTAAAAACACTGTTAAACACTGTCACCTTGATATTTTCTATATGTCACAGTTATTCATAAAATAAAAATCTGGTCATGTCACCTATGCCTAATATCAAAGTATTAGAAAGGTTTTATTGTTAACTCTTCATTTAGCCACATCTTAGCTAGTCAACACTTATGGAAATTAGGCTTTGGGAACCGGAAAATATAGATTTTTGTTTTACAAGCCAAATTCTGGGTACCTTCAACAGAAAAAAAAAACCAACAAGGAGCAAAATAATGAAAATTATCAAAAAGACACTTAAAAAAACAATGGTTCTTCATTGTTTCTCTGGATTTGGTAAGGTATTTCTGCATCAGGGATTCTGCCTATCTCTATGCTACTACATCTCGTCTTTTCTCCTGAGAGATCTATTCTAACAAGAGGTTGATCACTAGTGGAAATGACTGCATCTCAGTTTGACCAGAAGAGCATCAGAGCTTCCATACAGCAGTATGAACATTTTTAAAATGTTCTTGTACAGTAAAAATGAAGATGTTTAGGGAAAAAAAAAAAGAATTAAAAAAATGGGCAAAGGAAATAGAATCATAGAATTATACAATGGTTTTGATTGTGAAGAAACCAAATGCTTCTTGAATACTGACAAGCTTGAGGCTATGACCACGTCTCTTGGAAGCTTGTTCTACTGATTGTCTAACGTCTTGAGTGAAGAACGTTTTCCTAACATCCAATCAGATTTTCTGACAGAGAATTAAGCCATCATCTCTCATCCTATCAGCAGACAAAAAAGAGAAATCATCACCTCTTTCTCTGCTTTCTCTCATGAGGTATTTGTAGAAGTCATGAGGTCACCTCTGATTCTTCTTTCCTCTAAGTTTAATTAGCCTACTATCATTACCTGCTCCTCATATGTCATGCTGTCTAGTCCCTTCACCATCTTTGCAGGCTCCTTTTGAACACATTCTAATATTCTTCTATCCTTCCTATCTTTCAGACCCCAAAACTGCACCCAGTACTTGACATAAGGTCACACCAATGCTGAATAAATTCAGCTTTCTCAGATTTGAAATTATTCAGTTTTTGTTACAAGCTTATGACATTTTTAGTAATTGCTCTCCTCAAAATCATTTTGACTTTGATTTTTACTGTGTTTTTTCATATTTGACTTAACATACTAAATTTGCTACTTTACACTTACTTTCTTTTTGTCTTTAATTTTTCTTTCCCAATGACATTATTGACTTAAAATAGTGAATGTAGTTGAAAATTTTGTAATGCTATGAATTATTTTTTTCTCCGCATGGTTTACCATAGCTTTGAAGAGATTATGACTATTATTGTTTCTGGTTTTATCTTTAAATTATAAAACCTTTCTGAATTTAGTTATGTTAGGGATTATCAGAGTATTTTTATGTGTATTTGTTTTTCATTGAAGGCACTGAAGAGTGTTTAGTATTAATTGGCCTTTATGAGGTGATTTATTTGGTAGTATCTGTTTGTATTATTATATTGAAGACAGCATGATTGTTTCATATTTTTCATTTCTTCTCTGCATCAGAATCTAATATAGAAAATTACTCAGGATTAATATATAAATCTGAAAGATAGTTTTATTCCTTTCAGTTTGTTTTTATACCTTGTTTTATGTGTTTATGAGAGATGGGGGTGGAGAAGAGAAACATTTTTATTTTAGAAGGGTAAATAACAGCAATTTCATTGCAGGATTCAGAATTGTCATAAACTGAGAACATCTGACTAAATTAATGAAGCAAATGATAAAAAGGCTATCTATTACATTAAATAGATGAAATTGAAAACGAAAAAACACCAACCAACCAAACTTCATTCAACAACAGCAAATAATTTCTTTCTCCAAATCTATGAATTACATAACATAAGAGAGGAGAGAAAAAAGGATAAAGTCAGAGACATTGCGCTTTTATATTTTGAATGTTTTGGAGATTGCAAAAAGAAAAGAAAAGATAAAAATAGAAAAAAGTTAGATATTATCCAAATCAAAGACTCTTTATTAAAGTAGGTTTTATTATTAAAGATTCATTAGTAAAATGTTATTATAATTATAAAATGCATGAAGAGACATTATATTTTTTAGTTAGTTTTATTTGACCTATGTCCCCTATATTTTCAGTATATTTTTGATTGTTTTACTAAGTAACATTGTGAAAGTGATTTTTGCAACATGGGTTTTATGTGACTGAAATCCAGTCTTTGAGATGGAAGCTTTTTCAAAAATTTACCGTATCTCAATACCTTCTATGTACTTATGAATATGATAGTTGCTATGTATTTATAAAAATTAATATTGAAAAGAGATTTGCTCTCTCTTCATACTTATTTTTCAAGATGAATTGACATTGCGTTTCAAATTACTATTTGGGAGTTCCTATGTTCCAAGCAGCTTACAGCTTTCTGTTGTAGTTGAAAAATTTCAAAATTAGTGTGAAGAAGAAGCTAAGTTCTCTTTTGACTTAATGATCTGAGAAGCTTAGAAGTAGGCATCATGTGTGAAAACTATGTATTGTAAACTGAAGTCACAGGAAAAACAATATCTTCTTCATGAAAATTAGCTCTCCTGATGCATTTGTCTTGACCATATATATCTGCCATCCTCATGACTCTTCTTTAAGATGTTTTAATTCCATATTTGGCCTATCTTCATCCAAATTCTGACAGAGCTCATTGCATTCAAAGACCAGCGTCAGGGCAAACTGTGACAGAATTGTCAAAATTTGAATCTTTTCAGACAATTTAATTGTTAGAAACATTCAAATATCAAATAGTTTCTCAAGTTCCCACTGTGAGGCATGACCTTAAATGTAATCAGGAAGCACAGTGTCCTTTCTACTGTCTTTGTTATGCATGAACAATAGTCAAGATGTAACACAGAATCTCTTTTCTACCTCTTCTCTGTCTGATGCAATTTAAGAATCTGAATTTACAGATCTCCTTACAGATGATATTATAGAATGAGTGTCTTATTAGACTATTTTGTAGAAAACATTTTAGTGGGTCTGGTTCCATTCATGCATCTCTGCACATTAACGGGAGACCTCTCTTGAGACTAAGAACCTTAAGAAACCTGTACAGAGAAATCTGAAGTTGTTCCAGGTGGATGTATGCTATGTCTGCTGTGATATTGAGCATGAGCTAGTAAAATGAGTTTCATTCTGTGATTTAAATAGCCTCTTTTGAATGACTCTGTGACTGAGATAATAATAATAACTATACTTGGGGAAGTCTTCACAGAGAGAGTTTGTTTATGCCCTTGCTCTCTACCTGCAAGCTGGGTAAATTTCAATAATGGCTTAGGTAAACTTTAGGCCAGCTAAATTCTTGCTATGTAAATAGCAAATGGTACTTCATATCTTAAAATAGCCTTTGTTATATCTGGAGGGATGCATTGTCATTCAGATAGTGCTTAAGAATTCCAGTGAAAAAAATAAATCTGTTCAGATAAGACTACAAAAGAATTGATGAAGAAATTGTCCTTTTATAAGAAGTGTGTTGCTCATCTTGAACATAATTTATTGTTGAGACAAGCTACAAGAAGATATTTCTGAAGACTATCACTCTTAGAAAGAAATGCAAAATGGGTTTGTTATTAATTGTGGGTGTGACAAATATTCCGAACAGATAGAAATTGGCTTTGCATGGCAAGATTCATGAAGACTGACAGTTAGGGTAGAAGGGCATAGAGGAAAAAATAATGGAAAAGATTATCACTCAACTTCACTAACAAATAGCAATGCTACCTGAGAAACCATCTCAGAAAACAGATACCCCTAAAACTGCATGTGAAATCTCATTAATTTTTTCTTGGCTGTATCTTTGTTACATGTTGCAGTCACAAAAATAATTTGACCTATTCTACGGTTGTGGACAATAAAGTTACTCTTCAAATGATGTAGTATGTCACTATATCACAGAACCACAAAATCACAGAGTGGTTCAGGTTGGAAAAATTCTCTTTAGGTCATCTAGTCCAACCCTAAGCAAGGCCACCTAGAGCTGTTTGTGCAGGATCATGCCCAGACAGCTTTTGGATATCTGCAAGGTGAGAGAATCCATTGCCTCTCTTGACAACTTGTTCCTGGAGATCAGTCATTCTCTCAGTGAACACTGTGCTTCTTGATGTTTAGGGGGACCCTCCTGCATTTCAGTTGTGCTCATTGACTCTTGTGCTATCCTTGTGCACCACTGAAAAGAGCCTGTATCTATCCTCTTTGCACTCTCTCTTCAGGTATTTAAATACATTGATAAGATGCCCCTAAGCCTTCTCATCTCCAGGCTAAACAGTCCTGGATTTCTCAGACTTTGCTCATACGAAAGATGTTACAATCATCTTAGTGGCCCTTCACTGGAGCGTCTCCGGTGCCTCCATATATCTCCTGTACTGGGGGTCCTGGAAGTGCATACAGTGCTCCTGGTGTGGCCTCACCAATACTGAGCAGAAGGGAAGGATCTTTTCCCTTGACACATCAGCAATAATTTGTAAAATGAAGCAAGGGCACACTGCTGTCTCATGGCATTCTTCAGTGATCAATAATGGTTCTAGTCTTACTCAAATTTTTTTTGAGCAACCTGGATGAAGGATAGAATGCACTCTCAGAAAGTTTGCTGATGATATAAAACTGGGGGATACACCTGAAAGCTGTGTTGCCATACAGCAGGACCTTAATAGGCTGGAGAGTTGGGTGAAGAAAAACTTAGTGAGATTCAACAAGGGCAAGTATAGGACACTGCACCTGGGGAAAAATAACATCAGGTACTAGTATAGGTTATGGGCTGACCTACTAGAGAGCATCTCTGCAGAGAAGGACCTGGAAGTGTTGGTGGATGACAAGTTGACTATAAGCTGGTAGCGTACCCTTGCATCCAGGAGGGCCAGTGGTATCCTGCATTGGGAAGACTGTGGCCAGGTTGAGAGAGATGATCTTGACTCACTCTTTGCCTTAGCGAGGCTGCATCTGGAATACTGTATCAAGTTCTGGGCTACTCAGTACAAGACAAGGAGATACTGGAGACTGTTCAGATGAGGGCCACAAAGATGATTAAGGGTCTGGAGCATCCTGCTTATGAAGAAAGCGTGAGACAGCTGGGCTTGTTTAGTCTAGATAAGAGAAGGCCAAAAGGGGATCTCATCAAAACATATAAATATCTCAAAGACGGGTGCCAAGAGGATGGTGTCAGATCCTTTTCAGTGACAGGAAGAGGAGAAATGGCCATAAATTAAACACAAGAATTTCCACCTTAACATGTAGAACTTATTTACATTGAGGATGGCAGAACCCTCGAAAGGGCTCTCAAGATATTTGAAACCCACCTGGATGTGTTCATGTATAACCTGCTGTAGGTAACACTGCCTTGGCAGGTGGATTGGACTAGATGAACTCCAGATGTCCCTTCCAACCTTAACTATTCTGTGAACCCCCAGGTCCATTTCAGTCAAGCTTCTTTGCAGCTCAGCCCTCAGCATGTATTTGTTTATAGATTTAGGTATGGCTAGGCTTCGTGAACGAAAATTTGGGAAGGGCTCTCCCCACGTGGGTGTGTCCTTCCAGCCTGCACAGTGGATTTTTCAGGTGAGGCACAGCGTGCGCAGAACTGGCCCCACCCTTTAAGTCCTAAGGTCCATCTGCCACAGCCGAGTGAGCTTGGACAGTGACAGTGAAGTCCTCAGGACTAGAACCTACAGCCCCCAGTATTCTTAGGTCTCCCATCCCAGCACTAACTGGGGCTGACCTGAGACGGTCAAAAACGGACTTTATTCGGAAGGAGGAATAAAGACATTTTATTGTACAGCTTCTTGCTTAATATAGGGTTCTATAATCCAGGGGCAGGCAACATGCAAATAGTTCTTAACTAAGGAATTTACAGTTTGTATATCTGTCTACGGCAGAGGCCTAAAGCTAATCCATTATTCATGAAACAAGGGGAGAAGAACAAAGAGTAATTTGACATAGGTTTTACACTCTCGATACCGAGCAAGGTTTACATATGCAATCTATATTTCTTTTAAATGCAAGGGACAGCAATGTCTGCAGACGTTTATTCAACTCTGTTAGTGGCGTCGTTCTCAAGTTCTGTTGGTTTTCCAAGGGGCGGAAGATTTCCCAACCAATCTTCCCACATTTTGTGCTCCCACACTGACCCTGCTTAGCTTCCGAGATCCGACGGGATCGGATGTCAGGGAGGCATTTAACTACAGATATAGATATACACACACAGCCCTTAAAGATTTTCAAAGTTTTTCTGGATGGCAGCACAAGACTCTGGTGTATCAGCTGCTCCTTCCAGTGAGTACTCCATGATGAATTCCATCAGGGTCCACAGACTTACATCTGTTCTGTTTCCTTAAGTATTCACAGACATGATCATCTTTTATCAAGAGTAGAGCTTTTTTGCTCCAGCCTTTCCTCCTGGTTTCCAGGATTTGTGTTTTCTGAGAGGACAATCTTTCTAATAAAGATTGAGGCAAAGGAGGTATTCAGTATCTCAACCTTCTCCATGGCCTGAGTTTCCAGGTCCCCCACTTCATTCATCAGCAGGCCTACATTTTCCCTAGGCCTACATTTTCCCTAGGCCTACATTTTCACTTGACCTACATTTTCCCTACTCTTCCTTTCATGACTTACATACTTACAGAAATCCTTCTGGTTGTCTTTGATATCCCTGTCCATAGTCAATTACATTTAGACTTTGTCTTTCTTATCCTGATCACTGGATGCTCAGTGCCTCTGTATTCCTTCTTGATTAGCCATTCTTTCTTTCACTCTCTCTATATGTCCTTTTTATTCTTGAGCTTTGTGTCTTGGTTTGAGGGGGAAAAACAAAATGTTTACCAAAAAACAGAGGAGAGGATTCCTCCATAATAATCACGTCACTCTTTATTAAATTTAAGAAAAGGAACTTTAATTAGGAAATGGATATAAGAAGGATAGAAGGATAACTGTTCTTAACTACTATATATATATATATGTAGGTATAGATATAACTTTAAACAGACCAGAGCTAACTGTTTCCCCAACACCACAAGTAAAAAAAAAACCAAAACCAAAAGCAAAACCAAAAAAACCTAAAGAGAACAACCTCCAAACTGGTAGGTTCCTCCTGGAGAAAGTTATATTTATGGACAGTGTCAGTGTCACACCTTGGCTAGTTGCAGGGTGAGTTCTCAGTCTTTTTTTCCAGCGAGACAGAGACGAGCAGTGAGTACTCAGATGAATTCTGCCTCTCTCTCTCTTTGTCCCAAAGGAAGAAGGAAAGCTGGGAGTGGAGAGCTGCAGCATGTCCTGGAAAGCAGCTGTGACTCCTCTCTCCTGGGTCGCTGCCGCAGTGGGGTGGGCAGCTGTGACACTGCCAGAGATGGTGAGGCCGGAGCGGTGGCTGGAGCCCCAATGCCGAAACCAGAAGAAACAGCAGTGGCAAGAAGAAACTAGCTTAATCCACAGGAGCAGAGAGGAGCAGTCGAACAGTTTCTCTCCAACAGACAACACACACAGCTGCAACCTACCCCCAGAGCTGTGAGATGTCTCCAAAAACAAAAGAGACAGTGCAAACCCATTCTTTGCCACACCTTCCCCCAGTCTGCCCCCACCTAAAATGATCAAGAAGGAATTGGTAGCAGTAAACTACTTCTTTTGTTAACTAATGGCATGGGGGTTAGTGACAGGGAGGGAATTTGCATTATCATTCCAAACTACAACACTTTGCTAGAATGGCCTTGCTCATTGATGTATGCATCCTTGCACTTTGGTCTGAGTTCATATTCATTTGGATGGAACCTTCTTGAACTTGGTGGAGGTGAATTTTGGATATTAATCAGATCTCTTGGGCCTCACTTCACTTCAGGGCCTTAATGCCATGGAACTCTTCAAATGAACTTAGAATAAGTCAATGGCTATTCTCCTGTATTTGGGTTTTGAAATTTAAATATCAATTAAAATAAATACTCACCATTACTGCAGGAATTACCTTGCCTGCTTCCTGTGTGCTAGCTCATGGGAAAACTGAAAATGTTTCTTCAACTGGTGGGCATGGAGGGTGACAACAATAGACATTACTGTACAGATATATGTGTTTGACCAGTTCAGATGTAAATCAGTGAAAGTTACCTGTGTTAACCAGTAAAATCAAGGTCACTATTAACAATGAAATGTACAAAATTTCTCACATAACCTAAGCACACAGAAAACAGGTGAATTTTGGGCACCCATGTATGGAAAAATTCTTTCTAAAAAGAACATTCTTTATTTTCTCTTTTTAAATTCCAATATCTAATTTAAATGTTTAAAATATTTTGTTTGAACACCACACATCATTTTCATATTTATTGGCTCGACATATTTCGCCAGCGCATACACCCTAATATTACTGAAATCTGCAATTTTAGAATGAATGAACTGTACTAGTATATATTAAGCCTTTCACCTGGACCTAGGGCTTTAAATTTTTTTTTCCAAACACTTTAAAGAAATTTGTACAACTTTTCTTTCACAAATAAAAGAAAATGGTCTTGTAGGGTTTTTATAATCATGTTTGTGAAAATGGACATATTTTATGTTGCATTCTATTTGTCACTGTAGGGTGACTTATAGTGAAGCTAGGTTGTTTAGACCCATGACACAGAAGTACCACATGAGACAATGAACCAGAGGTATACTAATGTGTTCAGCAAGAAATAGTTGCTGTTATAACATTTGTTAAATCTATTTGCACTTAAAGTCTGAATTATATCTGTGTCTTTATGAAACAAAATACTTTAGCCATATCAATTTTCCTGCATATCCATCCTTATTCGTACTTGACTCTTTCATTTAAGGGCAGTTTTTTCATGTTTCTACTTTATATCTGCTTCATTTTCCAACACTGTATCTCATACTTACCTAGACAATTTAATTTTTCCTTCTCAAACCTTTTTCTTTGCAGTGAATTCTTGTTATTTTTATACCTTTTGACAATCTTCATATCCAGCTCCCACTTTGACCCTCTTCACTTACTCACAGTCTTCCTGCTGGTTTGATTTCTCTCCTTTTCCTCCCCTGCTGGGTCACTGCTCATTATCCAAGCTTAATGCACTCTTTCAAACCTCTCTAACTCACAATCTGATTTTTTCCTCTTTTCCCTGCCATAGATCCTGGATATGTATCATTCCATTTTGACACATATAATCTCTTAATGGATTTTGTTTCATTCTATTGTTGAGTCAGAATTTCCTGTCTATGGCAGCTCTTGCTACAGATCACTGACATTCCACATACACTGAGTTAGACTCATTTTGATATCTTCCCTAAAATGTTATCCTTTCCTCCTCTCATTACTTACTTCCTCTTTCTCTAAATTCAGGTGCTCTAAATTTATTCCAGAGTGATTCTATTCTACTAAAATATTTTTCTTACAAAATAAGAAAACCAACTCATATTCAGAATGTCCTTCTTTGGTTTTGCATAACTTAAAAAAAAATTACAGAGATTTGTGCTAATAATTTCTTTTTGATGGCATCACTTTACTGCCTAGAAGTAGTTCATATCCACAGAAAACAGATTAATATCTTGTTCTTCAAGGCACTCTGTTTTTCCTCTATTTATTTCAAAATTTTCAGTTAAAACATAACATGAAAGAAATTTCATTTAACCTGAAATATTTCTGAGATATTTCTACTTGCCTATGTATTCTAAACTGCAAAATATATGTTTGTATACTTCATCTTTGACTTGAAGAAAAGATTAAGTGTCTGTAGAAAAACAGAGAGATATGAAATGGCTGGGCAGCATACCATGTAGAGTTAAATTGAATGGTTATAGTTTCATATATTTTCAATAACATTTTTTATGGGTGAGTGCTTTCTGCATCCTTTTTCTATGCAAATTATTCATTTATTTCCAATCACTGGACCAGCAAAAAAGTGTGTAAGAAACAGAATTATTTTTTCTCCATTTGGTGCTGATATCTATTTTGAAAATCCTATGAAAACTTGCACACCATTAGAAGTTCAACTAAAAGGTAATTTTAGAAAACAAAGCTTGAGTCACAGAAGGCAATTTGATACTTGTTTTTTGCATTATTTTGTGGGGGAAAAATCATGGATGGACTCTTTTTTTTTTTTTTGCTAGTGTATGACATCAAAGACAATAAAAAATAATGAAATTGCCAAGAATTAAAAACAAAACAAAACAAACAACAAAAATATATGCTCCTTTATATAACAGAGTATTTTTTCTAGATTGTAAGCTTCTCAGGTCAGAGTGTAAAATATTCTTGCTTTTTAATTTGTTCAAAGTGATTTTCAAATGCTACATATGCACATTAATGACCAATTAGATATAAATGATACCTGTTGGGCTTAATAATTCCTCTTTTATGTTCCTTTTTCTAGAAACAACTCCAGATACACATCTATTAAGAACTAATCTTTCTATATTTCTTATTCATTGTTCAGAAGAAAACTCCTTTCTCATATTCTTTTTTTCCTGACTAGATTGCATGTTTTCAAATTTTACAACGTTTGAGTACCCACTGAGCTCTGGGAAACTGGTGTTAACAGATGTATTGATTTCCTGTTCTGCTGGAGGAGACACATTGTTAGGTTTCTCTCTGTAACTCCCATGTAAAGTAGCATTTCACAGCACGTATTTCATTCATGGACTGGATACTTAAAAATTCAAGTGCGTAGATTTTAAGTAATCTTGATACAGCCTCTGGATTTAGCACTACATCAGCTCAGATGCCAAGAAGGTAACAAAAGGCCTTTTGGCACACATACAAATCCCACTTTGGATTGAATTTAACTGCCTAATGTTGTCTGAGAGAATTTCTTCTGGCCTGATGACTTTTCTATCGTGCAAGAGCTGAACACAGGGAAATAATGCACAGGCAGTGCACACAGCTCAGAAACTGTGCAGTTTCTCAACAAAATGAGGCATTTTGACCCCCAAGTAATTTCAACAATTTACACAAATATGCATCTTGAAATTTGCATCTGGTACTTATAGAAAAGGAATCTATGATAACTTTATATAACTTCCTAAATAACAAAAGTCTCCACAATTCAGGCAATTAAAAATAAAAAGTTGTGAAAGACCTTCAATAACAGTGTACAAAAAGTTTAGCCACTAGGAATTAAAGGTTTTATGGTGAAGTATATCTAATCCATTGACAGGACCATGCCTCCTATGGGAACCAAGGACAAACTATTTATTGTTTAGTTTCAGCTGTTAAGGTTATCGATTAGAAAAGGCAAAGCTCCTGATGCTTATGAATGCAGTCAGGAACTCATAAGAAACAATACTTCCGTATACTAAATACTGTCACTTACATGTCTTCTTGTTGTTGTTTGGTTTGATTTGGTGTTTGGTTGTTTTTATTCACATTAGCCTTCATAAGTTTAACAAAGAAATTAGGGTTAATTTAGTGTAGACTGAGTTTGAGAGTATTCACACGAACATGATAACTTTGGCTCAATTGTTACTACTGTCACGCAGTTTCCATGACCATCATGAAGAATTCCTCTCCAATCCAAAGGGAGATGACATTTCAGAGAGTTTTTTGGCATTATCTGAGAATCCTTTTTCTTTCCCAACATGGGAAAAGAATTTTAAGACCATTTCATTAAGTTATTTTCATGTTTCCTGAGCCCAAAACAGGTTATGTTGTTCAAATTTTTAACACTTGAGAGTTTCGCGCTCTTGGAATTTAGCTGAATTGCAACATTTGTTCTGCTAGTAAGGATGTATGTATGGCCAAACTTCGCGAACAAAGATTTGGGAAGGGCTCTCCCCACAGGAAGGGTGTGCCTTTCCAGTCTGTGCAGTGGATTTTTTAGGTGAGGCACAGCATGCGCAGAACTGGCCCCACCGTTTAAGTCCCAAGGTCCCTTTGCCATGGCCGAGCGAGCTTGGACAGTGACAGGGAAGTCCTCAGGACTGTCACAGCACCCGGTACTAACCGAGGCTGACCCTGCTGATCATCCGAGGTCTGACGGGATGGGATGGCAGGGAGGTATAGAACTGCCTGTTACGGTCTCCACTGAGATTCGAACTCACAACCTTGTGATCAGAGTCCGGAGTGCTCACCATTACACCACGGGACCGCTCCTCTGCTAGTAAGGATAAACTTCTGCTAATAGTAAATTCCACTGTCAGTAAAAACTTGGAAGAAAAAAAAAAAAAGCAAATTGTATGAAAAACAAATTACTCTGGACATTTTTTATTAAAAAATATTTGAGGCTTGGAAAGTACTTTCTACAGGGAAACTGTTCTAGAGTGAGTTAAGACTCTAGTAACAAGCAAGAACTTTCCTTAGTAATTTGAAAAAAAATCTAATGAAAATCTTATTGAAAGTGAGAACACAAATTCCTTTCAAGACACATAATTGAGGAAAAATTGAGTTTGTTCTTCAAAAAATTCAAGCAAATACATCTAATAGCACAATCTATTTCTTTATGATGATGCTAATTATAGATATTGCTTAAATAACTTCTTCACAATATTTTTTTTCAGTCTTTCTGTACTAGTTTGCCATTTCCTCTCCTCTACTAATTGCTTCCTGTCCCTATTTGCTGGTTTCAAATTCAGTCTTCTCAGAACTCAGATGTTCTCATTGCATCGTTTTACTGACCAAAATGATAATTCCTTTTTTTTTGATTTTTTTTCTTCTAATGTCTTTGTTTTCCTTGGCTTATACTTACATTTAACATAACCTAACTGAGATAACAACATTTTTTTTTCCAGTTCTCAGTTCCTCACCTTTTCATTATGATACACAAACTCCTTTGTTCTTTACCTTAGCAACATAAGTTTTGAATCCATCATATCCTTCAATCAGAAACAAGAAAAGCAAGTCCTCACTCTTTTAGGAAATATGAGTCAAATGCTGATCCTGAATGGCATCATATAGCTACCTTGCAAGCCTGACCAGTCTGCTGTCACACCAAGTTTTTCAACTGGAAAACTGATCTTGATACAGACACATTTATCATGTCATGAATGGAGTTTTGAAGATTATTATTCTCAGTCTCCTAGTCCTCACATCAGAGTTTTGATGGCGGTCATTCACAGAAATTGCTCTTTACATAATTAAAATTTATGTTCCTTATCAAATATGCAAAGTGATGGAGGGTTTTAGCTCTGAAATTATAATACTCATTTCACGTAATCACATACAAAACCCCCAAGCACTAAAGGTGACAATATTCCCATTTCTCATTCTATAATAATGTCTTTTTTTCTTTTTTTTCCCCCGGTAAAAACTCCCAGTCTCTACAAAAAATCTCAGCTTTGTTTTCTCAGTTTAAACATCTTCAGATCTCTTTCCTCGTTATTTGCCTGCTGGTAGAGTTTAGAAGATTATGTGCAGTTGTCATTCTCTTCCTATGACATGGTAAGACCAACCTCCATAACAATTCTGTGTTCACTTGTCTACTTCATCCTCCAGAGCACTTATATTCTGTCTTTCATTTGCACAGCACTGTCTTCTAGCAATTTTAGGAAAGAAATCTCTCCCCAAAAGCTCTTAAGTATGCTCTTCGTTATGGTATTTTTAGAAAACCAACATGTAATTCTGAATAAATAAGCACTCAGAAGAGACAATTACTTATAATGAATAATCTCTAATTATTTGTAAATGTCAAGTTTCAGACAGACAATCTAAGTAGTAACATGCTTACTAAAGTTTCACACCTGCTATCCTTTTATAGTTCATTATAGGTATTGACTTGGAATTAGATATTCTCTTAACTGTTTGGATATTATTAATTTAATCTGCAGTTTCAAGGTACTGTTTTCATCATAATTTTTAGTCCCATTATGATTTTTCACCAGAATAGAGGAAATGCCCTTATTTCTAAAGCATTTAAAACAAACCACCAATTCAAAGCAAAGAAAAAATGCTGAATTAAGCCATGATAAGCTTCTTTCCTGTAGTTGCACAGAATTACTGAATTACCTAGGCTGCAAAAGACACCTGAGATCATCAAATCCAACTTTTGAAATCCCACCTGGCTACAGCCTCCTTTCAGGCAGTTGCAGAGAGTGATAAGGTCTCCCCTGAGAATCCTCTTCTCCAGGCTAAAAAGCCCCAGCTCCCTCAGCTTCTCCTCACAGGACTTCCATGAAACCTAAACTTTGAATACTGAGAAAAGTTCAGCTTTTTTATGTATCACTGGGCAATTCAGAGAAGTCAATCAGCTCTAGTGTAGTTCTGAATTTCTGGAAATACCTCAAAGAGTTGAATTTTATACTATGAAATCAAATGTTAAAAAGTGATAAAGCTTAGTTCAGCATTTTCTAGAAATGCTTGATCTAGATTATCTAGGATTTTAGATTGCTCTAAATTATCTAGAAATATGCAGGAACTGCAAAAGAAATTACAATTTATTATTTTTTTATAATTTTATAGTATTATTTTATCTTTTACATAAGATCTTTTAAAATTATGTAGGAATTATTTACATTAATTAAATGCTAACTCTTATTAGAAGTGCAGTGCTAATGAAGCTTGAGGTTTTATAACCCATAAAATTATTAAGAGTTGAGAATAAACTTTTAGAATCTGATAAGAAATCACAATGGGATAAAGGTTAGTCATACTAATTTTATACCACCTCAAAGTATAACTCCATATCTGATTATAAGTTATGATTCTCAATAAAACACAGTGCTATTCTTTTTTATTTTATGGGTTTGTCTGAATATAGCTATCTGTAGAAACATGGCCATATAAATTCAAGCTCTAGTATGAATAACCATTATTGAAATTTGAATCTATACCATTAGAAGAAAAGTAATGTTTTCCTTACAGTGGATTAACAAGTTCTCTTGTAAGCAGTGATGCTGGAACACATCCAGTATTGATATCTGTGATAGTTTCAGAAGTCTCACTAAGAAGATCAAATGACCAGTGAAAAGGAGCAAGAATTAAAGCTCTTGTTCATATTTTAAAAGATCAGAGATGGAGAATCCACCACTTCCCTGGGCAGCCCAATCTAATAATTGATTACCCTCTCTGTAAAGAATTTCTTCCTAATATCTAACTTAAACCTCCCCTGGCAGAGCCTAAGACCATGCTCTCTTCTCTTCTTGATAGTTGCCTGGGAGAAGAGACCAATCCCACCTGGGTACAACCTCCTTTTAGGTAGTTGTAGAGAGTGATGAGATCTTCCCTGAGCCTCCTCTTTTCCAGTCTAAACAACCCCAGCTCTCTCAGCCCCTCTTCACAGGGCTTGTGCTCAAGTCCCTTCACCATCCCTGTTCCCCTACTTGGACCTGCTCCAGCATCTTGACATCCTTCCTGAACTGAGAGGCTCCAAACTGGACATAGTACTCAAGCTGTTGCCTCACCAGTGCTGAGTACAGGGCCAGGATCATTTCTCTGGACCTGTTGGCCACATTGTTCCTGATACAGGCCAGGATGCCATTGACCTTCTTGGCCACTTGGGCACACTGCTGACTCATGTTCAGCTTCCTGCCAATCCAAACCCTCAGGTCCCTTTCTGCTTGGCTGCTCTCCAGTCACTCTCTCCTCAGACTGTAGTGCTGCATGGGATTGTTGTGGACAAAGTGCAGGACCCGGCATCTGGCCTTGTTGAACCTCATCCCATTGCAATCAGCCCCATTCCCCAGTCTGTCCAAGTCCATCTGCAGAGACTTCTTGCCTTCAACATTAGTATTTTCTCATTATAGTGTTAGCTCTAATAAATATAAATTTAAAGGCACCTTACAGAGTGTCTTTATTGCTGGCATCAGAAGGGATCAGCACTTCTTGGTTCAAAACAACAAGTAAACAACAAAAAAGCAGAAACAGAATCAAAAAGGCACTTGCTAGATCCCATCTTGGGATAAATAGATGTGGTTTAGTTTTGTTGTGGGTTTTTTTTATTTTTTTGGTTGGTTGGTTGGGGCTTTTTTATTCTTTTCTCACCTGTGTCTTTTCTAACACTCTCTTTGTTGTCTGACCCAATTGACGAAAATAGTCTAAATCAAGTTATGATAAAAAAATATTCATTTCTAAGTGTATTTTCAGAATACTCTCAAAGTCATAGTAAATTAATGAAGTGAAGAACTGGGACACTTGTAAAGGTTCTTCAATGTCCCAGTGCGTTCCCTGGAACATCTAGCAAAATATTGTCCCAGAGCTAGTATTGCATACACAAATTTGATAACCAGTAAAATCAGGCAGCAGGGGAGAGAGAAATGTCAACCAGTGATTAAGAATTATCCTGTGTAATCTTTCGCAGAATGCAAGGTATTAAGGAGCTCACCAGAACTACATTCATAGCTGGGGTGTTTGTCCGCCCTCCTCTGTGGATATCCTTGCTCACAATCTTGACAAACAGTAAGCTGAGAGTACAGAATAAAAGAACACATGGTGTGGCCTTGTAGAGGGAGATGGATTGAAAACTTTCTAAAGCCCATTTCCAGCCTCAGGTCTGACTGATACTCTCATGTTTCTTATTTAAAGGATAGGTAGAAAAAAAATCCCCACAGATTTTTTTTTCTTCAGTTCCTTTATAGAGAATTTATAGCTACTTTAATTGTGTCACCTATGACTGGATTGTCAAAAATCCATTCTTCAACTCTTATGTTTTCTTTGATGCTGAGTAAGTAGTTCAGAAGGACAGCTGAACACCAAGCAGTGCTATCTTTCTGACAATGTGCATTCTGATAATTCTAGGCAATCTTAGGAGTAACTAAATAATTTTCATGGGCACCTGATGGTTGTTTCTCTACAAAACTCCATAAGGAACATGACCTCATAATTCTCACAATTGGGTGAGTGAGAGAAAAATATCTTCTAATAGCTAACACTAACAATAAATACCTGATAATACAAAAAATAGGGATTGAAACATCCTAGAAGTTTCTCCTGTTGTGTTTTAATTTTGTTTTAGGGTGGGGTTGTTTTTTTTTTGTTTTGTTTTTCGTTGTTGTTGTTGTTGTTGTTGTTTGAATCATGCATTATAAGGTACAAAATATATCTAAATCCTTAGGAAAAAGGGGTTTCAATTATTTAACCATTTTCATATATAAAGCTGCCAAACAATCTCAAAAACCACACAAACCTCCTACCATTAGTATGTATAGAAAACTTGTTTTTATTTTCTTTCTTTTACTTTTTGTATGAGGACTTATTTCTCTTTTGGAAAACATTCTTTCCCCTCTTATGAGAAATCTAATGGAATCTAGTTAAAAAGTTATTTTCCCTTTGGATATTCTCAGGAAGCGAATGGAATATTTCCCAGTTCTTATATGCTAACAAGAACTTGATTCTATACATACACTGACATTGTTATCATTTTGCCTTTAAAGTGTCTGTTGTTTGGAGAACACTTACACTTTTCAAATGCCCCACATCTGCTGTACCCAAATATAAAAAAGTTTTATGGCCATGTCCTTCCCTCTGTCTTCTCTGAAACTTCTGGTTTTGCAGTAGATCTTACTGTATCAAGTAGAGTTGTCTCTCAAATCATTAATTTACCATGTCTTAAAATGATAACATATTTTTATATTATGAAATTGTGGAGACCTGACTGTGGAAGCACACAGTGTTTCCACTTTAAATAATTTCTATTGTGTTTGTACTCATTTATGCTAAAGATTCCAGGAAGATAGATATTTTAGATATTTTATCTCCAGTATCATTTCAATATTTGAGTTGTTTGTCTGATGACTTGACTGTATACTGAAATATTATCCTTGATATGTAGCTTCTCCCTTTTATGTTTGTATATTTAATTTCATTTCCTTTGATCCCTCTTTCTTCCTCTTTGCTGATATTTTCTTTGTTCTTTTGCTCCCCACTTCATCCCTGTGCTTTGCTCTTCTAAGACTCAATCACCTTCACCTTCATTTAATCTCTGACTATGCCATCACCTGTATCTTTGTTGTCATAGTTCTGATGTCTTTCCACCGGTTACCTTTTTATCTGGATATCTGATTTTGTTTAGCTTTTAGTACTTTAAATTCTCTCTATTGCTTGAGTCTCTTTTAATCTTCCCTTAGTAATGCTTCTTGATATAGCTCTTGATCTTTCAGAAAGAAGTGACAAAACTGACAGGGACAATTGCTTATTAAATTTAAATTTAAAACAATAATAAGTACTTGCTCTTTGCGGCTGAGTTATGTAGAGTACATGATCAGAATCAGAAATGTGCAGCACAGTAAAGCCTTATTTCTGCACCTGAGGCATTCAAAGATTGCAAAGGAGGCTTGTGGCTATTCAGAATCAGTGAGGGGTAAACTTTTTGACTGAGCATGACCTCACTTCTGCTTGTCAATTAAATCAAGAGTTTTTATGCATATTTGAGTTTTTCATAAATTTCTGATGGAGAATTTAATTTGAGTACAGGACCACTAGCTTAGAAGATTTAATACATCATTAATGCCTATTACCCCATGGAAAAGACAGGCTTCAAACCGAGCTATAGCTTTCTTAAAACACTTCATAAATACCTTCTTCTCTAAGTGGATGAACCAGACATAAATACAAATGTCATGCCTGAAGAAATGACAAAGAAATCAAACAGGTATTAGAAGCGATATTTCACATTTTAATGTAGATGCAAGAATAAAAACTAGGAAGAAGCATGAAACCAGACTTTCTGAATATCTTAAACACTACTTAGACTTACTCAGTATACCTATGTTTATATATCAATGTTAAATTGTTTCCTGATGTAAAGATGTAAAAAGAGTTTTGCATCAGAAATCTTGTCTGCTCATTTTTATTTATTCTTTTTACTCTTTTAAAGTTACTCTTTAAATTTTCCTTTTAAATTGTAAAATGGTAAGAGAGCCAACTTATTCAGCAGATTTATTAAGGTCAAGTTACCTTTGGCACTGTATGATTCATTTTTCATCCTTTTGTCAGACAAAATCCACACCTATCCAAGCGATTTCTGAAATTAAAATCATTAATGTATTTTTTAGGTTGGCAAGTTCATGAGTTTGCAAGTGCATGGAACTAATGTGTAAGTATATGAAATTAGCAGATGGATGGGGAAAAAATACATATGGTTTTAAATTCCATTTCCCTGAAAACACTATTTTTATCTTAAAATTGCTTGTTCATTAGAAGTCATTTTCAGCAAATTTCTGACAGTGTAATTTTTGCTAACAAAATTTTGTGTCAATGCTTATATTTCATGTCCCTTCTTCTCTTTACTATACACATTCTTCAGAAAGCAAAATTTGTTATTTACTTTCAAGTTATATCATATATTCAAACATCTCACACAGAAACTCATTCCATAGAAAACCATGTGCCAGTCTTCAGTATTTTCCAAAGGACAGAGTTCATCAACAGAAATCTCTAAACTCAGAAAATGGTGTAAAGTTGAATAAAAAAAAATCCTCCTTATTATTACAGCTGTTAGCTACCCCTATCCTCTATCTAAAGTCCTCATGAACCACCATTCACAGACCATTTCATCACTTTATGATTCCATTGTGGGTGATCACGAAAATAAAAAATATTTAAAATCAAACATACTTTCCTTCTGCTCCTTCTTCATTGTTAGTATCTGAATACTTCAAGAACATCTTAAAAGTTCTTCCAGTGTTCTGTTCCAATTGGATCTGACTTGGTTGGAAGAGAGACTTTTTTTTTTTTTAATGCTGCATAATACAGTTTTGCTGAGAAGTTTTTATAAATTCTGATTAAGTCCGGCTATTCACAGTTATCAGTGATCTAGTTTGATTCCTGGGGTACTTCCTCCTTTGTTCTTAGTCTTTCTTCACAGGCATCCATAGCCAATCCAGTCTAATTGCTGTTGGTGTGCACACCTAATGATAGCACTGCAGGAAAACAGTGGGTGGACAGCTCAACACTGACTCATCGTCTTAGTGAAGGTGATTGCTTGACGGATTAAAGCATTACTGTGTGTGGCACACTGAGAGACAGAAAGAGAGAGAGATGAGTGTGAGAAAAATCCCCATCTACTTCATTGTATTTTGAAATCTGCCTCATACAAAGACTGAGTAGGTATATTCCCCACTTCTGGTATTTATAAAACTTGTGGAAATTAAAATTGCTTTGAAATTGTAATTTCTAATTCATAAACAAGTGCAGTTATGAGAAAATATTACACATTTAGGTCAAAACTACAATTTCTTCTCTTGTATAAATAAATAATCTAGAGGGGGTTAACTTTTTATTGAAGTAATAATATATTCTTCTTTCCTAAATATTTCGAGACAGGGCTTACACCTAATCAAGCTTACACCTAATCAAGTAACAATCTTTGTTTCTAGACCTAAACATAGGTTTGCACATCACTCTACTTTTACTTGTGTAAATGCTCTGTCATTTGCAACTACAGCAGTACAGTTATGCTGCCAGAACTACATTAAAAACTCATTCATAGTAAATTCACAGAATTATTAAAAAATAAACGAAGTTGGTATCTCAAAACTAAATTTAAACACCAGTTGTCTAAAACCAAGCAATGGGAAAAATGGTCAAATGAAGTAAAAAATAGTTTGATGAGGGTATCTGAAACAAAAAGAACACTTGAATGGTTCTGATTTTCTATCATTGAGTTATCCTAATGCCTGTGCTAAGCCATAGTTGTATTAAGGCTGAAAATCTCTTCATGTTGCAAGTATTGAAGGCAGGCATGAGGCTCTGACTTAATACTTTAAAGGCAAGAGAGGGCAAAGGTGGGAATTTGGGTTTAATAGTTCAAAAAGTGTTCAGAAAAATCTCAGTTCTCAAATACATAGTGATACAAAAGTCTGTTTCTTTGCTGATTTCAGCAAGCTGTTCATGCTGTAGGTGTTCTTATAATATTGTATGCTCTAAACTAAAGCCCTATTCACAACACATCCTCTGTGTAGACAAATTAATTATTATCTCTTGTATCATCAGGATAATTATAATGAATGCATAGATGATGTGCCTCTTTCTACCCAGTCTTTCAAAACAGTAATTAGGATAGTTGAGAATTCCATCTAATTTTCAAAAGAATAAAACACAAATGCAGTATACTTAATAGCTAGGATATCTCAGCTATAAGGTAATAAATCTTAGTAAGGTAATCATATTCAAAATTAAAAAGCCTTTAAAATATATAACATATTGGAAAGAGAAGCTAATATTCTCATTAGTGACAGTTGGAAAGGAGCAAATTATTACTTGACAGTCTCCTTGAGGGAATTCTTACATGAAGAAAGTATATTTAATTGAAACTGCCAAAATCAATAGAGGAAAAAAACTATTGTGTTCTTTGAGTTGAAATAAATCTAGAGAAAACACTTATAGATGCAGGTCTAAGCTCTTTACAGCAAAAATGGCACAGGAAAACAAAAAATGTTGTACTCCCTAAGTTACAGAGGAAGCTTGCTCAAAATACAAAGTGTGGGAATACAATATATAGCAGAAAATTTTTCATTTCTCATTAGACAGAGTGGAAGGAGACCTGCAAGAAATGTAAGGATTAAATATTTTTATAGTAAATATGTATATAATTTATTTATTTTTAAAAATATGCAAACAAATATGTTCTTTTACTATTAAGTCCTTCAAAGGACTAAACAGATGAATGAATTCAAGAAAAAAATTTACTTTAAGGACAGGGTTCCAGTTCCTAAAGAAGAAAAAATTATTTAGGGGCACGCTTTGTTGAAATTTATCACCTGAATAATGGATGCATTAGGTTTAAATTGAAGCTTCATAGGTGGATGAGGAAAAGTCTGCACTGTGTTCTCACTATATTATTATTCTTAGTGACATAAAGTTGCAGATCCACCTTTAGGGTTGTTTAAATGTGGAGTTTTATGGGATCCAAAACTTTGATCTTATTCCTGGCAAATCTTTCCTGGAAATGCTTCTATGGAACACTGCACGGTGGTAGTCTAGGATCCGTGTGCTGAGTAGAAAAGAAGAGCTGAGAACTGCTGAAACACCAGTTCACCACCTTAGATCATTCTGATGGATTTGTTCTAGGAGTGGGGTCTAAGACCTTCCAAATCAGTTTGCTTTGTAGGTATGAGCACTGTTCTAGCCTAGGATGGACAAGAGACCAGGCCACTGTTCTGCTGGTAACACTAGCTTTTTATGTTTTGCCACATGAGAGGTTTTAGCCCTTGATTCTCAAAAACTGAAAGCATGATCAGTTCAGCAGGGTTTGTACTATAGGTACCTAACAGTAAACCTTTGTCCTGAGAAATGACTTCTGAAGACTCAGTCACATGGCTGAGGCAACAGGGCACTGTTCAAACTAATTTGAGAGACCCTTTGTCAACCAGGCATCACAGATTCACACTCTTGAATCGGTGGTTTCGGCATATCAGAGGAATCTCTGGAGTTATACCTCTACCTGTAAGCAATGCTGAGGCTAATTTCGGGAGATGCAAATGGTAACAAGCTAAGACCAAACTCATTGCATCCAATTTTATCCACTTTTCCAAATAGAAGTGTGTGTAGCCTTTTGTCCTCAAACCTCATGTTTGAATGTAATCTAGCACAAAAATAAAAGGCAGAATATGAAGTAAATTTAGAGGTAAAAAGCAGTCTATCTGTGAAATCTGCCAGCACTAGGAAATGGAAGCTTCAAGACTGTAAGGCAGAGGCAAGTGCAGATCTTGAGAGTAGTGGTAGAACCTGCGAAAATCCCAGGACTTAGTTCCACAGAGCATTTCAGATCCCAGAAAGCTCGTCTTATCTGAGAAATCTAGTATTTCCATTATATAGCAATTCTTCACTATATGATTGTGCATATTTTTAAAAGAATTTTGTATTAAAAATGTGCATCCTAATTAATATATTTTAAAGACAAGCTACTATACCATGGTCTCTTTTCAGTTCAGTCTCATTGTGAAATTAATACTTTCCTTACCATTTCTCTTTTCAGCAAGGTCCAACTGATGATGAAGAAAAGTATAATAATAATGCGTGAGCAAATCAAACTTGCTACTAGCCAATTATACAAAACATCTAATCAAGCAAAGTTTAAAAGTCTGACATCAAAGAACACTCAGAAAAAGGCCAGCTGCATAAATATTCTGTATAAATGTAGGTTTCTGAGTTCATTTTAAACTAGAAATGCAGGTCTTGGGTATTATAATGCAATTCCTAATAGCTGAAATTTTAAGAAGAAGTTCATAAAACCCCAAAAGCAAACAAACATGCAAAATTCTGTAAACTAATTCAAACTAATTTGTGACATACAATTACATTTGGCAATATTGAAAACTGTATTACAAGCCGTTGTTCTAATGGAGATTACACAAATGATAGCCCAAGCTGACACTTCTCCAGGCATCTGACAAGCTGACATTGCCAGTATTGTAAGCTGCAATATTGCAACTGTCTGCAGAAAGGCAGTGTGATATCTACAAAGCAAGACGTGCTCCAGTTTTCACTGTCTGATCTACTCAATCCTCTATTCTAAACAAATACATTTTTTTTCTAAACAAAAACTATCACAAGATAAATATTATCTATAACTGTTCACAGACATAACGAAATGGTCCAAAAGGATCTGCATTTGACAGCTGTGGAAAGACCATGCCCTCATTAAATCTGCCCTGTTTTGTACACCAATATGTGTCTCATGACAGTGGTGTTTACTTGGCTGTAGAATCTTTGAGCTTAGTCATCATCTTGTTGCATTGGTATTAACAACTTTAAGTTTAGAACTAATATTAGAATATTACAATTATCCAAGAAAACAAGTGTTACAGAAGCTGACATTCCGGCATTCAGATTAAGAGCAACAGAAAACTCGCCACCAAGAGAGAGATACGTATACAGTAAGGACACCTAGCACTTGGATTTTCTTTTAATATTAGTCTAATCAACATTCTTCTGCAACATCTTTAAAAGAATTGAATTAATAATAGCTTTCATTAATTAATTTAATGACAGTTATACTTTAGGAAAATTTTCTCAGAGAAGAATAGGAATCAGTGTAGCTAGAACTTCAATCTTCCATATAAAATGAGAAATTAATGTTCTCATAAACTATAGCAATCAAGGCTCTTATGGCACTTTTAAGAAGGATAGAGTTGTTAATTCTAGTATCTTGGTTAAATTATATCTTGAGTAAATCAGTTTGCTCTCCAATTCCAGTTAGACAGTTGCAGTTTTCATAACTTCTGCTACATTTCCATAAATCAGCACATTCCAAGTGGTTACATGTCAGTGCAAGGGATTAAATTTTCATGTCTTTTGTTGAAAATTGCTTTAGGATTCTCTGAAAAAATAGTAGTAAATATTATGAAGTCAAGGAATAAAATTTCACCATTTGGCAAATTATTTTCACTGAGCTGAAATAATTGTGAGATTGTTTTGCTTTTGGTTTTATTTTTTCTATCAAGAAAGAATTTAGTTAATGCTGAGTGGATTTTCATGCCTGAAATATGTTTTAAATAAGACAATTTTGATTTTTAATTCTAGGGAAAATACTGTGCTTTCCCAAAGTATTTTCTTCCCTCCAGTACATATCATTAGGTATGACCCTGTCTTGTGAAAAGTAGGATTCAGATTCCCTCAGTCTCTCCTGAATTAACTTTGACTGCTCACTCTGGAAAATAAAAGAAAGTGAAGAGTATTTCATCATTTCATGATGTGACATAACCTGTCAAATAAAAAATAATAATAAAAAAGATTTGGACTTTTCATCATCTTCTTTGTTGATGTTCATTCAAGTTATTTTTATCAATTTGGTCCAATTCTAAATATCTCTTTTATTAACTAAAAATAGCTCCAAAATCACAGGTGTTTGGTGCAAAAATGAATTATATATGGATTATTTCTTTGGTGTTAAAATATAATTCTTTCCTTATGTAGTAGAAGCAAAAAAACCCCATGGAAATACCATGAACAACATTTCATCTTAATTATTATATTTTCATAAATTTTATATAGAAGACCATTAAAGATAAGAGAATAAAGAATTTGTCCCCTACACGAAATCCAAATATTATATATTTTCTTTTTTTCTTAATTATTTTTTTAAATGATTTATCACAGATATTCAGTAAATAACAGTATTTTATACTCACTTGTCAAGGTAGTGAGATATTTTTGTGCTTAAGTAAAAAATAGAGAGATGTAAGATCCATAGTTTAATTCTACAAGTATCCACATAGCACTATGCTTTTGGTTTCTTTATCAGTTTTGTATTATTAATAATTAATATAAGTATTTTTTACTCATAATCTTCTAAGAGCCAGGGCAGAAAAAAATCCTAACCCCAGCAAACACACAATCAAACATATAAACCAAGAGTTAAGTTCTGTTCCATGTCCCTTTAAACTTTGTTATGCTTGATTCAAAGCTTTTACAGAAATAAAGAAGTTCATAATTTGGAAAGATATGATGCCTTGTTCTTTTCAGCTTTAGAATTGCCCAGATTTTTTTCCCCCATTTTTAGATAATGAACCATGGACTAACATTTCCATATTTCCATACTTCACAAATGAATCCTGTGGAATGGAGCATTTAATCTTTCACAAGTTAGTATTTTTAGGTGAAGGAACTTTAAGACCCTAAATCACCTTGACCCCAAGCTGCTTTTTGCTGATGATGCTGCCCTCGTTGCTCACACAGAAGCAGCTCTGCAGCGCTTAACATCCTGCTTTGCAGAGGCTGCTGAGCTTTTTGGGCTGGAAGTCCACTTGAAGAAGACAGAAGTTCTCTACCAACCTGCACCTCAAGAAGTCTTCCATCATCCCCACATCACCATAGGTGATCCAGAGCTTATGCCAGTCCAGCAGTTCACCTATCTGGGAAGTATCATTTCCTCAGATGGTAAAATGGACAAAGAGATAGACAACAGGCTGGCAAAGGCATACAGAGCCTTCGGAAAACTCCATAAAAGAGTCTGGTGTAATAAACACCTGACATAAAGTAGAAAGAACAGTGTCTACAGAACCATCATACTATCTACTCTGAAACATGGGTCATCTACTGCCACCACCTGTGGCTCCTCAAAAGCTTCCATCAGCACTTCCTCCATTCAATCCTAAACATCCACTGGTCTGATTATGTGACTAATGTGTCTGTTCTTGAACAGGTAGGGGTCACCAGTCTCGAGGCCATGCTGAAGAGAACGCAGCTGTTCTGGGCAGGGCACATCTCCAGGATGGAGGATCACTGCTCCTGAAGACTGCTCTATGGTGAACTCACCACTGGCAGCAGCAAGAGCCCCGAAGAAGAGATACAAGGACTCCCTGAAACAACACCTCAGCATTGGCCATATTGACTGCACCAATGGTCCACTCTGGCCTCCAATCGGGATTTATGGAGACACACCATTCATAATGCTGCTGTTTCCTTTGAGAATGCATGCAGAGTCAGTCTGGAGGAGAAAAGACAACGCAGAAAGAACCGTTCCTTGCCAATATCACATAAGAACACTTTCCACTGTGCCTTTTGTGACTGGACTAGCCTACCCCGCACTGGCCTTTTTAGCCACCAGCTTACTTGCAGCAACTGTGGGTAGTGCTCTTCGCAAATATTCGTTCACAAAGCCTAGCCATGATGATGATGATGATGACAACAAGTAATTCCTACCTTGCTTTTGCAAACTGATAGCTGTCAAACTGTTTTCTGTTTCAACCATAAATTGAAAGGAATCTGACAGATGATCACAAGCACCTGTATCAATTAGAATGCCTCTAAAATTTGTTAACCAGAATATAATTCTGGCAAGGAGATAGATCAATCGATCAATAGATAGATAGATAGATAGATAGATAGATAGATAGATAGATAGATAGATAGACAGATATAAATAACAACACTGCTTAACCATGGGCTTTAACAAATACTTCAGAATGTTAGTCTGCAGCTTTTCTTTTTTTAATGACTAGATTTTTTTCCTTGTTTTTCTGAGACATCCTTTCCAAACTAAATAGAGGAAGGGACTAGTCACCACATCATCTTTATAACTGCATCTGAAGACCTTCCTAAGGTGTGAACATAAGTTTTCTGCTATTTCCTCCCTGCTGTGTTGATTTCTATTGCTGAACTTTTTGTCTAATCTATCTTCAATCTTTTTCATTTTACTTGCCATCTATGAAGAGCCTGACTTAGCAAAGCAGCTAGTGCAACATAGCTGGGGCCAATTTGGCACACTAAAAGTAGTGCTATGTTCAGCAATTTTTATTTATGTTTTTTTAAAACAATTCTACTGCAGGAAGATGACTTTTTATTCTTCCCTCCCCCGCCTCCCCCTTTTTACTTTTTAATTTTCTTTGTGCATGTATGTATAGTATGTGACTCTTAATACTACTTTGTTGTACCCCAAAAGAAACTGGCTAAACCAGACCTAAGAACCTGGAAAAATGCCTGAAACAATTTTCTTGCACTCTTTCACATGTTCAATGAAATTCTCTGCACAATTTAGAAATAATACTTCATGTTAGTCTTATTTTCTCATCATTAATGGAGAGATTTTGTAATTACAAAATTATAAGCCAGTTCTTTAAAGCAGCATATTTTCAGTTTTTCAGTTGAAGTTATTTTCTATGCAGATATTTCCTGTTGTCTCTTATTTCATCCTATGTATAATTAACATTAAGAGAAAATTCTTGCTTGCTACTATGCAACCAGCTTAAGAATATCGTGTAGCAGAAACTCAAACTGAAATTATAGTCAATAACTTGGTGAGGGAAAAGAGCTCATATATCTTTAAATCTGCCTAATTCATCCAAGTAGAACAGTTACACTCTAGCAGCTTTTATTCTCTAGAAGTATGGACAATTTTCTCCCTTTCTGACATCCCTAGTTACAACTATAGCAGCCTTCACAAAACTGTACTTTTTCCAGTAGCCTCATCCAGCCTATAATATCAACCAGTTATTTGCTAAAAGGTGATGGTGGCTCTGAGTAGAGAAGTCAAGTGATAATATCACAAGTAATCTATCATCCTGGGAAACAAAGTTTAGATTCATTGATTAGAAGTACAGGTCTCATTCTTTTAGATCTGGGCTCTATGCAAAGTAAACAAAAAAAGAGGCCATTATTCTCAGATCAAGAGAAAGAAATTAGGTTCTTAACAATTCAGTTATTGAGTGGGATCCTAAAGTACTTAAGACAATTAGATTTCAGTCATATGCTTGCATTCACATTGAATTATAAACTATCATTTACCATGAACACTTACTTTTTTCCCCCAGAAATCTCACCTAATACAATGTTTTCAAAGGCCTTAAAATAACATTCCTTCCCTACTGAAGAAATGGCTGCTACAGGTACTGAACTAAATGAAATGAAGGAGCACAAACAGACTTGGAAGTGAGCTTACTTAAGTTACCCCTCTATTTTATCAGTTTTAACACTGAGGAAAGATGGCACTTACTCTCTGAAAGGCATAATGCTGTTCTGAGGAAGAAGGTATCATACCTTTTGTCATGGCCACAATAAGGTCATTTGGCCTTTGAAAAGCTGAATTCTGACATTAATTTTATGTACATAGAGAAGGTGGGGTATGGTGAAACATGCATGTTTCTATGAATAAGTTGGGGGAAAAAATCCTTTTTGATTGTATTTTTCTGCAGTGCTTGCACAACAGGATTTTGATACTTGACTGTAGCCTCCAGATAAACCTGCTGTATAAAATGACAGCAATAACCATTAGGAAAAATGGCAGCAGATACTTTGGATTTTTTTTCCACCCTGTTCTAAGGAAAAAGCTCTTTATCCTGTCATTTATGTTATGCACAAAAATATTACTGTTCATCAGCATTGACTCCTAGTGATATAGTTGGTGGAGGATATGGCCATGCCTTGGATATAGCAGTGGCTCTTACAATCCGACTTCTTGCTTAATCTTTTGCTCATCTTTAAAAATGTAGTTTTCTTGGATTTCCATGTCCACCCCCCTTGTTTAAATAGGCAGTAAAATAGTCATTTAAACTTGTTGATCATGTACTCACTGTTAGCTCTATCTAATTCTAACAGAATTTTTTGAAAGGTATGCCTTGAGGATAACATTAAGTAGAATCTCTAAAGCAGTAAGTTGTCTCTCTTAGAGGTTTTATTTCAAATAAGAGAGTTTACACCCAGATGATCTGTGTTCCTTTCCATTCTTCATCCTGATTGATTTCTGCTGCTAAAGGCAGAGATCATAATTTTTTGGTGTGGTTCAGTAAGCCTTGCATAATAATTTTAGTTTTTGTGGTTAATGTAATTCTTAACTTAAAAAACAAATATAAGCAAACCAAGCAGAAATACTCACAGCCATTCCCACTCTCTCAAACCATGTCTTCAACCCATAGAACTAAAGTTTATTCCAGTAATTTCTGTGAACCATTCCTAAATCTTCAACTGACCACCAGCAAATTTCTGCCTTTCACTACCCACATTGTATGAGGAAGGGATTTCATGAAAATCCTGACCTACAGAGGAAGTTAAGGCAAACTGTTGCTGCATCTGACAGCTCTTCATTGCACCAGCAGCTGTGTCTCAGCAGTGTTTTATTTATGGATGATAGAGTTTAAGCTGAAACCAAGATATGCCGAAAAAAGACTACAGTTCACAGAATTAAAACAAGATGAAATACCACCTCGAGATGTCTTTACACTGATCAGAACTGACTTCTTTATTTTAATGTGAAACTTTCTTTTCACCAGGGAAGTAGAAGTAAAAATGGCTGTCATAGAGAGAAATTAAGGAGTTGGGGCAGAGACTGTGATAAAAGGAAGCTGTGAGTATGTGTGTCGAACAGGAAGCAAAAAGCTTTAATGCATGACTAGAACCTATATAAAAGTAGCCTAGCTAGTGGTTAAGTCCTATGTAAGAAAGAAGTGAAAGCAGAGGGCAAAAATATTGCTTAGAGGATCAAAAGATGTATTTTTATACAGGAAGTGATTAAAATGAGAAAAAACAAAGAGGATTAGAATAGAGGTGATAATTAGAACAGGCTGTTCATTTTTTCATTAACTTACATACCAGTGCTATCCTGATTTGCAAGTTTATAAATTTCTAGACTTTTAACCCGGATTCTTCATAGCCAATTTGCACACATTTTATCTAGAAACCATTAGTAGACTCCACAGGTAGAAGTGCTTTGTACTTGTTATGTGATATTGCTTTACCATGTTTGAAAAGGATCCAGCTTTTCATCATTTTTGGTTCGTGACATCACTGAGTTACACATACAACTCAGAGGTGCATTTATCTAAATAATGAAAGGATGAATTCCTGCTGACAATGAAATTAGTATTCATTTATTGCTGCTGAAGAAACTATGATAGGTTTTCCTAGTGAAAGCAAATAAAGAATTCTTTGAAGAAATTGTTTTCACTCTTGTATCATGAAATTATGTGGCTCTGTATAATACACCACCATCCCTCCACCCCCTAAATCCCCCATAAAAGTATGAGTACAAGTTAATCTAGATTAAGGCATGTGCAGAGAATAATACATATTCATAATTATGTTAGATTAATACTTTCAGGGGAAAAAATAGGAAGAAAATAAATATTTTACAATTAATCCTGTAAAACTACTGCAATTTATTTCAGCATTCATCCTTTTCTAAAGCTGTTAAAACCTTCAAGTGGTTGACTGGAGTTACAATCCTTCTTGAATCAATGTTTGTACTGAAAAAATAATAAATTTGAGGAGAAGCAAAAAAGTCCATCTAAATAAATCAAGTAATAAAACCCAAACGATATTTATTTTGAATTTTGACTCTTCTAGTTACCAAACAACAGTTAATATAGTCCTGAATATGTATAATGTTAAGGAGGTGAGGAAGGGATGTTAAGTTACACCCTCCAGGTTCTCCTGTCCATTCTACAAAGAGAGCTCCAAGTATTCCTTCACCAGTGCCAATGAGGTCATGCCAGGTGCTTCCTGACAACAGGAACAAATCAGACAAATGCAGATTAAAAAATGTCCAAATTATGCTGGCTGAGCACAAAGGTACTGTGAAAGAACTCCAGAACCACAGCAATTAACATGATTTGTTTCATTTTATGACTCCTTTTCTCCTGCCTTCTCCTCCCAGTTTCCTCTCCAGTTATGATCCTTTGCCAAATTTAAAAAAGAAAAACCAAACAAAACAAAACAAAAATAACCCCAAACTCCTGCTCCTGGTAATTCTTACCATATTGGCCTCAGTCTTCTTTCATGGTACCGCTCTTTTGATATTTCTGATAGGATTATCATGGCAATTCTTCTTCAGTCAGGGATCCACAAAGTCATGAGTCTATTTTTCTTATCTTCAAGGTATTTTTCACACCATTTTCTTGTTAGTGTAACAATAAATCAGGTTTAACCATCTGCTTAGACTTTACTTTCTCTTTGATTTACAGAACATTTGGCAGTTTCTCATGTTGCTGTCTTATTAATATATGTCCAGAGTAAATCATTTATCTTCAAGGCTCAGCAACATCAGCTTCCATTTCCAAACGTAGAACTTACCCCTTTGAACAGAAAAGGCCTTTTGTATTGGTCCCTTCCAATGTGTCAGTTTCATTACAAGTACTTTCACTAATTTAAAAAGTGGACACAAGCCTGGTGAGTTGATCCACTATAATGAATGTGCAGAAGCCTGGAACAACTTATGCTAAAGAAAAAGGAAAAAATCTTACTTTTTTGACCTCATTAGTTAGGTACTGACCTGAAGCCACTTAGTTCACAGAACCAGAGTATGTGTGTGTGCGTGTACATTTGTTCATGTGTGTGTGCATGCAAGCCTCATCCCATTCATTCTGTCATTACACTTGTAGAGCTGATCTTTAGGTTTAAAATATTCAACAATATTTAAAGAACTTGTGAAGATAATTCTTGAAGCTGCTACTGACAGAAGATATCATCTAAAAGCTTCTAACTTCTTGTGGCAAGCCATAAGTAAAAAAAATTGAATTTTATTCTCAAATTCATTCTGATTTCATGTATATCTCATTGTAGTGCAATTGGTCTTAAAAACATATTTTATAGACACCAAAAGTTCACAGTGCCAGAAACACTGTATCTCACATGGCTTTATAAGTAACACTGCAACCTACTGCAAAAGAACTGCAAAAGAACAGTAGCTTGTAACTAAAATCCAGATTTGCCCCAGTATGCACTTAATGAGACAATCAGTAAATTAGATGGAAATGTAATGTACATATACAAAAAGTAAAATTAAAGGATGCTCACTTTTTGAAATACTTCTGAGAAAAGCTTTTTAAGCTTTAGAAAATTGGTTTTTTTCTAGCATTAAAAAAAATCAGGAAAAATTTTAACAATCCTCAGAATATTTTGAATTTTTTTTCTGAAATCCTTTAAGATTAGCATGAAGTCTGTTGTTAGGAAATCATTCATCACAGTCTAGAGAAAAAAAAAACCAACCGTCATATATTCCCAGGCTCAGTTTTATCAGAAATTTACTTTCTTGTGAATTCATCTTTTTCTCAGCAGGAAAAATGTTTACCATTCATTCTGTTTTTCCAGAGTTTTACTCTGTATTCGGAGCATAAAACCACGAATAAACTCCAATATTGGAATGTGTTGAAAATGTGTCTACAGAAGAAGGAACCTTTTAACAGATGCTAATTCCTTGAGCACATGTGATTGACATCTACAGAGAGGCTTGTGGATGCCACTACCTTTTAGGCACTAACTACTGGATTTCCTGTTTGCCTGAGTTTCAGGACAAAGACTGTACACTCTGTTTGTCTTCTTTTACAAGACAAGCTGCCGAAAACAGTTTTTCTCTTGCTTTTATCACAGCGAGCTGCCAGACTCCAGTCACTACAGGAGCTATGCCATCCACCTGCTTAATTCCGGAATCATGCTGGTTATTGCATCCCAGGTCAAGGAACTGATAAACAGTGCAGACCATACATTATCTTCAGCTGACACAATCTTTTACCCTTCGTACCCATGGAGAAGAGTGCAGCAGTAACTACATTAGACATCATGCATCAGTCTCCACTTTATCTAGCTTTAACTGTCTAAAATCAGGTGACTAATTCATATCATCATCTGGTATCCCTGTAGGCACTTAAAGAAGGTGATTCACCCCGTCTTACAATACATGTCCAAGATAGCAAGAATGAATTGTCAGTTGGAGTGCCTATTTCTTTCCACTGACAGTCAAGGAAGCCTGTCTTCTCTAAAATAGGCATCTAATTTTAGATGGAACTAATAAACCAAGACAAATCCAGTCCCATAGCAGAAAATACAGGCATAGCCCTATGAATGTAAAAAATATTTTCTGAAATTCTTGGACTCTTGATTTCAGACTAACCAATTTATTGCATATTATAAAATATTATCTTTTCTGTTCAGTTTTTACCAGGTCATCTGTAATATTCACAACTCACACTTGTCAGTGCAGCCATTTACAAACAGACAGTGTTATTGTGCTGGAAAAACTATGAATTCTAGCATTAAGTGCTTTGTTGAGGCCACAGAAGCTGAAGTTTACAGAAATGAGAGAGCAAAAGCTTAGAATAAAACTATCAATCTCACCCACCCTAGAAATCTGATTTTAAAATACGAATTACTGGAACATAATTGTACTGCTCAAACTAATCTCCTGTTTGCATGCTTGATTATTTCAATTATAATAGGTACAAATTCAATTAGTAATCTCAGGTTATCTCAATATGAAGTCATACCAACAAAACATAAACTGCTCAAACAGTAGAGTTAAAAGTCTTGAGACCTTGAAGCCTGCAGCGTAAATTATTCTTTATATGTCTGAAATGAAAAATAAAAAGACTGTAAAATATGGAGGAAAAAAAAAACGTAAAAATAAAATATGCCAGTGCAAGAAAAGCAGAATATAAGGAAACCACTGTAAAAGAACGAAAAATATTAAAAGATGACATGTCCACTGAAAAAAAACCCGAATCTGAACATGTCAAGCAAATATATTGCCAGAATATTAACTGATTAATAGTGGTATAAAAATTTTAAAAAGTGAGAGAAAGAAATAGGTTACTGGCAGAGTCAAAAGCTCATCTTCCTACTGAAGAAAACCTTTGGAGAATTTATTTCTCAGGGAACAAAAATCAAATATTCCATATTAACCTTTCCTTTTAGCAGTGTGTTTCTCCTATTCTGAGGTAACATTAATTTAATGTCTAACGGTTGTCTTTCAGAATGTTAAAAACTATTAGTTTGAATTTAATTTAATAGACTGATATGCAAATATCTTAACATTACTGAGTTTTTCTATAATGCAAAACTCTAGAATGCTGATCACTCAACTCATAGTGTATGAATTATCCATATTTTCAGAGAAAAAAATGTACAGTGGTATTTTTATGTATTTTAGCCATTGTGATTTTCCTTTTATTAAGCTTTCACTGTTCATAGTTTCCCACATCTGTTGTCCTTAATTTGCTATTTCCTAACACAAAGCTAGCTGTAAATTTACTAAAATTATTATTAAAATAATATGTATTTAGCCTTCTAGATAAAAAATAATATAGGGGAATATGACAAATATTTGTTAATTTATCAGCTCTCTACTTGATGTCATGTGGATACTTTAGTAATTGATGTCATGCAATTAATGAAACAGAATGTCTATCCAGACTCCTATGGATTCATATCAATTAGAATTTTATTTGGAAATACCAACTATTTTCTTTTTTGTCATTTTATCTTAGTCATAAACACAACATATACAACTTTCTTGAAACATTGACAATAATTTCATGCATGCACAATAATGTTTCACAAACCTCTTAGAACTACTGCAAGTGTGGGACAATTATGACAACAATGTGGAAAAGAACTGAACAGTAAGCTAGAAATATTGTAGATGTAAGGTATGGTCTCCAATTGAACCAACTTATGCTGAGCTCACCTCTGTCCCAAAATTCATGAGTTTGAGAGTAGTTTTTAAGAGTTAGAAAAGTTCCCAGAAAACCAAAAGCAAAGTCAGTCTCGGACTGTATAGCTCTGCTGGAATATATTGCCTCTTGTTATCGTAACTGTTTTATTTTTGAGATAGGTGTATTCAGGAGTGCTTTACAGCCTACATACTCTGCAGCCTACTGGCAGTGGACATTAAGGGCACACTGTGGTCTTTTTTCACATGAGCTGACATGCAGCAAAATGTATACTGGATATCACATGTACAATGCTGCAATAGCCACTAGAACTGAAGTTACAGAAGGCAAACGTACCTTAGTAGAGACTGTTTCAGTCTGAAACCCTTCTGAACAGGGATTGGAAACATACCAGCTAATAACTAAACCAGTTTTCTTTAAGCTCTCCAAAACAGAGTTTGAATTCATCAGGGCTAATACCTCACACTCTGTTTGTACACACAAAAAAATGTGTTCTATTCTAGAATCCTGAGATCAGGAGCTATTGGCTAAACAAAATCTATCTGTGAAGGGCCCAAAGGCATCCAGGGTATCTAGGAGTTATAAGTTCAATTTTTTTACAGCTGTGGATCTCTGACTAAAATGTAGTGGGCTCACAATTTTTATAAAATTCAAAGAACAAAACCAATCTTGAAAACAGTTGGGTTAAGGTTTACATTAAGGAAAAAATTAAAGTTTTCTAAAGCACAGCATTTCTTTTGCATTGGTTAAGGATAGAATAGACGTATTAAAGTATGACACTAAGGACTTCAATACATACAAAAATTAGAGAGAAGATAGATATTTTTGAAGCTTCACACTGAAGATAGAAATCTAAGCTTGTTTCCTGCATTTTATTAATATTAATATGAATTAAGTTACATTTACTTTTCTAATAGATTTGCATTATTTAAGGTAGATGCTATCAACATATTATTGTAGGAAGGACTATAGATAAACACTTTCAACACTTCACATGCAGTTCAGCAAGACTGACCAACTTTCTCTTTTCAACATATTCAAAATATTGAATTTTGACAACTTTGCATATTAAGTACCCACCTGAGTGTTTCTGTGATAGCAAATTTTAAGAACAGGTTTGGAACATATTTAAATTTATTTTGCCTATTTTTTAAAGGTGATATTTCAAACCGTCTGAGCTAATGTTCTCTTCAACATCTTAATAACCTAGATACATGAAGAAATACTAAGTAAGTTTGCCAATGACACTAAATCAGGAGGAGATGTCAACAGGCAGGTAGGCCCTGTAGAGAGACCTCAACAAACTAGAGGGATGGGCAATAACCAACCATAAGAAGTTTAACAAGGGCAATTCTCAGATTCTGCACCTGGAATGGGGGAGCCTGGTGTGTATACACTAGGGAACAAGAGGCTGGAGAACAATAATGCAGAAAGGGACCTGAGGGTTCTCATCATTGGTAAGTCGAATATGAGGCCAACTGTGTCCTGGGGTTCATCAGGCACAGCATTGCCACCCAGTCAATGGAGGGGATTGTCCTGCTCAGCTCTGCACTGGGGCAGCCTCACCTTAAATATTGTGTGCAGTTTTGGGCAACACAATATAAAAAAGAAATTAAGCTATTAGAGATTGTCCAAAGGAGGGTCATGAGGATGGTGAAGGGTCTGGAGGGGAAGCTATATGAGAACTTGCTGAAACCACTTGGTCTGTTCAGCCTGAAGAAGAGACTGAGGGGAGACCTCATTGTAGTCTACAACTTCTTACAAGGGGAAACAGAGGGGTCGGAACAAATCTCTTTCCTGTTGTGACAGGACTCAAGGAAAAGGTGGGAAGCTGAATCAAGAAAGGTTTAGGTTAGATATCAGGGAAAAGTTTTTTCACTCAGAGCATGATTGAGCACTGGAACAGGCTTCCCAAGGGAAGTATTCACAGCACTGATCCTGCCAGACTTCAAGAAGCATTTGGACAATGCTGGCAGATTCAAGCTATGATTCTTGGGGTTTTCTGTGCAGGGCCAGGGGATGAGTTTGATGATCCTGATGAGTCCCTTCCAACCCAGCATACTCTGTGATTCTATGAATCTATGATCACCAAATAAGTCCAACACCAAGACTGAAGATTATATTTTGTTGCCATGTAAGAACAAAGTCCGGATGTTTGGCACTTGAAGTTCTCACATCATAAAAAAAGATTTGACTATGAGTTTTGAGGAAAGACAAAGCATACAATGCTCTTATTTAAAATTTTTTTGCAGTAAAATATAAATACAATGTCACCTCTAGCCCCGTTAATGATGTGTTACTGAAACTAAATAAATAAGTAAAAAATCAACATTTTTAGAATGTACAAAGTTTTTTGCTAGTCTTTTGGAGAAATAACAGTTTTGCTATTATGCTAACGAATTATTTATTATATGTATGTCTGAATAGTGCTATAAAGAAAATAATTTGGACCTGACAAAGCCATCTCTTCCCTGTTAACAGGGACAGAATCCAGCTTTTTAATTACCCATCAGCGATGACAAGTCTCTTTCCAAACATCCAGAATTAAGCTATAATCATAGTTTTCTTGTCTTTAGCAACAAGTGTGACCCCATACATATCCAATGCCATTATAGCTTATTCATCTTTTGTTTAAAAGAACAAGTCTGGAAAGCTGCAGTGCTAGCTCTGAAGTCTGATAGCATGATATTTCCCAACCAGTACTTGCAGTGATATTTGAATCCAGCTCTATGTTGTGCGTGGACCAATTCCAGGCAGACATGAATTAGAGAATCATTCCAAAAGACTAATGGCAAAAAGCTCACAAGTGCAAAGCTAGCTCCATTATAAAGAGCGAGACCATTCATTTGGCTAACTGTTTCCTATCACTGATCATGTTAATTAGGTCAATGAGGCATGAAACATAAATAAGCTAGAGATCTTGCCAACACATTTTATGTCTATGCATGTGTATGTGTGAGTCTGGGTAGAAGTTTATTTAATACGGTTTGTGTCATTCTGCTGTACGTTCTCCTGGGTGAATAGAGAGGCATGGGTTGGGAAGAGAAGAGCATCCCTCATCTCAGCTCCCAAAGAGCATCTGATGTGAAATTATACTTGATTATATTCAAAATCTTGAACCCATTTGCACTCTAAGAACTGTCCTACCACGAGACTATGTAGTGCATTGATTTGTGGTCTTTGTACAGTTGATAATACACTATGTAGACAGCAGTAATGAACAAAAGAAAGAGTAAGTCACCAGGAAGAATTCTGGCCCATTGGTCTTGAGTAGCTGCAGACACCTCTTCAGACTGTAATGACAAGGTAGGTCTTAATTGCAACTCTTTGTGTGGGCAACTGTTGGTAGGACTCGCTAGAGGCTCTAAAGTGCTCTGGTCACTCAGTTTCTAAATGTCACTTCTAGGAAACAAGTGTTGCCTGTAAATTAGGTTTTGCAATGCTGCTTTTCAACAGTCTGAATTCATCCTAGGTTCTGTGATTCTCAGCACAAGCAAGGACTGCAACCTGGTTTTCATGTCTGCTGCGGAGATGTAACATAAATATATAAAAAGGCACAAGGATAGCCCTCAAATCTGCTATTGTTTTTATTTTGCCTACTTAGAACAAACCACAAAGGAAGATGTTCCTTTAATGTTTAGGTGTCAGGTAATAATAGCTTGTGTTTTATTATGGTGTACTCATTTAACTGTCTGGTATAGTCTGAAAAGTGGCGGTGAAAGAAAGAGGACCAAACTAGCAACACATGCCTATCTCTCCAGCTCCCTGGAGTAAGTTCTAGTCTTCTAAATCAGAAGATCTCATGCAGAAAGCATTTTCTTGCTACTAAGGCAAGCTAGCAGAAAAGTAAGCCACCAGAGATATCTTTCAGTACATCCATTACTATCATTCTGCCCTACAATGAAGCATTACGGTACCAAAAATAAGCTTGAAATTTTTTAAGAATTAAAATTCTGAGAATTAGGCACTTATTCTAAGACAGTTAAGCCTGTCAGAACTGTAGAAATATACCTTCAAAGCATTGTCTGGGGCTTTGAATTTGATTCCATGGCTTTAGAGACAAATGTCAGCAAAAGTTCACTTAAAGACAAACCTCTGGGTTCACTAAAAAAAAAAAAACAAACAAAAAAACCACAAAAAACCCCAACAAACAAACAAAAACCAACCAAAAATTGATGACAGTTTCCACATGGTTGCCAGTCCATAGCATTGATATTTTTAAAGGGTAGTGAATTCCGGCACTTACTGTCAGTACTGTGATGTAGCAGCTGCTTTCCATTGATGAGACTGTGAGTCATGAGCCTTAAGATCTATTTTTAACTGCTATTTTAGAGTATCTCATTAAAAACACAATGAATTGTTAATTCCTTGAATTTGGAGTCAGATCTTTACAAAAAGCTACTTTCCTACTTTCAGTGTCACTGTGCTCCAGGGTAAAATGAGGAAATTGAGAGAGATATTTGTAAAGTTTCTTTGAGCCACAGGGTTCAAAAGTGATATATATTTAATTCATTTTACTATAATAAATTAAAAATGATAGTATTCAGGATTATTATTTTTTGAGGTAGGAAGAAAAGGCATGGCCTTTCTTTGGAACCATAAGAAACTTGAAGAAAATTGAGAATATTTCATACTTGAAGAATACCTGCCAATGTGTTGCCAAACAATCCTGCTGCAAATATTATTGAGTTCACCAGTAACCAAACTTTTGAAAAGTATAGTTTTTCATGTGGTGTCACGTGAAAAGGAGAAGGGAGACAGAACTGCAGATTTCTAGTCTTAATTGTATTAATATAAAGTTAATAGCTATAAGCGCCCTCAGAATAATCAAAACTTTATGAAGCTGCACTAGGACAGAACACAGACTGGAAAGATTTTTGACTCCCTCTGAGGAGGTCACTTAAGCCAGGGAGAAATTATTAGCAATAAGCGCCTCCAGAAAAATTAGAGCCTTATGAACCCAGCACTGCCTGGCGAACTGCTGGACAGAACACAGGCTGGAAGGTTTTCTGACCTCCGATATGAAGACCACACTTAATACCTAGGAAAGATCTTTCCCAACAACAGCTCCTGAAATAACATTTATGTTGACAGTTATTGTGGGTTTCGCATTGCCGGTGATAATGTTTAGCTGCAAGATTGTATTTAGTTGATAATAAAAGACCCCAAAAAGAAACAAGCACAAAACACCTTTTACAGAGACAAACACACTAAACTCAAGTTACAATACAGCAATGTATCCCATATTCATGACAGACAGAAATTAGCAACAAAGAACTACTAACTAAAAACACAGCCATCTAAAACACTTATCTAGACACTCTCTCAATAACACAGGACAATAAAATATGTTGCACACCACTCTCTCTGTAACACAAAACAAAAGGAAAGAACAGAACAGCTTCTCATCAACACACATGTTGAAAAAGAAACTGCACCTTGAAAGTAAAGCAAGTTACTGTAGTTACAAAACAGAGCTGGTCTTATAAAGTAAGAATAGCAAAAAGCAATAACCAATATAAAGTAGCAAAATGTAAAGCAAGTTACTGTTATTAGTATTAAGGTAGCAAAACACAGTTAGTAAAGGAGATGCTTATAAAGTAAGAATCAAAGTAGCTGTTAGCATAAGATGTAAGATAGAATGTATAAAGGAATAAGCTTTCCAAGAAAGCAAAGTTAAGAAAGTAAAGTATAGACAAATAGAAAGCACATGGTCTTCTTACCCCTGCATTGTTCTAGGAGGTAGGAGGAGACAGGACAAGCTGTAGCAGCTACCTTCACATTGGTCTTGGCATTGTCCCCTTTCTGCTGGGGGTGATGCAGATGCTTGAGGGGAGGTGGCTCCTAGAGTGGTTATAGAAGATATCGCAAAGGGGGGGCCATGTCCTTCCTTAAACAACACTCAACCCCTATGTTAATCTTATCAGTTTGAAAGCCTTTGTCCTTGGCCAGGAGCACCCCTCCAGGGGGGCTGAGACATTTCCCTCAACCCATCAGGGCTTATCAGGGGCCAGCATCCCACCCATGGACAATAGTGTATTCCTTTACTATCTGATTTTTAACTAAGTCATGTCAGAAATAATGTGATTTCACATTCATGGCTGTTCAACACATCTTCGTTTGGAGACCTGTACTAGATTTGTCTTATGCCATTCTGATGTCTTAAATGGTAAAGCCGTGTCTGTCAGAGATTCAGATAGATTTTCTAGTACAGTATGTGTTCACAGAATTCACAGGACTTGAATCAGAGTCACAGTGTCTGGGAGAATTCATATGCAAAGTGTATCTATTTCAAAGTGTATCTTTCTAGGAAACCAGATGATAGTACCTCAAAATATGTTCTGTTGGAATATTGTATCCATTAGTGTTAATATTCTGGTGACAGGAGAGAAAAATCTGAAAATGAAACACATAGAAGATTATAAATACGGAAAAATACATTTATATATTCTTGAATTGAAAGATAGCATAGAAATTGCAACAATAAAATTTGATATGACTAAAAATTGTACTAAAACTATAGTTACATATGAATGACTTTGTTGGTGGTGTTTTAGTTTAGGGATTTTTTTGCTTGGGATTGGTTTTAATTTCTGGGTTTTTTTCTTAATGAAACCAAACCAGAAGTGTTTTTCTGCAATAATTGCTTAGTTTTAAAATGGAACATGTATTAAACATCTCATAGTAATTTACTGTAGTGGTATTTAATTTAAATATCTCCAAAAGTTGCCTTCAGAGATGCTGTTCTGTTTAGGGTTTTTTTTTTGTTTTGTTTTTGTTTTGTTTGTTTGGGGTTTTTTTAAGTAGATCTAAGCTTTTTTGTTTTATTCTTTCTTATTTATTTTTTAAAATGCATTTTAAATAAAATTTTAAAAAAATTTATGAGATTTTAAGTACTCAAGATGAAATATTCCCTTCTATATTCATATGTAAAATCATTGACACTTCAGGATATAGAGGCTGAAAATTCATTCTCAGAATTTGCTGCTTTTACTTCACAGTTAAGTAAACCATTACTCTCACTTACTCCTTCCTAATCAAAAATTTTTGAATGCCTCTAAATATTTAATGTAATTAATCAAGCAGATTACCTGAGTTAATATTTTTTTTCATAAGAAAATTTTACTTTCTATCTTTTTCAGAGAACAAATAGATACACAAAAATCTTTGGCATTTTTCAGACATTTTAGAGAAATAAAATAATGTTCCAAATATCTGAAATTTCTCATTCAAATTGCCATCAAAGTAAATAAAGTCATTAACTTCTGTAGTCACTTAAATGTCTACTGGTGGGAATATACTTTTTCAATTAGCCAGTAGGAAATTAGTCCTTGAAACTGCACTGGCATTTTTAAAGACAGCCAAGATTGCAAGGTTAAAGGTAGATCTGGAAATACTCTGTGATAAAATAGTAGAGAAAAAATATATCCTGAAAAAAAACCCAAAAATGTAGCTAGATCCTGAGTTACTATGTTATTCCTGTAATATCTTCTTAAGACTTCTGTTCTCTCTTGTAGCCCGTACAGGGAATCTGAGTGCCTAACTGGGACCTGTAGAAGACTAAGGAGCCTAAGAGTTTCAGGGTGACTACAAAACTAAGTCCTATTTGAATATATATGTGAGATGATGAATCTGGAAGTGCTCCTCAGCACATAATCCCAACTAAGCAGTTCTGGCCTGGTCGTCATTCAGTATCAAGCAAAATCAAATGGCCCTCAGGGTCTTCTTTTCCTATCTGATGTACTTCCACCGCATACATACTGGTCACATGGACCAGAAATAAGCTGGAGATGTTCACCCCCAGTTATCCAATTTGATTGTGATATGAAGTCAGCCTATGACTTAATGAGGCCTGGATCCCTTAAAGTATGATCCTCTGCCTTTGAAATCAGTAGATAAAATTAATGGCTTTCATTAGTGCACAATGAGAAAACCAGTAAGTTCTCTACAGTAACTATGGATGTCTCTGTCTCTGCAACTAGAAATATTGTAAACTTGACTTCTTAGTATATTTTCAAATAAAAGGGGTGTGTGTTCCTTTGACAAATATGGTTTTATGCCCAGCAATTAAAATGTGTATTTTATTACTTGATATGATATTATGTAGTAGCAAAAGCAATGAAATAATTGCATGAATAATGCACAAAATTAATCTAAATATTTATCTATAACTAAGGTTAAGAAATGAAGAAGTAATAAAGATCATGAGGTTGGTCTGTGAAACAACTGGCAGGACATCATCTGCCAGAATACCAACATATTTTTTGTATTTTATTGCAATGCCTGCATGACAGAGGGCATTCAGACAGGCCTAGTTTGGTAAACTTATGTAAGAACTTGTGTTACTCTGTTTTAAACCCAAAGGAAGTAATGTTCCTATTGCTAATCAAAAAAACTTGTTCATATGCAATTATAACATCCTGAACTTTTGAAGTTCTATATTAGGTATTTGAGAGCACATGTGCTAGAGACTGTTATGGGATATTTTTGCCATTAGCCTCATGCACTCACATGAATATAAATCGACTATCAGAAACAACTCTAGGAAAATTAATATTTTCCCTTCAAACTTTGGGCAAAGTAATATCTTCCAAAATTAGACTCTTCAGATTAGTATTCAATGATGTATGCTGCTATTTACAGTTCATATGTGCATCCTTATACATATACATGTATATAGGTTTTCATACATACAAGTATATATATAAAAGTACCTATGAATATGGAAATATATGCAAATATATGCATATAGACCCTTCATATGCTCAAGAAATATACCTTTATCACAAAAATGTTTATGTTGTATATGAAATTCAGCACCTTCCGCAAACACTCATTAACAGCACTGTGAGGGATGGCTCCAGTGCAACAAACACACATCACATAAAAAGAAAATTAGATGAGTTTTTCAAAAATATGTACCTCAAAGTAGTTCCAAGATTTACAGTTTATGAATCTGTTTGCAAACAATTGCATTACGATATTTGAGACAAATGACTATTTTCCAGTAGGCCCATAAAGTTGAGATGAGATGATGCAGTCTACGTGTCTTTGTCAGTGTATTTTTAAGTCTAGCATAGTAGTCCCCAGCTATAAGCTATTTAAAGAAATTTATTTACCTGCCAGACAGAAATTTTGCTGTTTGCTACTACCTACAGTTGAGGTGCACACTCCTTTATTTGGATGGATGGTATCATCTCTGCTCTAGGAGGACTAAAACTGCTACATTAGATTCTAGAACTGAGCTTAGTTCAGATTCTGAAAATAGCCCAACATACCTGGAACAAATGCTCTGTCCTGTACCACTTTCTTGGTGGCATTTGCAAAAACACATGTTATATAGCTCAAGGTGACTTAAAAGAAAATAAAATTCCTAAATCACCAAAGCTACTTTGGAAATTACTTTTGACAGAACCTGGAATTTTTGGTGCCTGAACACTTTATTAAAATCTGACTTAGAGGGGTCTCTCAAGAACACCAAGGTGAGAAATCAGACAGGAACACAGCAGTTCTTGTGTTTCAGTACCATGATTGTAGCAGTTCTATCCTTTCAATCTTGTATTTATCTAAGATTGTGAGATTTACGGTAGAATGAAGGCAATAGGAAAAACACATCTGAATTCTAATTATGTGTGTGCTGGAAGAGTCATGGAAAGGTGTCCTTACTAAATAAATATTCATGTTAACTTTGAATGAACCTTTAAAAAATGCAGTATAGAAATAAAACAAATATTTTAAGTTAAATCATCCTAGCTTTCCAGATTTCACTTTTTTATCAACCAAATAAAGGTCAAAAAAATTAAAGTTGTTGTCGCATCTAGGAAGTCTCCTATGCTTAGCATAAGTAGTGTAAGAAGTTCAATTTTAAAAATATGACTGATGTTCAGCATATGATTCAGAACTCTGTTGATTCACTTTTATGTGTGAGTAATAGATCAGTACATAAGCTAAATTACATTTCTGCAACATTTTTTACATTCTTAATCTGAGTCTCACACTCATACAAGTCAGTCTTGTATGACTGACAAGTATTTTTGGCCAGTTTTCCATGAAAATTATCCCATTGATATAGAATCTCAAGATGTTCTATCAAAACTATCTTTGCTTTTGATCTAAGAAGTGTCAAAAATGACATTTGAGTAATATATTTATGATCTGAGAAAGATGCAGAATAGACATGAAAAAATAACATAATCTAAAAGCCTGGAAAAGTGGATGGTATGCCTTTACTAATGTACTTTGTGACCTGAGTCTGTCTTTCTTTTTTGCTGTAGAATTTCCCGCACTAATAGAGCAAACAAATACAAACTAGGTTTGGTAGATTTCCTGCAAGTGAACATTTCTCAAGATTCTGTACATTTTACTTCCTGTTTGGTCTCCTTTTATGTAAGTTTTGTTCTGCGTTTATAATACCATATATTTTACCCTTCAACTCTTTTTCTGTATGTCTGTACTGTTTTATTTACTTCTGGGTAAGCAGGACAATCTTTACTGGAGCTCTATCCCTGTGTTTTAAATTTGCATCTCAGTCCAAAGCATAGTAGAAAAAAAAGACTCATATTGGCTTAGTCACAATTAGGAAAACTGATCCCTTTCTATCTAAGGTAGTGAACACATTTGCCTGCTATAAGACAAAAAACAAGCAAACAAAAACCCACCAAAACACCCAAACATCACTAAATAAAGGAAAACAAAAAATGTATGTTTTATTGGAATGAATGCTCATTGGCTGTTATAGTATTTCACATGTGTTTCTGGTGTGCATCTTCCAGCTCAGCTTAACCAGAAAGAAATTACTTTTCACTCTCCAAGATGGCTTGGCAGCATGAAGCACATTGTAATACACAGGGACTAAGAGAAAGTTCACTTCAGAAGTCTACACCTGTGTGCTGGTTTGAAGGTGAAGCAGCAGGGGAAATGAACTCACCACAAGAGAGATTATAAGTCAGAGGCTAAAATTTAATAATAATATTACAATAAATACACTGACACAAATGGAAATTTCTTTCAACTCACAAAACCTAGCAGTATAACCCAGTGGCCTGGGGCACAAACCCAAAAGGGTTTGTTGGCCCTTGTGCTGAGACCCACATGGTTCCCCCAAGTCCAAAGCAAAAGGAAGTGAGAAACCTGTTGGTGCAGGTGAGGGCTGTAGTCTGGTCAAGAGTGGTGCTCTCCTCCTGTCAAGGTCCTACTGCTCCTCTGGTTCCAACAAGTGGTTCCTGAGGTCTTCTTACCCACCACTTATGTACCCTCAGGGAGCACCCAGTCCCTCCCCCAGGGTGGGGACTCACACAATGGGTGATTAACTCTGGGAGTCATGGGCTATCCCTGAACTTTTGATGGCCCATTAGCAGCCACACCCCCTCAGGCTGTGTGTGAAGGTGCTAATGACTCCCTGAGCAGCTGCTGCTAATGGTCCATTGTCCTTGGGGAATGAATAGAGGGGGTAGAATACACAGCTTTGATCACCCCCACACAGTGTTAACTGGTCCCACCTGCTGAACTAGGACAACCTGATCCAATCTCAATGTTGAATAGTATAAAATATGGTGATTCTCTGTTTATATCTTACACAGTTTTTTGAAGTTCCCTTATGTCTTCCAAAGCGAACCTTACATTTAAGAAATTTCAGAAAGTCATCATTTTCCTATTACAAAGCTCAGTATTTCCCATATGTTTTCTGCAAAGATTTTAAAGGACAGTGCTTCCACTTGCCCTCAATGCAATTCTTTTTTTTTTATATTTTTGATTTTCTTTGTTTGTTTGTTTGTTTTCCTGCTGTTAGGCCTTGTACTTGTAAGCATGGACAAAGGTAGCTTTTTCTTGTTTTATTCATTCTGCTGAAATGGTTGTCAACCAATCCAAAATGTTCTACTCTTGTCCCTCAGTGGAACACACCAGGCACAGTATTTGTGTGTGGCTCAGCTTCACGAACGAAGATTTGGGAAGGGCTGTCCCCACATGGGTGTGCCCTTCCAGCCTGTGCAGTGGATTTTAGGTGAGGCTCAGCGTGTGCAGAACTGGCCCCACCGTTTAAGTCCTGAGGTTCATCTGCCACGGCCGAGCGAGCTTGGACGGTGCCAGTGAAGTCCTCAGGACTAGAACCTACAGCACCCGGCATTTCCCAGGAGGTCTCCTATCCAAGTACTAATCCGGGGCTGACCCTGCTTAGCTTCCGAGATCTGACGGGATCGGATGTCAGGGAGGCATTTAACTGCCAGGCACAGTATTTACCATGTACTTAATGGCTTGCAGAGGAGAGAATCTTAGTAGATTTAAAGAAAGTTCACTGGCTTAGAAAGACAGATTTGTCCAGATGCTGTACCTGAAAGAGAGGTGGCTTATTTCTTATCCCAAAATAAACTTAATTTTGCTGCTCTAGCAAGCAGATGATAATCCCTTTGTCAAATGCTTGAGCAGAATTAAGCAAGACATGAAGAAAGGAATTAGCCAACAAGAATAGAGTTGTGTGTGCTTTTAACTGGACACTTGGCCATTTATTGATATATAGGTAAGGTGACAGTCAGAAGGTGTCAAGAAATAGGATTGTAGTATGAAGGAAGAGCTATAGAACAATAAGATGATGTCAAGTAAGAAGAGTAGAAATATTGCTAAATAATGGCAGTAGATCAGACAGAAAGGACTAAGTAGCAAGGCAAATAATGCTTGGCATGCAAGAATCTTATGAATTGCCTGAATCACAGGCATCATCACAGCATCTTACACAAGGCTAGAAAATGGGTTCAACATAGCTAGAAATGTTCAGTCATTACTGCTAAATGACAGATCTCCTTATACAAGTATTCTGTGTCCTTATAATTTTATGAAGATGAAACTCCTAATGTGATGTGTTACAACATGACTGCCTTACTGGAAATTATGTCATTGCCAGTTTATTGGATTTATTTGATTACTCCCTGCATTACTTTAGATGTTTAATCTGTGTGTTTTATTTTACTTTCAAAGAAATGAAATATCCTCATAGGCAATACAAATAATTGAATTTCTATTCTACAATCAATATAAGCTTTATGTGTTCAAGCTTAGTTCCTCAAATAGCATAGATTGTTTGGGTCTCTCCTGAATTAGACAGCTTGGTAGAATTGTTCATTTGATTCTAGTGGACAAAGCAGGTGAACTAAGAAAGTACCTACATATATCATATATTCCAAACACATGGAAGAAAATAAAATTATGTAAATTCCTCTTAAAAACAGTGGAAAAGTTTCTTTTCCCTTTACCATAATCAACTGTCTTCTCTTCTATGAATATTCACTCAAAAATTGCTCTAGTGAATTTAATTAGCTCTACTGAAACATAGTAACAAGTGCTTCTTAGTCAGCTAATTATTTAATGAGAATTTAGAATATCATGAGAGAATTGTATTTCATGTCATTCACAATTTCCTATGTAAAACCTTTCCCACAGAGTAGGTGAAATAAATTCGTTGTCATGGATCAGCCTGACAGCATCAGAGGCAGGTAACTGTTGAACATAGAATCATAGAATCATAGAATCATAGAATCGATTGGGTTGGAAAAGACCTCCAAGATCATCGAGTCCAACCCTTGGTCCAACTCTAGTTCATTTACTAGTTCATGGCACCCAGCGCCACGTCCAATCTGTGTTTCAAAATCTCTAGGGATGGTGAATCCACCACCTCTCCGGGCAGCCCATTCCAATGCCTGATTACTCTCTCTGTAAAAAATTTTTTTCTGATATCCAACTTAAATTTCCCCTGGCAGAGCTTAAGCCCGTGCCCCCTTGTCCTGTTGCTGAGTGCCTGGGAGAAGAGACCAGCCCCCACCTGGCTAGAACTTCCCTTCAGGTAGTTCTAGACAGTGATGAGGTCACCTCTGAGCCTCCTCTTCTCCAGGCTAAACAACCCCAGCTCCCTCAGCCTCTCCCCATAGGGCTTGTGCTCCAGTCCCTTCACCAGCCTTGTTGCTCTTCTCTGGACCCGCTCCAGCATCTCAATATCCTTTCTGAACTGAGGGGCCCAGAACTGAACACAGTACTCAAGGTGTGGCCTCACCAAGGCAGAGTACAGGGCAAGGATCACTTCCCTGGTCCTGCTGGCCACGCTATTTTTGATACAGGACAGGATCCCATTGGCCTTCTTGGCCACCTGGGCACACTGTTGACTCATGTTGAGCTTCCTGTCAATTAGTACTCCAAGGTCCCTTTCTGCCTGGCTGCTCTCCAGCCACTCTGTGCCCAGCCTGTAGCGCTGCAGGGGGTTGTTGTGGCCAAAGTGCAGGACCCAGCACTTGGCCTTGTTGAACTTCATCCCATTGGAATCAGCCCATCTCTCAAGTCTATCCAGATCTCTCTGCAGAGCCCTCCTGCCTTCCAGCAGGTCGACACTCCCTCCCAACTTGGTGTCATCAGCAAATTTGCTGATGATGGACTCAATCCCCACATCTAAATCATCAAAAAAGATGTTAAACAGGACTGGACCCAATACAGACCCCTGGGGAACACCACTGGTGACTGGCCGCCAGCTGGATGCAGCTCCGTTCACCAGCACTCTCTGGGCCCAACATGGAAGCTAACAAGAAGATGGCAAAGGCAAATACCAGAGTAACAACCAAGAACTGATGATACTGAAAAAATAATAAATCTAGAAACTTTGCAGAGAAAACAAACATAAAACATAGCTCAAATAACAGCACTTCTTATCTTTTCTACACATATAGCTGGTGTGTCTTGGCAAAACCTCACTGCTAATGTGTTCAACTGTGTTTCTTCAGCTGCTGCATATAAATGGCTAAGAGTATATCATAGAGTTTGATAGGCTTTGTATCTCTGTAAATTATTTGGCAGGCAGCTTAGCTAAAAGGACAAAAAACTACACTGCATACATCCTGATTTAGTTATATGAAAATTCCAGTAAATTGAAAACTTTCTCTAAAATCTATGAACTTTTCAAAGTGATTCTCAAATTTTATATACTAGGGGATGTGGTAAGCATTCTAGGTTGGACAATATTCGAGAAAGTATTTTCCAGTGCACCATGTTCTGAAAAAAACCCCAACAACAAAAAATCTTACAGCACCCAACCCGCCCCTCCTTCCCCCCCCGTCCCCAAAATACTCATCTGAGGCTACCATATTGTTTTCATACTTCAACATATATCAAGGCTTCAAAATAAATACAAACATCCCTCACATTGTCTAAAATGGTTTGACTTGTTCTTTTTTCAATTGTATTAAAGGCACATACTAACACAAAATCAGATTCTTGAAGGTTTCCTGAAGAATCTCAACAAATGCCTGTGGGAGAGTAGAAAGTACTCTGTCCAAGCATCCTACATTCTAAGACACTAAGTCTATTGTGTATCAGATAAAAAATTAGTAGTTCATTTTAAGAAATAAAGATATTCTTCAGAATTCCGATAATTTTCCCTTCTTAATTCTTGCATTGAATCACAGTGATAGCTAAAATCAAATTATTTCTAGGCAGAGAGGATTGAAGAAAAAAAATATGGTGGTATATGTTATGAAAAAGCCTATGAAGATAAGCACTTGAGTTGTTTCACGTCAAATTATTCAGAGACACTTTACTTTCTATCAGTATATTGGCATCAAATGTCGCTGTGAAAAGATTTTTTTTTAAGTCTGATTTAATAATCATCCTAGAGACTTGTTAGAATATTTTAAAAATAACAGCAAGGCCTTACACAAGGCAGTTTACAAAGCAGCTGTGAAAGTATATGAAAAATCAACGCTTAGTCAAATAAAACACATCCTCAATAGTCTGAATCAGGGAGAAGGACTCTTAAGAACTTTAGCAGAGATGACATGCATCAGTTTGCCTGAATACTTTTGAAACATTGAAAACCAGTTTCTTTATTTTCTGAATATTATAAATGCCAAGAAAATTGTATTACTTTAGCCTTTTATGGAAGTTTCACAAAATTAGTACATGTTTTAACACCCTTGTATTCATAATCCTTAGTTACACAATTAAAAGATGTAGGATACAACATTGTATTTTTAACAGATGATCTTACTAAAATTTTCTTTTCCTTCTCAACCCATTGCTATATCATGCTTTTTAATTTTCATAAACAAAGAAGTGTTTTTTTCAAAGACAGACAGCAGGTTGCTGAAACTTTAAGTGCATATAAATATGAGACGCACATTTAACAAAAATTAGTAATTGTATTTAGTTTCATCTTTTCCCCCCCAAAATCTCTCTTATTTTATTTTTCATATAAATGATTCAAGAAGTTAGTAGAACAAATCACCTTAATTTTTTCTTGTAGTGTTTTAGCTATAACCTATGATAGCTCCTAAAACAAGGGGTTAAGTAAGTATTATTTTGATATAATTTTGAATTATTTTCCTCTTGAACCATGAATAATTAAGTAGAAATTATGGTCCATGAAAAGCTCAACACATAGTAAGACTGTCCTTTTAGCTAAGCTGCCTGCCAGATAATTTAGAACATTTTTCTCACAGAAAGCTGTAACTTTAATCTTGCTTTAACTGTCTATTTTTCTAGGTGGTGGCTTGGATGGAAGTTTTGAAGAAAAGAGGCAAACAATTGCTTCAATACTCTCTGGTTCAAGAAATCACTAACTACTAAATTCCCAAAAGAGGGAAGCTTGCTTTCACCACTGAAAAAAAACCAACATGCTCCTTTGGAAATGATATTTTAACAGTTCTTTGGGTTTCCAGAACTGCAAACAGTGGTACAGAGCAAGACTGAAGATGCTGTCACTTTGGGGTTTTTGTTTGTTTGTTGTTTGTTTGCTTTTTTCTATTGTGAAGAATCTGTTTATACCTTTAATTCAATGTGTTTATTTTGTTCACTCCTTACATAAAATTGTGTTCCTGAAAACAAGAGATTTAAAATGAGGTAATTAAAATGTGCAAAGAGAGAATGTTGCTTTTTCAGTTTCTTTTTGATGAATTGTAATATTAATCTACTCAAGAGACAAAATGCAAGAATCATCATTTGGATTCTGAGTTGCTGCTAGTACTAACAGAACTTTTTAGTGCAAACTTTTTTTGCTTTGGGTGTCACAAATATAAACCATCTGGTATGCCAGCTGCCCATGTTTCATTTTACATATACAGCAAGAGTCGGTGGAAAGACTCCAAAATTGCAGACATTATCCTTTTTCTGTTTATCATCATCATCATCATCATCATCATCATCATCATCATCATCATCATCATCATCATTATAATCTTAGCATTTTAATATATGACTTTGCTGATTTCTGCTTCTCAGATCTGTTGATATAATGTAGAGTTTTGTGTTGCTTCTAGTGATTGCTCTGTGTGAATTAATGGAGGCAGAAATCTGGAATACATCTTGTTATGATTTTGCTGTTCACAAGTTGCAATAATTTTGTTCTACATCTTAACAAAAATTTGATTACTTTATTTATCCACCTGTCTGTTTTTAGAAAAGTTGAATTTCTCAATACAAAATAATTTTAAATACAGTTTAAGAGTATATTTTTAACCTGAGATTATTTAGTTCTCTGTATTTAATTTCATTTACAAGATTTTACCAGAGCTTCTCAAAGTTGTGTATTCTGTTTAAGTTCGAACAAGAACAACTCAATCACACCTTAGTGACAGTTTATGACCCTTCTGCCTGAGAAAAGCAAAACATGTGTTTGGGAGTCAAAGGTAAACATCTTGCTCATATCAATAAATTGTTCCATGCACAGTTTCATTCAGTCTAAAGGGAATCCTGGAACACGGGTCCATCATTCTCAATAGTTGTCCTAACTGTTATCCAAAGATTTTTTCCGAGCAATTCTTGAGAAACTGACATTTCTAGAGATAGTATTGTCTTGGGTTGAGCTGGCAAAACGCCAGCTGTCCAGGACAGAATGAAAAGGGTTCCTCCTCCCCCCAACCAGCTAAGGGAAAGAGAAGAGGGAGAGAGGGAAAAAACACTTCAAACCAGGTTTATGCTGAAACTAACTACATGTATTTATACAGAAAAGAGAAAATTAAGAGAAAACTACAATATAACACACACTTACACAAGTTATGTATAGTATAACAAGACATAACTTCCCACTCCCCAGTTAATACAAAGTGTATTACTCTAAATCTATAAGTACTCTAAAAGACACCCTGCAAGAAAGAGAAAGTATAACAACAAAATATTTCTACTTCCCTGAACTCAAACAAAATGCAAGCAGCAGCAGCCGGAGCAGGGCCTAGCATAGTAGAGGAGCTGCCAGACGTCCTCCTCTTAGTGCAGCCATGATGGAACTGAACTAACACCTCCCACTGCTGCCCCATAAATTAAGCTTGTGTCATCTGGTATGAAATACTTACTTGGTTACCCAGTTAGGTGATAGCTGTCTCCCAATCTACATAGATTCTCTGAGCCTGACAATTTGAGGCCTAGCTAAAACCACTACAAGTATAAAGTTATCATATTCAACATGACTTCTCATTTACATGTCAGGGGGAAAAAGAACTATCCAGATGGGAACTTATGTTCTGATTAGAATCTGAGTAGATATAGTTCTTGTCTTCATTAGGGTCTGTGAATTTGGAGGGGCATCAGGGACTAAAAGTTGAAGATTGATTTCAAAGGAGAACCTTCTTGCAGTTTCTTGCAGAAGCCACTCCTGTAGACTCCCTGCAACAAAAACATTGTCACACAAACCAAATGCAACCTTCTGATTATCTTTTGAGAAAACAGAGTATCAAGTTGGAGTGGGCTAGTCCTGAAATATTCTTTTCATAGTAACTGATGGTTGAAAAATTGGATATGGGTTCATAGTGTGTGTTCTTGTGGCATAGAAAGCCAACTGTATATGAGTTGCATCAAAAGAAACATGGCCAGCAAGTATAAGGTAGTAACTCTGTCCTTCTCCTCTGCTCCCATGAGACCTCACCTGGAGTATTGTGTCCAGCTCAGGAAAACTCAGCACAAGAGAGGCATGACCTGTTGGAGCAGGTCCAGATAAGGGCCAGGAGAAAGAGAAGGGGGCTGGGGCACCTCTCCTACGCAAACAGACTGAGAGAGTTGAAATTATTTAGCCTGGAGAAGGGAAAGGTCTGACTTTATGTCAGTTTTTCAGTACTTAAAGTTTATTTATAAGAAAGACTGGAGAATTTCACCAAGGCCTTTAGTGCTGGAAGAAGGCACAATAGTTTTAAACTCAGAGAAGGTGTATTTAACATAAAAAAGAAGTGAGCCACTAGAAAAGGGAAAGGGAAAGGGAAAGGAAAAGGAAAAGGAAAAGGAAAAGGAAAAGGAAAAGGAAAAGGAAAAGGAAAAGGAAAAGGAAAAGGAAAAGGAAAAGGAAAAGGAAAAGGAAAAGGAAAAGGAAAAGGAAAAGGAAGGAATCATAGCTCCTTCATTTCAGTGAACAACTAGACACATGGAAAATACACAGAATACAGTTAAAATGTGATAGGAACAGGTCAGGAGAAGGAGTTACAGAATAAGGAATGCTTTTAGAGTAATATAGAATAAAGACAACCTAAAGAAGCAAAGATAAAATCTTTGCTGGTTTAACATGTATTTTAAAAATCACAGTGATATTTCAGAAAATTAGTACAGGACAACAATAATCCTTTTACTTAAAAGGTGCAAAGATAATGATCAGAGTCCAAAGAATGATGGAATCTCATTTGCTAACACCAAAGGAATAAGGAAGTGTGAAGAATCAGAGAACATGGATTTCTCAAGAACAAAATTGTAACAAATCAATACAGTTTATATCGCTGACACACTAACTGTTCCAGTGGGAGTGTTATAGGCAGATTATAGTAAAGCTTTTGATGCTGTCCAAAATGCCATCTTGAAAGGTGTGATAACACTGCCCACATGAAAATACTATGAAGAAAATGCATGGCCTATTGCAAAAGCTCACTTAGAAAGAAGTTCAAAAACTTCGGTGCCAAAATGGTAATACAGTTATGCTAATTGCCCCAACATTAGTACTATTTAGTATTGTAATTAATTATTAGAGTGATGGAGGAGAGCATGTTTCTTAAACTGATCTGGAAGAGGTTACAAGATCAGACCTATGACTCAAAATTATTTTTATGCATTGGAGTAATAGCATGAATTTGTTGAATTTTAGTACAGGCATTCTAATGAGGAAATACTGGAATAAGACTGGAGAAAGGGATCAGATATGAGGCAGAGGCACAGTAAAAAAAGTTGTAAGCATTAGGGTGAATCACAGACAATGACTTTAAAAAGAATATCAGTAACTGCCTTTTAGAAATGGAAAGATCAGAATTGGATAAGGTCCAGCATAGAGAGACAAATAGAGTAAGAAAAGAAAATTTACAGGGGGCACTGAAAAAAATAGGTTTATCTAATACAGGGAACAAAGAAAGAAATAAAGAGAGAAAGAAGAACAGAAAGTTGTTCTATCAATCAATGTATTGCCTATATTTCTATAATATTTGTTATAGAGTTACTAAAATGGTATAATATACGATAATTTCAATTTCTGCATCATGGTGCTTGGAAGCTCTGGTAACAAGAAAGGCATCCATTGGGTCAGTCCTCTAGAAGCTCAGAGTATGATTGTATTCAGTGACCCAACCATCTACTTTGCTATTATTATGATGAAACTAATTCACTGATGTTTTGGATACAGAAACTATGTATAATAAATGACATTTTGAAACAATTTTGTTAATGAATCTGAGCTTCCTCTTCTAAGCAAGCTACTAAAAAATCTGAGTGTAGAATCTTTTTAGCTGATCTGAGCATGGACTACTGCAAAGCTCTCTATCTTTTTTTGAGCATCTTTCATGACCAGTGATAGGACACAAAGAAATGGCAGGAAACTGAGTCAGGGGAGGTTTAGGCTTGGTATCAGGATAAGGTTTTTCACCCAGAGGGTGACTGAGTACTGGAACAGGCTCCCCAGGGAAGTGGGCACAACACCAATCCTGTCTGAGTTCAAGAAGCATTTGCACAGTGCTCACAGGCACATGGCATGATTCTTGGGGTAGTCCTGCAGAGGGCCAGGCATTGGATACTGTATTGTGTCTGGCTTAGAAAGAGTTCATTTTCCCATAGCAGCCCTCACAGTTTTGTGCTCTGCATTGTTAGCTAGGAAGCTTTTGATAACACACCAGTGTTCTGGGTACTGTTGAGCAGTGCTGGTGCAGCATCAGCTCTGTCAGTTAACATTCCCCCCACGTCGAGAGGGGCTGGGGGGCTGGGAATGGGCAAGATCCTGCAAGGGCATATGACCAGGCCAGCTGATCCAAATTAACCAAAGGGATATTCCATACCATACAATGACAACTCAGATATCAGAGCCAAGGGAAAGAGGAGAAAGGGAGGGCATTTGTTGTTGATGATGTTTGCCTTCCAGAGTAACCACTATGCATACTGAAGCCTTGCTTCCTGGGAAGTAGCCAAACACCACTGGAAAAAGGGAGGGAGAGAATAAACCTCATTATTTTCCTCTTCATTTGTGCGTGTGCAAACTTTTGCTTTGTTTTAGTTAACTGCCTTATCTCAACCTACAAGTTATTTTCCGTCTTATTCTCTCTCTCTTATTCTCTGGAATGGTAGAGCAGCTTGGTGGGCACCTGACACCCAGCCAAGGTCAACTCACCAGTCTTGATGCTCATGATGGGTCCCTTCCAACTATTCTATTCTATTCTATTCTATTCTATTCTATTCTATTCTATTCTATTCTATTCTATTCTATTCTATTCCTGTAGATGTCTGATCCCCCTGATGGCTTTCTAGGAAATGCCAGAAACTGCATAGAACAATTCAACAAAAATCAGGACTAGATCCACTTCTTCCAAGGAAGGAAAACACGGTTAACTATTCAGTTCAACAAAAGAGCTACCTCCAGTTCCTTCTTCAAAATGAACAGGAAGACCTTTCCCAATAAGGTATATGGCTATCAATTCCTAGGAGTCAGGGCTCTTGCTGCTGTGGGAGCAGCCACATAATAACTTATACAAGCCAGTGACAGTGGTGATCCCAGAAACTCATCAAATTTCTGTGAGTTATAAAGATGCAAGTTATCATTGAAGCCAATAATTTGTGTTCCCTAGATTCTCTCTAAGAAAGGAGTTTTTAATGTTTTAGCTATCAATATAGGGTGATAAGAGATGAGATGTTTAACAAAAAAAACATGCCTTGATTTTACTCCTCCATCATGACTCTAATTTCTCTACCAGTATATTAACACCAGCACCAAATCTATATTAGGCCTCCCTTAAGGAACAGCAGGACTGGAGAGATGTGGGAATTTGGGAAGTGATAATTGACAGATGAAACTCACAGGAACTGATAGGCAAAACATTCTGAAATGTCATCATGAAGAATGAATGTGCTATGCAAAGAAGAAAAAGAAAAAAAGCATAATTTGTAACATGTAACATATAAAACTTTATAGACATGATGGCACATCATTTTGCAGTGACCAGAGGGGAACTTTCAGATCAATTTGCTATATAAATGAAGAAATGTGAGCTTGCTATATCTGCCTGCTCAAACATGTAAGTAACACTGTTGGTAATGGAATGAAAATGACTAGAGCTCTTCATGAAAATAATTGTTTAATAAATATTGTATGTTTTTTATGAACTCCACCATACAATCATTTACTTTAATGACAACAACCACATCTTAGCTTTTAGAGGTTAAACCTGTGATGCTATTTTTTCCCTTCATTGAACAAAATAGCACCTGCAAGAGATGAAAGAGAGAGATGAAAGGGATCGATGCAGATGATGACGATCTTTGCACACTTCTAGCTTACTCTATGACTCACTATTGAATGTTGCTCACATGCTGTTATTAATGTAGATGCCTGGGACCAGGATTATGAAGCTGATAGCTTGCTATACAAAGAAGAGTTCTATGGAGATAATTAGTAGTGATAAAATGCCAGCACTTCTGACTATGTTGGAAGAGGTTTGTGACCAGCCTAAGAATCATTTGTCATTTTATGTTATATCTATAAGCTAACCTGCCTTGGGAGACCCTGAAAGTATATTTTTTTAATGAGAGCAGATTTTTTTAAAAAAATTAATGAAAACAGTTTTCACAATGGCTGCAGATACCCTGAAGATAAAATACAGTTATATGTAGGAAATAAATGGAAAGGTTTGCTAAAATAAGAATTTCTTCTCATTTATACTGACAGAGATTGCTAGAATTTGGTTTCCAGCACTTCTCCTCTGTAACATTAATATAAAGTTATCTTTAGTGAAAGACCAGGGCTATGACATGACATAATAGATTTCTATTTTTTTTAGATGTATGTCCAAAAGCTTTTAGATTCTCAAATCAATTTACTACTAGAACAGGAAATTGTTCCATATTCCCTGTACTCAAGAAAAAGAGTTAGAGCTTTCACTCTGAGTCTGATAGATCATCCTTAAAGAAGAGCTTGGAAAACTTGACAAAAAATGCCCAAGTTACAAATACCAAACCATTTAATAATTCTGAAGCAGCCAAGACTTACCCTTGTGAGGTAATGTTTCTTGTAGCCATTTATCATAGGCAGAGTTGAGAGTGGCGTCTATTCAGTTTCATAACACCTGATCTTCCTGATGTAAAACACTTCTTCCCATTAACTATAGTATTAACAAATATTTTAATGTTTTTCTTTATTAAGTTGGAGAAAAAAATGTTTAATTATGCTAATGATTTTGACAGCCTACCTGTTTCTTAGTATCAGTGGAAATATGTAACTTATTTCAATACTGTATTTGTAAAATAAAGATAATAATGTCTTCATGCCACAGGAAGGAAACGTAAAAAGAAAATTATCACTAGCTGTGAACTGCTAAGGTATCTCATTGCATATTACACAGAAAATGATGTGAAGATACATTTGCTCTGTGTAGAAGATTATTTTTTATGTTTCATTTAGTCCATATTGGTCACTAGTTGAAAGCAAGGTTCACAAAAGATTAACATAAAGTGGCATAACTACACAATTTTATTCACTAATAACAAATTAAAATTGCTTAGATTAATTTCTTAAACTAATTCCAGCACTTCTTCTTTTCCAAGAGATTGGCCTTGTAATCTAGAAGTATTCTATACTCATTATTTAGTATATTTTTATTTGTCTATATATTTTATCTTTTTGTAGGCCTTTTAAACAGGTTGTTCTTTGAATTTAATAAAAATTTTCTTAGTATTTTTCAAATTTGGTTCTTCCTTACACAAATTTAAATTAATGCCTGCTTACACATTTGTCAACTAAACTTTTACATATCCTGATTTAACTGACAAATGATTGTCTCTGTAGGTGAAAGATGAAAAGAATATTTTATAAAGATTATTGCAGGTTATCTTCTCATTTCATCCATGCTGTAGACTGGTTGTTGTGCAAAGAGGACCCAATTATTTCAATAATATTCCATGGACTAGCATTGTTTTACCAAAGATTTAAATTTCAAAGCACTTGATAACTCTTAAAATTGTTGATTGTTTACTTTCTGCCCTGGTTATATTCATATTTAATCTCCCGTTAGAGAGAACACAAGTCAAACATATTGAAGAAAGGGAAGGTATCACAGAAGTTTTGCTGTCATGTTTGATGGGTAAATATAACATTACTGGGGTCTGCCTTCATTAGTGACATGCTAGTATAAGAAAGTGTAAGCTTGTCTAGTTTATATGATCACAATGGGAAAAATCAAGGGTTTTTTCTCTATACTCCACCCTCTACTTGTCTTTATGCTCAAAAATAGAAAATGTAGCCACTAAAGTATAGTGCAGAAAACTGTTTCTGCTTGAATTTAACACAATGGAAATGAGTAACTACAAGGAAAAAAGTCAAATTATTTACTTCTTCCTATATAGATCATGAAATTAATTTTTTCTCATATTATTTCATGTGTTAGGCCTTGAGTTGATATGTTATTTTCATGTAGTGAGGTACTAAGGAGAGAAGTAGAGATCATAGTTATAAAAAACTGAGGAAAACCTTTTTGGTCATTGGTGCATTCCCTCATAACTGCAGAACTATTTCTTTATGGTAAAGGTAGTCTCCCAAGTAGGCAGTAAAGCATTTATCACCAGCATCTTCACTTCATCTACCTGTTAGATAACTCACTTGACAGAACAGTCTCCTTGGAATAAACATAGGTTCTTTATATTCTGAGCATTCTAACAGTTCCCAGAAATAAGAATAGAGGGAAAACCTATGGAATAAAAGAGCAAGAGCTTCAACCATATCTTGTTGTGAAGCAGCAAAGGACTCTGAGACAAAAATCATCCTGAAAAAGCTAATAATTTTATAGTAATTCACTCCTTTGAATGAAATTCACAAAAAAACCCGCATTCTTAACAGCTTTGGCTGTCATTCCTGTTAGCAATGTTAGTTAAAGGGGATTTTTTGATTAAGGAATAAGAACTAATAAAAATACATTTAGAACATAAGCGAGCACAAATGAGAAAATAAATCTACCCTAAAATTATTGTGACATATAATTATTGCCAGAATTGTCATTTCTTGGTGTATCACATTCATGAATGTTGGGGACACAACTTGCAGATTGTTCAGGAAGGATATTAGAGACTTAGGAAAGGAAGGGGTATGGATGGAATATTAAAATCAAAAAGCTGTGAGACACAAGGCTATCAGTAGAAGCTAAAGCAAACAGGACTATGCTTTTGTGCAGCTGTTTAAATCTGAGGTAGGAGAGAGGAGGCAGCCTAACTTTGGACAACTAAGATTTCAACCTGAATTAGAAAACTCATCTTCATATAACAGTGTGAAAAAGAGAGAAACTCTAACATCTTGGCTGGAAGACCACAGTTTCACTTACCACTGTGCTGATCTAGCATCTGGCTGCCCTGCTTCCCTTATCTGCTCTCCCAACTTCCTTCATATGGCGTTGACATCTGTCTGCTGCTCACTGGGCTGGGTCAGAGCAGAGGACTCATTCAGCAAACAAGTTGTTTTACAGTACTTTAGCTCCTGAACAAGACCACTGATGAGGGTCAGACAAATGTCAATGCTGACACAGGGAAAGGCAAGGAAGAGGGCAAAAACACTCCTTTTGGCAGATTTGATGAGGTTAGCTGCATACTCTAGTTTTACTGATAAATTCTGTCTCTATATCAATATTTAATAGAGTTTTTTGCTCTCTTCTCTTTGTTTTTCTCTATTCTAGTTAAACCATAAGGACACTATGAAAATGAGCACATTAGTTTAAGTCTCTAATTTTAGGCCTAAAATTGGACAATTTTGTAATTTTATGGGTTTAACATTTAAGAGACAGCTTGTGCAGTGATTAACTTGCCATCTTGTACTTAGCAGCAGGGTCCCATGTCACCCTGTTTCAATTCACCTGCTAAGTTAAATCAGCCATTAAGTAATAAATCTTTAAAGCCATGTAAGGCACATGTGTGGACAAATCAAATTATTTATTAACAATATACCTCAGCAAAATGTCAGTGCGTACTGAAGACCTCCTGCACACCACTTCAAAAATAAGCTCCCTGGAGCCCAACTCAAAGAAATTGATTGAGTGCACTAATGTATTCTCATGTATTCCTCAATGCTAAATTTATCTCATGCATGAAAGGCTTTGCAGGGCACGACACAAGTTCATTTTTCCTTTTTCCTAAAGGTGTTAAACTACAAGTTTCCAAGTACACCTAAACATGTGCAAAAAGCCAACTTTTTTCAAATAATTCTGACTAAAAAATAGTGTTGGGAGTTGCATGAATAAGTCACACTATTGAGTTTATTTGCAAAAAAACATATCCCACCATGACACATAGTACCTGAGGTGAAGGAAAAAGTGATGACTTTATATGGCTAACAAAAAGATGTTCATTTCTTATTCCACTTTAACACATCTTACAGTCTAGTTTGCTGTTTTGATTAAGTTTCTACCCAAAGTGATTTCCCTGTATTTTCTCCATTTAGCTCTGGATCCCTTATCTTGTTCTTTTCTCCATTTCAACCACTTCTATTTTCTCCAATTAGTCATTTTCCATGATCTCTTCCTCTTTGTGTCTTTTGTGACAGGGAAATGACAGATGCATAGTCTGGTTTCTAGTTGAAGTATGTTTGGTAACATGTTACAGAAATGAGTAGATATAGATTATGTTAAAATTTCTCCGAACAATGCCTACAAGAAAGCACTGATGCAAATATTAATTATGTAGCTTCTGAACTGTTCTGCTTTGCCAAATACTCTGACTGAATTTCACAAGGCAAGACATACGGTAAATGACATTGTGTCTGTCCTAATATAACAAATGCAATTCCATTTTCATGTAAACCTATTCTGACAATTTCCTTATGTGATTTACATATGTATTTTATATCAAACTGTTCACCCAAAAGCAAGTATTGTGGGTTGTATACTATGACTCTATTAGCAAGGAAACACAAATATGACCAAACTTATAAGTTTCCTGTTTATATTAGAATGTCCCTTTAAGCATAACTTTTAGAGACTAGTTAATACTTTGCTTACATTATTAACTTTATTGCTACAATATAATTGCAGAATAGTTAAGAAAAATGAATATCACCTTACATTGAAACAATTTGCCGTTTTAATCTACAAATAACTAGGAGAATCCTTTCTTGTTCCTATGCAGTGGATATTTTAAATGCATTAGCTTCCGCATTAAGGACATCAATACTTGTAAAGCAGGACAATAAAGCAATAATGGATATAAGGTATTTGCAGGAAATAACTTTTATAGCATGTATTTCACATCTTTAATGTTTCCTAGGAACTGGGAAGGTTGATGGTTCACAGAAGAAATTGTGTACAAGATTTATAGTAAATAAATTTTGCAAAATGGAACTACACTTTCAGTGAAATTTATTTCAAGTAAATGTAGTACAATGCTTTTTCTTTTTTTTTTTGCCTTTGTGAAATTGAAATAATAAAATTAAAACAAAAAACCCCAAACAAACAAAAACAAAACAAAAAACTAAACAAACCCAAACCTGCCTTTTTTCATTAAAAGTTATACACTTAGGGCAGGTGAGATTCTCCTCAGAGAGAGTATGCTCCAGTTTCCCACCTTCCAACACCCTGACTTTTTTTCCTTTTCTCATTTTAATTTAACAAAATTTCTTCTCAATATGTCAGTCAAACAACTAGTCAAACCCTCAAAGTTCAGATGGTCCTTCAATTTTCCTGTAGTATTTAGCAGCTTTTCTTAAAAGGAAACTGGAAGCTGGAAGCACTAATTATCGTGGATCTGCTGCACACAGCTTCCTCCTGTAGAAACAAGGGAAGTCTTTGCATAATCCTTCAAAGGAAGCAGGAGCCTGGGGTGGGGCATATTCCTCCCTCCACAAGGGTTCCTGATCAGCAGTGAATCTCTTGCGGTTTTCAAATTTGGCTCTAGTATCTGGATTTCCTTGTGGCGCAAGTGCAATTCCACACCCAGTCTTCCACGTTCAAGAGTCACCTAATTATTTTTTTCCTAATTCTTTTTGATTCATAGTAAATTAAAACCCTAGGCATTAAAGAATTAGAGGGCTAAGAGTTGGACTCAATCCTTGTAGGTCCCTTTCAACTCAGCATATTCTGTAATATTCTGTGAAGTGAAGAGTCTGCAATTCATATGGCTCAAGTTCTCAGTCCTTTCAGTGTTTTCAGCACTTTATAAAAGCCTCTGCATCAATATTTCTAAAACCCAATGTGTACCTTTGCAGAAAAATAGATCATGAATGCTTTATAAAATAAAAAAATACTTGCTATTGAATCAGCAGAGTAGTTTTGATGCATTTCTTTTAAAAATACTCAACAGTAAGTTTCTCCTAAGAAATATTTAGAAACAATTGTATCCAGTCCTTCAATCCTCATTATAACCTTATTGCTATCAACCTTAATAGAAACGGAAATGAGCATTAAGAATCAAGCTATCAGTCATTGCAATAGCTATTACAGAACAAAAGGCCTGTCTAAACAGAGTATTATCATCCAAATAGGACATGTATATCACCTGAAAACCACTTGAAACTATGGTTCTTAAAAGAATCAAACTTTGATTAATTTAAATTCCTAGCATTAATTTAAAAAAATCACAGATTATTAAATGAACGAAATAAAGTAAGTAGAATAAACAGGTGCTGTTTTACTACAGGTAGCTCAAGAAAGACAAGGATCAGACAGGAGATTTTTTGCTGTAGCTTTACTGTGTTCAACTACTCTTTTGTTCCACAAAAAGAGGTTCAAAAATCATCATGTACATATTAGCGTTAAGTCAGAATAAGAAGTTATGTCCAGAATGGTTTTCTGGATTGTTTGAGCACCTCAATATGTCTTCACTATGATTCCTATTTAATGGTAAATATTGAGAAATCAGAAGTAGTATGACTTACTGTCTCGGTTTGAGGGGAAAAACCAAAATGTTTTACCCACAAGCAGGGGAGGGGCCTCCTCCACAATAATCACACCACTCTTTATCAAATTTAAGAAAAGGAATTTTAATACAAGAAGGATAACTGCTATATATATATATATATATATATATGTAAACAGACTAGTGCAACCCACTTCCCCAACACCATAAGAGAAAAAAAAACAACAACAAAACCCAGCAGGTTTTCCTCCGGGAGAAAAGGTTATACTTAAGTGTCCTTGTCACAGCCCGCTGGCTGCAGGGTGAGTTTCAGTCCCTCTCCAGCGAAACAGACGAGCAGTGGGCTTTCAGATGGACTCAGTCTCTTCCCCCTGTGTTCCCCGTCCAAGAAGCAGAAAAGTACGAGCAACCAGCAGCAAATCCAAGGCAGGCAGCAGCACGGCAGGAAAAAGGTGGTCCGAAGTAGGCAGCGGCAAGACAGCCAGGGAAAAACCCCAGCAGTAACCAGCAGGGCAGCCTGCCTCCTTGGAGTCCCCACTCCCCCCTTCCGCCGAGCCAAGACTGAGGAGAATATCCAAAAAAAAAACCAAAAGAGACAAACCTGCCCCCACCCCAGCGATCACAGTTAACTGCTTCTTTTGTTAACCGCTGGCCTGGGCAGTTAAGTGGCAGGGGAGAGAATTTACATAATAATCCCAAACTACAACACTTACACATTCTGAAAAGGCTTACTTTGGTAAATAGTGGGAATATTTCAGATTTGCAGTTTCAACTTAATGATTTGTCTTACTATTATATTGGTAAAACACATATGCTAACTCTAACTTTTTTCTTTTTGTTTTTTTCTTTCTGTTAAGAAAGTATTTTTATTTCTAGAATTTGGTTATAATGCAAAATAATATCTGTTTTTCAGATTTAAAAGGCAAAATTTATATACAGCTGTCTAATAGAATTGTCACAATTGCAAACAAACAAAAATCTTATAAACAAAAACATACTTTGTATGGCTGATTTAGTTTTGTCTCAAGTTCCTAAAGCCTCTTCTCTTACCTTAACACATTTTAGATACCATAATGAAATAAATATTGAAGAATATAATTAGTTTTGAGGAAAGGTCTAAGATAATTATTCTCTGTCTTATTTTTTTAAGACGCAAAATTTATATTTTTGTTGCAAACTATTGCTTTCATCCTCAATTGATTGCTTTATGACACAATAAAATAATTATGCTCAGAAAAATAATCCAAATTTCAGATTTGATTCCTTTTGCATGAGTTAGATTAATTCTACAGGCCAGCAATTCACAATGATCTACTTGCCATTTTTTTTTAATGCCTATGCCATGCATTTCCTGACCTGTTAGTAAAATCATAGGTCTTAGTTCTTTCCCTTGCTTCAACACTTCTGAAGTGTTCCACATTTAATTCTCTGAATCACAGCAAAACAGAAGGATCTTAATCCTCAGCAGAGGAACAACCATGAAATATATAAATACAGGTGTGTGGACTACTTATGGAATCTTTTATTCATTATCTCTCTTTAAGATACAACATCTTATTTTGATGTGGAGAGGACCTTTCTGATGTAAGGTAATAACTGGCTTGCTTTAAATTTTGTTTGGGCCGTCTTGGAAATTCGATATTGATACTATTGATACTATTGTCTCCTTGGGGTTGAAGACCTTAAGATTGTTTGTTTAGGACTGAATCATCTTTAGACTCAACTGACAGTCTTTCTACCATGTTTCTTGGACTCATATCTGTGACTACATCTGTACTAATACACTAAATAATGTCAGAGCTTGTCCTTTTTCTCTCTGATCAGCTGACAGTGTTTACCCGCATTCATGATATTGAACTTCATGAGTTGCTCAAACAGGTAGGTCACATACACAATAATCTGCTGGAATTGTTCCTGATGCCTCTAATTGTGTACAGGAATTGTGCAGGGAAAAGAGAGAGACACTGAAAATATCACAGCTGTATCCTGACATGGTTCAGGTTGCTAGTATTGTCTTTTTTATTTATATTTTTTTTCTTTTTGGAATAGCAGTTTAATAAGCAAAAATGACTGCATGTGAGAAAATACTGAGGGATTAAACAGATGATTTTCTGATTTGACTCTGAGAATTTAAAAGTAACTCTATAAAACCTTAATTATTGGCTATGCATGAAAATTTCTGAAAGCTTCCATATATAATTCTTCTATGAGAATATCAGTTGGATTTTTGCCTTTAACTGTAATTTGATTCTTGACATTAAATTTATCTTACTATGTCTTACTGTGCCTTAATGATTCCAACTGCCAGTATGAGCCTGTTGTAAGAACATAAACCATTGTATTGTTAAAGTCCCTTTTTCACTTTTTAAATACATTTCAGCTATAATTGATCTTTCTGATTTTGAAATAAATCCATTTTACTAATATGAATAATATATATCAAATCAGAAATTGAAATGATTTACATAAGGGCATAGAGAGGAAGAGATGAAATTTACTGGAGTGCAACTACACTGGTAACTGCTACGCTGTTCCCCTTGCAGAGGGAATTCCTGCTGGAGCACGACAAACAATGTGAAAACTTGCTTCCGCCTATATGTAGGGTGAAAATCATTATGGTTATATCTATACAAACAGCTATTCCTACTTAATTACATCTTACAAAAACTTAGCAAATTAATGTGGGTACCTAAAGTAAAGCAAACAAGTCTATATTTGTGAAATATACCAAATTACACATCAGAAAGGCAATTTGAAGCACCCAGTGGCTGAAAATACTTGAAGAGAATGATATTGCACTTGCAGCACTTGACTACAGCCATGATCTTCTAAAGAGGAGTGGGTGTGAAGCTGTGAAGAAAAGCAATTCCATTCTCAGTGGGTAACCACAGTACATTTTCAAAAGTTTCTAATTGAAGATATGCTTCATTTGCCTTAGCTATAAAAGAAGTCACATTCACTCATTATTATGTCTGTAAATGACCTCATAAAAGTAGTCTTGAGAAAAAAAAAGTGACAAAGTCAATCCAAACAAAATAACATTTAAAATGCATTTTTAATTATGTGAAATTTTAAATTTCTATAACTTTATTATCTATCCAATATCAAAAGAGCTAAACTCGATTAGACTCAATAATTTAAAACTATTTTGTTTGCAGGTATAATATCTTTATTAGGAATATGTTTCATTCTAAAATGAAAATGTCATATATTAAGGTTCTCAAAAACAATATATGAAAACAATGGCTACTATTGTGACTAATGTATTATTCATCATCAGTATATACAGTGGAGCCTTCAGAATGTTCGGATGAAAGTTTTTAATAAGCTAACACAAATCTATCATGAAATATGCAAGCAAGAACTGTGATATTCAAGACATGTTGATTTCACTTACAATTAATTCTACTTGAATATGAAGACTAGAGTGCCTTTAATCTTATAGACTAAGTATACCTCATCTAATATTTAAGACACAGAGCCATACCTAAGCACACAAAGATTTATGTTCATTGTGTTAAAGGTACTTTAAATTACAACTTTTAGATTATTTAGGTTTTGGTGGGGGGTTTTGACTGGGTTGTTTGTAGGGTTTGGGTTTTTTCGTTTGTTCAGTTTGGTTTGGGTTTTTTCTCACATATTTACTCTGAAAGTAGACTAATCTTGACTTATTTTATATTTCTAGCAATCTTAACTTATAATCTGCACTCTCTTAATTTGTCAATCATAAACAATTGTTTTCCTAAGGTGCTGTTTAATTTATTTAAAGATCGACATACAGAAATATGCTGGGTTTTTTTAAATAAACTGTTCTTTTTACTCATTTTATAGTCTACATTGAGGCCAAACAGATATGCAATATGAACAAGAAGAATACTCTGCTATTCACATGCTCAAGAGATGTACATACTTCCTTGGCGCAAGCACTACTGGGCAAAGCCTTTAGTGATAACATTAACTCATCTGTAAGAACACATATTTGCCCTCTACATAGAATTTTCAGTCAATCTAACCAGAAAAAAAAAAGAAAAAAACACTGCAAAGCCTATATAGAGACTTGTCTTGCTTCAAATTAAGGAACCAGAACAACTGTGAATTTCATGACATTTTATTCGTACAGTTTTTCAGATTTCAAGTTGGGAAAAAATAACTCTGTTTCCTGACTTAAAACAGGAATAAATAATGAAACAATAGTGGTTTGAATACTGATTCAAGTCCCATTCAATTATAATTTCTTTCAAGAGTCTAATTTTTAGTTTCTCTATGGAAAGTATGCAGGAAATGTAGACACTGTGCTCTACAAATTCTCAGAGCTCAAATTTACTGATTGTAAAAGAGTATGGTTCAGTGCTGATGGCTTCATCCTTCATGTTGCTACCCTCATCTGTTCCAGTACTCCAAATAGATCACTTCCATCTACTAAACTTTACCGCAGGAAAAAAAAAGTATGTGCACTTGTGGGAAAACAAACAAAAAAAAAAAGGTGTCTGTCTGCAACTGCCATTTAGAGGTCAAATTATAGTACTTTCACTAAGTTAAAAAAAATACACATGGGTTCCAATATTTTCTCTGTTCTTGCTCAAATAAAAGCAAATGTGATATATCATACTTCACATCAGGGAACTGTTCATATAACAAAACTCTAGGATGTTTACCTATGGAGTTTAAATTCATCTTGTTTTGAGTTTTATTTGAACAATCTAGATATTTCACAAAATCATTTTTTTAAGGAAATACATAAGCAAATTCATAATTGTCATGATTTAACCCCAGCTGACAACTAAATGCCACTCACTCACTTCCTCCCTCCCTCCCTCACTCCCCTGCCCCTCCAGCAGAATCAGGAGAAAACTCAGGAAAAGGTGAAACACATGGGTTGTGAGAAAGACAGTTTAACAATTGAAAAAAAAAATAAAAACAACAATAATAATATACTTTCATGAAAAGGAGAGGGAGAGAGAGGATTAGAACCAAGAAACAATTGACGCACAACATTGTTGTTCATAACCTGCTGACTGATGGTCACTCCATTCCAAGGCAGTGATTGGCCCTTCTCAGACAGCTGTCCCCAGTTTATATACTGAGCATGATGCTCTTTTGAATGGAATATCCCTTTGGCCAGTTCTGGTCAGCTGTCCTGGCCATATTCCCTCCTGTGTTCTTGTGCACCTGCTTGATGGCAGAGCATAGGAAACTGTAAAGTCCTTGATTTAGAGTAAACACTACTTAGCAACAACTAAAACATCAGCGTAATATCAACATTATTCTCATAACAAAATTCAAAATACAGCACTGTATCAGCTACTAAGAAGAAAATTACCTCCATTCCAGCTAAAATTTGTACTAATTTAGCCCATTTTTATTGTTTGATCAATTTTTTCTTCACCTGAGGAAATTTATGCTCTGTCTTCAACAACTCATTGAAATTACGCTGATAGTTTCCAACTCATGTTTGAAGAAGGAACGGTATGAGCCAAAGGTAACTTGTATTTTTGTTCTATGTAGTGTGTATTTGTGTCACTGAATATTATCAGCATGAAATGCAGTTTCTACATAACTTACTAGTTTTTAAGTTGACTGAAATGAGACCAAAAAAAAAATAAAGTTGGGAAGCAATATAGTTGTCTGTTTTATTTTACAGGAAGTTTTAGTAAGTTAGTCAGTTCATGAAGTTTATATGCACTTTTCCCTATTTATTTAATTAGGGGCACCCAACAGGCCAACATATGCAATTTAATGGTGCAATTTACAGAAGTTACAAAAAGCAGAATCCCTGCTGAAAATTTAAAGAGGGAGTGTACCTATTTTCTGCTTCTATTACTTCATATAATGGCTTCCCAGATGATGCAGAATGGCAGGCAAACAAAATGCTGATGATGCATGACTTACACCAACTGCTTGTGAATTGAAAGCAGATGTGGACAGTGGGAGGCCGACAATCTCTAATACAAGTTACAATATAAGTAACTGAAAACCCATAACAAAGTCATCATAGTTAAAATCTGTCTCCTTTTAAAAGGGCAGAAAAAATGACGGTACAAAAAGGAAGCTATATCAAACACATAGTGTAATGAAATATAAATTATAAATATAATGTAAATAGATAAAGGACAGTGACGTGTGTGTTACTATGTATCTATCAAATTTATTTGGATTTTCACCTTTACAATAAAAACACCAATAGAATTCAAACCAGAACACCTGTAAGCATCATTGTCACTACTAGAATAAATCTACTCTTTTGCACAGAAAAAAATCTTTTTAAAAGATGGAGCACATGATACACATATGTTTCTTTTATCTATACTCTTGATTATATTTATGTGCTCCAGCTAAGGGAAAGACAATCAGATTTGACTCCCCTCGCACAAATTCCTTAGTCAGTACAATACCCTGTACCTATATTTTCATTACAGCTTTCCCCATTTTCAACTACTCCTTATCATAGATCTCTGATTATTTGCAAGTCTTTACCTTCCCAGGTGCACTGTATTTATCTCTTATTGATCCCTTTACAAATCAATGTTATTTACCAGTCTTTAGGGTTTTATCATAGCAAAACTTTCTCTAAAAATATGTTACTCTAAGGGATATTCATAGCTTTTATCCCACCAATTCTTTTTGGTATCTAAGAAATTAACCTCCATTCTACTCTCAGTTTAGTAGATTTCTTTATTAAAGATCAATGCTAAATACCCTTAATTAATGTCAAAGCTCTATTGATGTTTTCAGACTGTACCTAATCCAAGGTTATATTCAGTATACTGCAGTGAAGGTTATTGGTCTTCTGAGACTATTTTACTAGAGTCATGTTAAATCTCTTTCTACAAACTGTGACAATATTTAACTTTCTCTGGTCACATTATTTTTACAGTTGTCAATAAGTTTTTGGATATACTTCTAACAGTTGCCTATTTTTTTTCCTGCTTGCTTCAGATTAAAGCTCCATTTGGCTTGGGCATTTTGGCAGCTTTCAGAGCATAAGACCATTCATCCTTATTCCAACTCCATTTTTTTTCTCTCTTCCTGTGAAATTTATTACTATTTTTCTGGAATATGGACCTTTTTTTTCCTTTCCTAATACTGCAGTTAAAAATTTATATGACATTTTTGCATCAGCAGATTCACATTTCTATAAATTACTTTTTACAATCTCTTGAAATCAATCTTTCCTATCACTGTTATTCATTGGCATCTTTGCCAGGGACTTTAGTGAAGAAATTACATCACTATCACTCATGAGTTTTCAGTATTACTTAAAAGCAACAACCATTTTGTACATGGTAAAAAAATTATATCTTCAATGCTAAGAAAGAGACTGAAGAAAAATGCACAAGAAGTTCTTGAAATATGCAGAGAGATATGTTAGAGGAGCAGATTGCTGTCTTTCAGGATTAAAGAACATGGTAGAAATGCAGCTGTTTTTCAGTGTTCCTTATAGTATATTTAGACTACAGATGGAGAATCAGATAACAGTTCTGGTCACTTTATCTTCTAAGATTTTAGGACCAGAATAGATCATTATTGCTCTCTCAGTCTCCATGCATAGCCTACACATTGCTTTACTTCTTTTTCTTTCTGATTTGGTTTCACAAGTCTGAGCAAACTAGTCAATGAATTGATCCACTCAGAAAATTTAGAATAAATGAAATGTTCTCTCTGCACCTGGAGAAGAAGCAGATGCTGTTCAGAAGGGGTTTAGCACTTCAACAGACTGCTTCTGTCTGCATACCCAGTGACTTTTGCTAGTTCAGTAGTCTGATTTCCTCAAAGCTTTGGCAGCAAATATGTTCTACTTTGTACTTTCATCTTTTAATTGAAATATAATACACTCTAATGAATTTGGGCCTGACTGTCATAGTAATAATCTCAAATTAAAGGCTTTTACTGCATGAAATAATTACAACCAGCAATTTAAATAAACATCTCTGGATGTGTTTTGTTACATCATTGCATTTAAAAAAAAACCCAAAACAAGCTTGACTTTTTTTTTGAGATTTCTTGGGAGTATTTTTTTCAGCTAATGAGCTCTATGTGACACAGTGGCCTCTTCTCTGCTAATCAAGGTCATCCTTGTCCTTAGTTGTCTTCCATATAAAGTATTGCTTTTAATCTCTTCTCAGAGAGGTAGGCTATCCTCACATCCTAGAGCACAGAAGGGATGAATGACAGGGTTAGCAGTGGACTCTCACTCTTTACCCAGAAGAGGAAGGGCTATTTAGTCTCACAAAATACATTGATCCACATTTCTATGTTGAATTTTTTTGCTGCTTTTTAAAATTTGTAAGACTCTTTATCCTACAGAGTGCAGAAAGTACTTTCTAATTTTTATTCAGTGCCACAATAGTTCAAATAGATGAGCCAACACATCTGCCTAGTACTGTGTATCATAACTCAAACCTTTGTACCATACTCCTTTGCTCAGAGTAGATGTGATCTGAATCCTTACAACACCTTGCAGAAGGTACTTAGGTTTCTAATCCTCATTATTCTCAGTAAGATTTATGGCTTAGGACCTCAATTTTGTGCCAACCTTTCCAAACCCTGATCATGCAGCAACCAGGTTAAGGAGTTCATCAGTGAGTTGAGGGTAGAATTTGATATGAGATATGACTATAATTAATTATTAGGGAAACATTATTATAGGCTTACCGTAACATATTTATGCAAGGTGTCAGAAAATGGAAAATTTAAACCTAGTCTTCTTAATTCCAATATTCAAAGCAATACATTTTTCAGCATTTTTATGAGTTATTGCATGTTATGGATACATTAATTAGCTTGGTTAATTCAGAGTAATTAGCAATCCTAATTTTTGTTCATGTTATGAAAACAACTTAGTTAATCAAAATATCTAAATGAGGAGAAGTATTGTGCAGTAGAGAAGAGCTCATCACTTGGGAAATGAAATCTCCTATTTGAAAAGGTCTTCAGAATTCAGTTAAGTTATAAATTGCTTCAAGCTTGGGGTTATTTTTCTACTCTTTTATCTAATTATACTTTATCTTTCTACAAACTGCTTCTCAATACCTCTTTGTACTGAAAAAAAGCCCTCCAGAAATCAAAGCTGCCTATCTCCATCACTGTGACTTATACACATCTTCATCTTACAGAAATGTGTGATGTGCTCCCTTTCCCATTGGTGCCTCTATGAATGACAATTGGAAGTTATATTGCCAGTCCCCAACAGATGAATTAAATATATCTAAAATTTCTGCTGTCTCTGGTATTTCAGATATGTACATTAATACGTGTGTGACCATACTAACTCATATAAATGTAAATTATTGACACAATCACACACTATCAATTGATATTCATAAGTATTGATCACACTTATCAACTTGGCTTCCTAAAATCTTTCTAGTCTTTCAGTTAGAACTCTTTAAAAAGTACTAAATATGAATTCAGCCCATGCAATGAATATATTTTATGAAAATTTACCCCTTTATAATTTTTTTTAACATACCTTTTCAAGAATGAAGTTATAGTCTTGAATATGCTTACTATTGATTTACAACCTGATGATGCATGTGGGCAGCTGGATGTTGTCTTGTAACATGATGTGTAAGCCCCATCTTTGAAATAGCCATCTTGAAAAAAATCGCCTTTCTCCTAGGATAAAGAAATAAGTTAATATATTAAAAATATTTTAAATCTAATGCAGTGAATGGTGATATATCTATCTAAATCTGAATTTCAGATGCAGCAGAAATTTCCATTTACGCCCTGCTTTTACAGAGGAAATGATGGTTGCACAAAGACAACTAAATTTAATTTTTTAGTAGAGGCTTGCTTTTACACTGGTTTTTGTTTTGCAAACTATACAGAAGAATATAAGGGAGTTTTTAATCATATAATCATAGAATGATTTGGATTAGAAGGCACTTTAAAGATCATCTAGTTCTAGGGAAGCCCTGCCATGGACACAGATACCACCCACTACATCAGGTAGCTCAGAGCTACATCCAACCTTGAATGGCCTTGAAATGTCATGGTTGCCATTACATTTATAGCAAAATTCCCTGTGTTGCCTTAAGAGACTGCAGAAAGCAGGACTCCAAGCTTACTTAGTGTATGAGATAAGATAAAAAGGGTAGGTCCTTTAATTCCAGGCCTGAGACCTACAGAAATACATATATACCACCTGCCCAAACACTGGCTTCATGGGTTTTATAATCCATCCCTGTTCACCCATTCCCCAGTTCTTCCCTGTCCTGCCCCATCAGGAATTGAGTTTGGGGAAGCTGGGACCCTTTCTTCATCATCTTCATCCTTCTCGCAGCACTCAGAGTACTTGTAGGTTTTCCAACATTCTGGTCTTCGAGGTCACTCTGCCTGTGTTTATGTCTTGTGGTTCAGGCCTTAACAGGTTTTTCAGCACTTCTACCTTGAAAAGAAGACTAAAGAACTAACGGAATTTTGAGGGATTGATATTGTTATGAGGTTGGTATGTCTAAACATTGAACTTAAGCTACTAGAAATACTGTTACACTAAAATCTACATTCACTACAATTACTTCTAACTTCTATAAAAATCAAAAATATGAAAAAACCCTTGAGGCATCAGCTGTCCCAAATATTACTGCTAATAAGATATTAAAAGAGGAAAAGTTAAAAAAGTCAAATACTTAATACTGTAGTTTGTATTCCAGTATAATTGAGTTAGCTGAATAACCCTTCATACTGCAATTCTGTGAGACTGTATTTTATAAACCACTTAAATAATTTAAGGATGAATATTGGAGTTTGGCTGGCATAGGTCCCACAGGTGATATATGGATATCCAGTGCATTACAAAGTGTCTGAAAAATAAGCTTATTAATAAGTAATGTCTTCAGAAAGACTTGTATATTTTAATTATTTTTTCTGCATTCTTTTGCTGAGATAGTAGACTGAGGTGATTTGAAGGATTTTTTCAAACAAAGTATATTAACTTGACAAAAAGAAAACTACATCTGTAAAACTTTGCACTTGCAGTCTGTAATAATATTCTCTCAGAGACCTGAATGGGATAACAGTCTGAGGAACAGCTTTTAAGAAACTAGACTTTTTTTTTCACTTACCTGGTCCCTCCCCATGCCCCATATATCATTGCCTACAAAAAAAAAATTAAAAAAGATGTGTATTAAGTAACTGTTTGCTCTATCTTTGGGTAAAAATGGATCATGAATGATTTAAATTATATGAAAAAACCACTTTTGGTTTCCATTTTCTGCTTGCAAAGAACTGCAGTTCCATCACCATGAGTCCATAGGTAATTCTTAATTAATCATTTCACAGTATTAAATTAATTTTATATGAGAACAGATGGGTAGTGTTAGATTCCTTGAAAAGTCATGAAATATTTTGGTTTTCTCATAGTTTCTGTGGTGCTTAAGACATTTTATTGTTTGTGGGTTTCTTTCTGTCATTATGGAATTTGGTTTTTTGAGGGGTAAATTGTTTGGGTTTGGACGGTTTTCGGTTTGTTTTAGTTGCTGTGACATGCATGACACCACTGATAATAATGCCATAACTTACATGAGAGCTCATATCCTAGTAAAATTTTGAAACAAATTTCCCTGATGAATCATGCCTGAATATTTATGTTAACAATTCAGAAATACCTGGTTATGTTACAGAGAACTCAGTGTGAACATGTTTTTTTTTAGGTAGAATTGTAATTGCTGCACACATTCCTGCAATTCATTTATTTTAATTATGGACCAAAAAAATAAAATCTTTTACACTCTTTCTTTTAAAGTTATGAAGTTAGGTTGTGGGGTTTTTTTATTTATTGGTTGGTTGATTTTTGTTTTGTTTGGTTGACTGGTTTGTGTTTTAATTTTTGTTATTGTTTTGGTTTTGGGTGTTGTTAACAAATTTTAAGGAGGATTCGATGCTTTCTTTATTCTGCAAAAATCCTCATGCATCTGAAAAAAGGATTGTAAACACATTCCTAGATTAAGATTGACTCAACACATGATTTATAGAAATCTGAGCATATGATTAGTTCAAAATGAATAACAGATACTACATTTCAATACACCATTATAAATTATTAAAAGCAAAAGATTTTATGCAAAACTATTTGTACTACAAAATATTTTGTCCATTAATATTGGGTATTTGGTATAATTTCATGTGTCACAAAGGATGTACAAAGTAGACCAGAAACTTTAATATCCCTTAGGTTCGGATGCCCTAGTTTAAAATTCTTTTACCTTTTTTGTTAAGGTCTCATGTCCAGCACACAGTACTAAATATCAGAACTGCTGTGACTCTAATACATACTTTTGTAGGAGATTACTGATTAACAGGAACAAATCAATATGAAGTGACTGGTGCTTTAGCAAAAGAAAACTTAGCACTGCATATTGCATCTTGGGGGGGAAAAAAAATCAGAACATTTTGAAAAAAATTCCAGATACTGAAAATCCAAATTCTTGATCTCTAGATCACTTAGTCCTGATAAGATCTAAAGCTAATGCACCCTTATTTTTAATGCTGTACCAGCTAAAACTCTTATTCCATTAGAAGTAGAGGTAAAATTTACAATTTCTGTCTCTGTCTCTGGAAAATGTTGCCATTAAGTTGGATGTAGCAAGGTTTTGACTCAAAATCTACATAAAATGCTAATCCTGACACGTCTTCAATATATCTGTTCTCTTTCCAGGTAATATACTGTGCTATTTTATATTCTTTGAGCCACTAGAGAAACCAATATAATTAGAAATAAAGACAGTACCTTTTCCTCTCTGTAATAACAGCTATAAGCTTTGTAACGTAAGACTATGGGATCTCATTTTCTTTCTACCCAAATTCTAGACTCACACCCTCTACATTCTTCTTTGACATTTTCATAGGAAGGAGGTATATTGTGTTTTCTCACTCACAAGTCTCTAACTGCCTCTGTTTCCTCACTTGCAATTGACAGCTATATTGCCCATCCCAAGTACTACAAAACCCTTACATAGTTTTACAAGAGTGATTTGTAAGTGCCTTCTCTTAAAGGGCAAGGCTTCAGGCAGAGATGCATTATCCTTAAATCTTCTCAGAATGTAATCTGGATCTTTTCCAAAGACATAAATCTTAGAATCATTCCCAATAATTGTGAAAAAGCCAGTCAAACCATTCCAAAAAGCTGATCACACCATGGCTTCTTGTAGGACCATGGGCTGAGATAGTGGCAGATGTTTACTTCTGCAAAGCAGCAGCTTTCTGCTAGAATAACTGTGGCTACTTGCATTACATATAGACTGGGACACATTATTTTAAATGGTTTTGCATATTTCCACAAACCAACAGGAAATATCATTTTAATGTCAGTAGATATTTTAATTTACACTTTACCTTAAGTGGTAAATAGTTTTCAAGTGCCTTAAACTGAAATTACAAGTCTACTCATGTTGTTTAAGAAGGAGACAGTTTAGGTTTTGGTTTTATTTTGTTTGTTTGTTTATTGTCATTGTTGTTCTTGTTGTTGTCAGAAATAATGGAAGAAAAAAAAAGTTCAAAATTGCAAGTATCACATAGATCACTGTGTGACACCAAAATGTGAGGCACAGATGGCCCAGATTCGTAAACTGGAAGTTATGTGAAACTGGAAGTTTTCTTCTAATTACTTTCCTGCAAACAAAGTTGTACTATACCTTTCTCATCAACAAATGACCTGAGAAATATTTTTTCCTAAATTGTTGATAAAGAAATGACACTTCAGGAGGATCCTTAAAGTGTTTAAATCGTGTCATTGTTACCTTTCATTTTTATTCCCCAAATGGAACATTAAAAATTAATTTTTCTGCAGTTTACATTTCTTGTTCTACGTATGTAAAGAATAATAATTTTTATGTCCATAATATATCATACATTATATATTTGGCTATTATGTTTTTCCCTTAACTACATAATAATTTGCACTGTATTCCTGTAGAAAAGTACATTCATTATTGAACAAAATATATTTATTTTAATGACATATTCCAATGTCTTTGGCACTCCAGATAAAATTACAAAACTATTCCATAGAAGATATTTATAACTATATTTTATATTTTTAAGTTTACTTATATTTTTATTTATATTTTATAAAAAACCTTTGATCTTTGCTGCCAGTGTCATCATAAATACAGCTTTCATTGAAAATACATATGGTTTGGATTGTAAATAAAGCTGGAAATTGAATTAAGCTTCCCACATATAAAATCCCGGCAACAAAATAATTATCACATACAGCCTCTCAATTCCCAGATAAAATTGTGATCATCATCAGGAAAAATATCACTGACCTTTTACCCTACACATATGAATGTGCTTAATCAGCTGCAAAAGAATTTTTTTTTGGATCCATCAGATAAAATACAATTTCATCTTACTACGAACTGACCTGGTAAAAATCCTTTTACCTGATTTTTTATTATTTCACAGGCTTACAAAACTATCAAAATCCAGAAACATCAGAATTAAGAGACTATATAATTCATTCCTAAAAATATAATCTTCTTTGGTAGAAGGCAGCATGTTAAGACTTGCTTTATTCCAAGGTCTCACCTCTGTATTTTCCCTTTCCTCTATCTCTAATTCATTTCTTCCACTCCATTTACCAGGCTCTCATGCTCCTCAAGCATCCCGTCTGCATTTCTACTTTGATTCTGCTTTAACCTAAGTGAGTGTGAAGGTCAGGTGTTGGGGAATGGATGGGTATGCTAGCACGTTTCAGATGGGAGGATTCCTTTAGACACTTTCTGCTCTGGTCCTGTGGTCTGACCACCCATCCCTTGTTGGAAAACTGAGATGTCCTCCTGAAGCATGTCTTATTCAACTAGACACATGCAGACATGTATGCACACACATATATATTTAGATGGATGGACTGATAGATAGATATAAGGTAGATGTACTGTTAAGTAGCCTTTATACTCATCTTTTATCTTTACAGACTGCTGCCTTTTCCCAACTCCTGGGTGCACAAGAATAACAAGAATGACAAAATGTCAATCTCCTTGCTGTTTATAAAGCCTAAGGTAGAAAAACATGTTTGTTTGCTTTTTTTCTTTTCTGTGAAGTAAGAGTAGAATGTTTCTGAAAATTCTTCCAAAAAACACCTTCCACAAAAACGACGTTAATAACCATGAAAATTCAAATTTTTTTGGTTTATTTGATCACTTGTGATAACCAAGAGCATTAATATTCAGAGAATTAGCAAAAATTAAACTAATTTAAAGGAATTCTAAAAGTCTTAAATGGCTTATTCATGTCTAAATAATCTATACATACCACCTTCTCCAATCATTAAATTATCATAAAATACGTAGAAAAATCAGTGCTTTTTGACACCACTGTTATTCGGAGTTATCTTTTTAACTATTTTCACCACGATATTTCCAGACTATGCAATTACTTGCTATTTAAACAATAATATTTTATTTGACTTTTTACACTTTCTTGTTAGCAGACAATTTATTTTATGCTTTTGAGTTCATATTATAAAAAAATATACATTTATGTATGTGAGGATTCCCAATTATGCTATTACTTTCTTTTCATCATTTGCCATAAAAGTTTAATTTCTAGAATTTCAGAAAAAATAATTTATCAATTACTATTAAAAAATCTAGTTTAGACATTAATTTCTTATTTGATTCCTGAATACCTTTAATCATAAGGTTTAAACACTTTTCACTGGAAAAAGGTCAGACTAACTGCTTCGACACACTCAAAATTTATGCAGCTATTGCATTTCAATTCTGTATAGAAGATGTTAATTCTCAGATTTGGGTGGGGCTGTCATGCTTTATAATTCTAATCTTTATTAAATATTTCATACTTCTGCTTTTGCAAAATTATTTTTTTCAGCAGTCACATACTTAATGGCCCTAGTCATATTTCTTAAAAAGTTTCCGGAAAGACTGTCAGTAATGAACATCTTTTCCATTGTTGTCCATCCCAAAGTCAGAATACTGTTCTGACACTCTCAGCAAATTTTTGGACAACAACAAGCTGTGTAGTCCAGTTGACATGCTGGAGGGAAGAGGTGCCATCCATAGGGACCCTGAGAGGCTTTAGAGGTGGGTCTCTGCAAACCTTATGAAGTTCCACTAAGCCAAGCACGAGGTCTTACACCTTCACCATGGCGATCACAGACACACCTACAAATTGGGAAGAGCACTGATTGAAAGCAGCCCTGCAGAGAAGGACTTGGGAGTGATGGTTGATGAAAATCATGAACCAGCAGTGTGCACTCACAGTCTAGAAAGCAAAACCAATCCTGAGCTGCATCAAAAGTATCATGGCCAGCAGGTCAAAGGAAGGAGATGACTCTCCCCCTCTAGTCTGTTCTTGTGAGGCCCCACCTACAGTACTGCAAACAGTCCTGGTGTCCACAACATAAGGACATGGGAGTGTTGGAGCAAGTCCAGAGCGGAGCCACAAAGATGATGAGAGGACTGGAGCACCTCCCCTATAAAAATAGGCTGAGAAAGTCAGGGCTGTTCAGCCTGGAGAAGAGAAGGTTGTGTGCAGACCTCATAGCAGCCTTCCAGTATCTGAAGGGGGCCTACTGTGAAGCTGGAGAGGGACTCTTGGCTGGGAAGTGTAGTGATAGGACAAGAAGTAATGTGTACAAATGGAAAGAGTGGAAATTTAGGTTAGATATTAGGAAGAAATTTTTTAGTCACAGTGGTGAGACACGGGAACAGGTTGGCCAGGGAGGTTGTGGATGCCCCAACCCTGGCAGTGTTCAAAGCCAAGTGGGATAAAGCCTTGGGCAGCCTGGTATAGTGGAAGGTGTGCCTGCCCAGGGTAGAGTGGCTTAAGATCAAATGATCTTTAAGGTCCGTTCCAACCCCTTAATGTCTCTTTATATCACTTCTTCTTTCTTTTTTTTCTTGTCATGAATCCCCATTCAATTTTATTATAGAAGCAACATTGAATTTGAGTAGGTCTAAGACAAGTTTTTTTTCTACTGCTTGTTATGAGTTTCCAGAGGTGTTCAGTGTACTGGTAGTCTTGAAGTTCTTTAGGATCTTTTTTTTTTTTTAAATTTCAGGAGTTAAGCACAGGCTGTACAAAAAGCCTCCATGAGACATGATTACAAATCACAGTAGTGTTACAACAACAGGCTACTCGAGGTTATTTTGTATTTTGTTCACATAAAAGAAGATGAGAATAATATCTCTTCCTATATGGGCAATGTCTGACTCATGTAGAATCCCCTCAAAATCATTTATAATAAGGTTTATTATTCCATATAAATCCCCTCTTACATACTCCAAACCTGTCTCTATTCATCTGGCTGGTCAATATGTTCTGCTACACCATCTGGGAACTTGTCATTTCAGATCTTGACTTGTTTTTTTAAATGTTTTATACAGAAGTTACAAATAGAATTGTGTAATACCTTAAATTATTGCTAACATATTGTCCTTTAAAATAAATATTAAGTTAGTGATTCGCAGTTCCTTCTGGGATTTTTTTTAAACTTTCTCTGTCCATTTTATTATTATGTGTGCTATAGAAATGTGTTTGTGAGAGTTCAGTCATTACTTACTGACACTTTCCACATGGCTATAGCAGGCTCTTTTTTCAGAGTGTTGCTTCTATATTTTTATTATTCAGAAATGGACTTATTTTTAAATACTGTGTCATAAATACAAAAGATTGAGCCTAACTTTAAAACAGTATCTTTTTACATTCCATGAGAGCCTTATCAGAATGAAGTGTATAAGAAACTTGGCTTAAAATTAACTCTGGAGAGAAAATAGAACTTACATCTAAGTTTTTAGAAGTATTATGACCAGTAAAACTGCACATTTAGGCTCTATTTTTTCTTAATGTGTATTTGGTATGTGACATCATTGATAACAAAATATTACCAATGAAGATTTTCCCCCCTGCTTTACAGCATTATAAATTTTGAGATATATGGATCCATTACCAATCATCATTGTCATCATGGCTAGGCTTGGTGAATGAAGATTTGGGAAGGGCTCTAACCACGTGGGTGTGCCCTTCCAGACTGTGCAGTGGATTCTTTAGGTGAGGCACAGCATGCGCGGAACTGGCCCCACCCTTTAACTCCTGAGGTTCATCTGCCACGGCTGTGCGACCTTGAATGGTAACAGTGAAGTCCTCAGGATTAGAATCTACAGCCTCCAGTATTGCCGGAAGGTCTCCCATCCACGTACTAACTGAGCCTGACCCTGCTTAGCTTCCAAGATCTGACAGGATAGGGCATCAGGGTGGCATGGCCATAGTTATTTTCAATCCGTGTTGTATCAATTACTTGTTAGAATTCTATGCTTTGGGCATTTTTGCATCTGTTTTTTCAACAGTTTTAAAAGATTGGAGTTTTGAGACAGCAATGCTACAGAAGTTTAACTTTTGTTTTATCTTGCTAGCCAAAAAATAAATATATACCAACATGTCCATCAAAATGTATATGGATGACTGAAAACTGATGAAAATAAGTGATGTCGAGTTCATACCTGATAATCCTTACTTTTTTTGACAGATCAGAGTGCTTTGCTTGATGGCCACAAATAATACTGTGAAGACTGTGATCAGTAAGGTTTGCAGTAAATAGCTTTTGAAGGAGCTGTGAAAAATGGAAACACAAAAGTGAGTTCTCAAAACAAATATTAGCTGTCAAAATTAAAGTGGATACATTATTCAGTACTGAATGATTGTTTTGTTTTGCTTTGCTTTTTTTTTCAGTTTAACTACTTGTTTAAAGTTTACTGTATTTACTAACTCAGAATGGAAAAGAAAATGTGTATCTAAGATTGTTAAAACAAAAAGGATGTTTGAGTGTCATATACTAAGGACAAATTCAGAGAAAAGCAAATCTGCTTTGTTGGCAGAGAAACTAAAACCTACTTTCCTTGTTTGGATTCCCTGAGTGACTTTGGTCTGTGGGCTGGATGGGCTCATAACATCTAAGGTACAACAACTGATTACACTTCTCCTGTTGTTTTGATGTCTATAATGATGCTCTACACTGCAGGCTATCTGGTGTTCCATGTGGTTTGATATAATGCTTAGCCTTTATTTCTGTGAATATGGTACAAAAATTCACTCTAATCTACTTAATCAACTCTTTTAAAATATAATCAAATATAAAATATTTTCAATTTTCTGTATTTCTGTACAATTTGATCAAAATTCACCATGTTCAAAATTTATTAGAAGAAATAAGTATAGAAATATTAGTTCGTTTTATTATAAAAAACATGAAAGCAAATGCAGTAACAAATGAAGAGGAACAAGGGGCAGGAGGAATGAGAAAATGGAAAGAAGTTTTATTACAAGTATGTGGCATAACAAGGAAACAGATTGATTAGTTAAGTGACCCTTCACCTGCTAAAAAAGAAAGAAAAGTTTTGTAATTCCATTATCCTCTCTCAGTTACTTTTTCTCTGGACATTTTTTAGTTTTCAAGTCACAAAGATGAAGACATCTCGTATAATATTATCACTTTGTATTTGGATGCAATACAATATTTTAAATGAAACCTTATTTTGCAATAATATAGAAAAAATATCTTCTGATGTTCAAGATCAGGCTTCTACCTTATTCACGGAGAGCTGATCAATATACAATGATTACCAAATAAAATAATTTAAATATTTTGAAAACACTGCCTAATGGAGAAAAAAACAAACAGACAATTAAACAAAAACTCCAAATAAAGCACAAACATTGGAAGTGTATAAACCTTTTCCCAGGAAAGGGTGTGTGCTAATCATATATTATTATTCTTTATTGTAGTTCACAATCATGTTCCGTTGTAATTTAAAACATATAAATTATGCCTTATCATTAAACATAAACCAAAATATTTTTTCTTTCTGCTAGTGCCTGTTGATTCAAGCAATTTATAGTTAAGGTGGCAACTGGTGTGAAATCAAAACAATGTTTTAGAAATAAAGTAATCTTAAGTGCAAGAAAATATTTTATTATGTACTGGTGCATTTTCAGGATTTTTTTCATTAAGTTTGGCTTATTGCCATGGGTGTTTTTATACCAGTGTATGGGAACTTTTTGCACTACTCCTTTTTACAAGTACCACCAGAATACAGCAAAAGGATGTTGGTAGTATTTTAGGAAACTATTTTGTTTTCTCTCTTCTTATAATTTATATTTTATTTATTATAAATTTATAATTAATGCTGCAAGATTAGGGTTTTTTTTAAAAAATTAGATTTTCATAGAATCTCACAGAATCACAGCATGATTGAGGTTGGAAGAGACCTCTGATGGTCATCTAGTCTAACCTCCCTCATCATGCAGGGCTACTGAAGGTCAGTTACCCAGGACCACATCCAGATAACTTCTGAATAACTCCAAGGATGGAGACTCCATAACCTCTCTGGAAAACCGCTGATGATGTTGTCATTTATAGTGTTTCCTCATTTATATGGGACATTTGTGCTTCTTGCCACTTGTACTGTCACTGAGAGCACTGAAGAAAGCCTGGCCCCTGCCTCTTTCCCCCTTTCTTCAGGTATTTCTATACATTGATGGGTTCCCCTAGGCTAAACTGTCCCAGATAAAGGTATATCTCCCTTTCACACTGGGCTATATGAACATTTCTGGCAAGTGTTCAAGAATTGACCCGTAATCTGCCTGTGCTCAACTGGCTGTAGTGATTCCATCTATAATATCATCAGCATTATAAACTTTTCACAAGTAATACAAAGAAATTTAAATACATATGGAAGTGTCATTATGCATAGTTTTGATCCAAGACAAGATTTTTTCATCACCTTTTATCAAAATGAGCCAATGACTCTGCAATGTCATGTACCAAACAGTACTTGCATATAAAAATTGCTAAAATCAATAAGTATAGTGTAACATAATCTTACATCTGTTAGGAACAAATTGAAAACTGATAAGAGCTTCACACTTAAGGCTAGGGACATAAAGGTAGCTGTTTTGAGCAGCTGGTATTGTTTTTTTCTTTCTTTTAATTCTTGTAAGTACAAAAAATAATTCTAGAAAAAAAAACGTAAATATTAAATCAAAAACAGAAATTTTGAATTACTGCTTTTCCAAAGGAATTAAAGGATGCAATTCTTTTATGTTACTCCTCTGGAGATGTAAACTATGTAGTGAGTCATAAAATTAAGCTTTGCAATGAAATCTGAATACACATCTCACCTTCTCACCATGATATGTTTATGGATAAAAACGTTGCATTTTCATCAGACTGTTATGAAGTAGAAGTATTGGACTGCAAAACAGGTAGAACAAATACCACACCTTATTACCTTTTTCTCTTTCAACCTACTGACACCTACTCTAGTTTTTAGTGTCAGCTGTATTTCCTTTCAGAGATGGCTCACTATGATGCCAAAGGGGTTTTTGTTCTGATTTTCACATTTTGTAGATTTTAGGAACACAGTAGTTGTAGATTTTTAGAAGGTTAATATTTCTAACAGTTTAAGTTTAGTGCCTTTCTATCACTACCCCTGTCTCAGAACAGGGAGCTCAAATTCCTTTAGTTAATTAATCTTGTTAAGACTCCTTTCCAAGGTAGAGCTGAAGGATATCAGAAGGCCTACAGAATGAAACATAAACATAGGTCAGAGTGACCCAGAAGCCAGAACTGGATGAACTCCAAGAGACCTTTGTGTGCCTGAAGAAGAAGAGCTGATGAAGACAGAGGGTCTTGACGACCCCAGACCCAATTCCAAGGGGTTGGACAGGGGTGGGACTGGGGCTGAACTGAGAAATGTGTAAAGCAATGATTGGAGGGATCTTATAAAAGCCATGGAAACAAGAACTGGGACACATGCATGTCATCATGTATTCCTGTGGGCTGTAGGCCCTGTTATTAAAGGACCTTTACTTTTTATCTTACCCTACACTAACATGCTCAGAGTCCTGTTTTTGGGGGGAAGGGTCATTCACAACATCACTACATAATTAAATATTTGCTAAACAAATCATTAAGACTTATGAAACTTTGAAATCTGCTGCTTCTGTTTCATATTGTTGGGAGGAAATTATTAAAAGTGGAAGAATGGCAAGGAGGGTGGCAAATTTGTTCAAGTGACTTTGAAGCTGGGAATTATGAGGTCTGAAAAATATTAGTGTGGGAAATCCCATATACTATGCCTATTGCTGTTCATCCTCTGTTTTGAGAAGTAGAATCTCTGTATGGAGACAACACAGTTCTTTACAGAGACTTGGAGGCACTCTCATGGACAGGCTTGAATTTCCTGCCTTGGGTGAGAGATCAAGCTTAGAGATCATAAAAAGGGCAGGGATATCACAGAGTGGTGATAAACTAGGTCTGCTGCCCTGTCAGGGCAGATTGAGCCTAATGGTGCTTGCATTCCATGCTTGTTTGCCTCTGCCTGGGTGTTACTGAGATCCTCCAGTAAGCAAGGTAATGAAATAAAACTACTCTTTGCATTTCAGCTGTGATTTTGTGGTTCTTCTGGCCACCTGCTTGTGTCAACTCACACACAGATATGAGAAGTCTTTAGAGGTCTGAAAGTGTGGCTAATTGTAATATACATCAGCTGTTGAGAACATTTAGCTATATATCCTGTTATGTCAAAACTTTTAGACAGCCAAGCACAAGCATTTTTCACAAACCACCTAAACAGCCTAAACAATCACCAAAATTTCATGTTGATATTTTAACAGTTACAGGAAGCACTGAACTTTTCAGAGGCAACAAGAAGTATACATATATATATATATGTAAAGTATACATATATATATATCTAAAGTGTATACATTAACTATAACTCTGAAGAATTTTGATTCCTATATAATGTTTCACCTTTTCCATAGTTTATTTTTCCCTCTTCTGATTTCAAGGAAATGCAAATCATAGAATCATAGAAAGGCCTAGGCTGGAAACTATCTAGTTCCAAATCCCTTCCCATGGACAGAGACAACTTTCACTAGACAGTTGCACAGAGTCCCACCCAATATGGCCTTGAACTTTTCCAGAAGTGTGGTGCCCACAACTTTTCTGGGCAGCCTGTTCCAGTTCCTCGGCAGCCTCACAGTAAAGAATTTTTTCCCTGATATCTGATCTAAAACTATTCTTTTTAAGTCATTCCCCCTTTTCCTGTTACTACATGTCCTTGTAAGTAGTCTCTCTCCATCTACCTTGTAGGCTCCCTTCAGATACTGGATGGTTGCAACTAGTTCACCCCTAAGCCTTCTCTTCTCCACACTGAGCTAACCCAATTCTCTCAGCATTTGCTCATAGGAAAGGTGCACCATTCCTCTGATTAACTTCATGGGTCTCCTCTAGGCTCTCTCCAACAGGTCAATGTCCTTCCTGTGTTGAGAACCCCAGGGCTGGATGCAGCACTCCAGGTGGCGATACACAAGAGTATCAGTTCATTTTGGATACATGTCCAGAATAAAGATAATCACAGACCTAAAATACTACAAACAACATTTATTGCAATAGCAGCCAGTAAAAGAGAATTAGAAAAAAAGAATAAAATACTTAATAAGAGAATAAAAAGGATAAAATACTTAATAGTTAATAATAGGATACAAAAGGATACAAAATAGTTGATGCTGCAGCGGTTGCTTTCTATCAGCAGTGCTTACTCGAGCAGACAGGCCAGGACTACGAGGATCAGCAGAAGCTGGACGGCAATCATGCTTAGCGGGCATTCTCATGAAGCCAACAAGATCTCAGTGGAAGGATGAGTGCCGCTCAGCTACCCCACACCTGGTGTCACTATTTGTCAGCTATCCATTATACTACGTAGGGCCAATATGTAGTATAAGGCAATACCTGAGAGGCAGTCAAACACCGCCTATTAATTACATAAGTGGCAACAGTCTGCACATGCTTGCCTGTTTGGTAGGGGTCAAACTATCCCTGCTCACATAATCCTCCTATCATAACCTTCCTCACCCCCCTGTACAACTTCTATTATTGTGTTCCAAGGGTATTTGTATCTATCTTGAGGCATGTAGCCAAGCCAAAGAGGAACTCAACATTGATAATAGAGAACATCTAGTGTTATACAGTTACTTTGTACAATACTCTGCCTGGTTTCCCATCATGTTATAACTACTTTCTCACCCTTCTATGCTACATTGATCATCTAAATTAAAAGTACTCTCTTTACATTCATGTTTTTCTATAACTTGACAAGTGGCAAGGCCAGAAACGGACCAAAATAATAGCATTTTATTACACTCTAAGACACGAGCGGAGTACAGGGGGAGAATCACCTCCCTTGACCTGCTAGCCACAATCATTTTGAAGAAACCCAGGACATGATTTGCCTTCTGGGTTGCAAATGCACATTGACAGCTCACGTCAAGCCTCTCATCCACTAGCACTCCCAAGTCCTTCTCAGCAAGGCTGTTCTCAATTATGTCATCCTCCAGCCTATATTAATACTGGGTGCTGGCCTGACCAAGGTACAGTACCTTACACTTGGTCTTGTTCAGCTGCATGAGATTCCCATGAGCCCACTTCTTGAGCTTGTCTAGGTCCCCCTGGAGGACATTCTGCTTTTCAAGTGTGTCAACTGCATCACTTAGTGTCATCTGCAAATTTACTGAGGATGCACTTGGTTGTCTATATCATTATTTAAAATATGAAGCAACACTGGTCCCGGTAAAGACTCCTGAGAGGCAAGGTTATTATGGGGAACCAATTGAAAGACTTTACAGCAGTCCAGATAAATGATATCTGTAACCTTTCCTTTGTTCACTGATGTATTCACTCCATCATCAAGGTTGTTTCTAACTATAGGGAGTGAGAGTGGAGGTAAAGTAGGTATGTAAAGGAGGTAAAGTAAGGCTATATACCAATTTTGCCTGGGATTTTCTTCTTAGTTTGCTTTCCAGAAGACAGCTAAACATCTGTCTGTCAAATAGAAACAGGAAACATGTTCCTTGCTTTCCTTTGCTTTTGTGCTCATCTATTACTTTACCTCTTACATTTTCTTTATATCAGCTCCTTTTTTTCATATTTTTACCCTTCCAAATCTCTCTCCCATCCTGCTGTGGGAGAATGAGTGAGTGGCTGTGTGAGACTGAGCTGCCTATCAACAATAAAACATGGAAGATGATTAAAACTACAGGCATAGCAAGCCAGAATTTAGTAGGTGGCCTAAAAACATAAGGGTAATTTATACTTTTGGAACTTCAAGTGAGTAGTAAGGTAGAAACACCTGTTTCACCCTCACTGGACATTCAGCTCAAATTACAGAAAATTTTTTAACTTCAAGTACTCTGACAAGATTTTGACCTTTGCTGTTGTGCGAGACAGCACATTACCCACTGCAATTCCAAGTCTAAAATTGCCTTTAATATTTACCATCTTCACAGCATAAGAATTAGGGGGGGTTATTTGATATTATATAAATGATTACATTTCTATTGTACACATCTTTGGGAAATCATGTTTATACAAAGATATTGGATAGATTAATAAATCCTCATATGTTTGAATTAAAAATGGTTGGGTTGCTAGCCAATATACCAGAGTTTATGAAACTACAGAAATTAATGGTAAAAATCTCTACACAGTCACCTAGAACATTCTGTTCTCTGACTGAGATGTGTTCTGTATAGCACCACTTTACTGACGGTCAAATAGTGGTCATGACATTGCCCTTGGTTGTTTTTTTTTCATAATCTAATCAATTTAATCATTCAATATGATGTATGAATATTTGACTCTGAAGCTTTCCCCCCTCAGGTTTTATCATACTTCTAGCTAGATATTACCATATTTTGTTTGGAATGCTAATTCAATATTTATTTTAGATAATTCTTCATTATTTTATAACTTACTTAGTTTATTCTAAGCATATATTTTTGAACATGTCAGCTGAAAGGAACTTTTTTTTTTGTCCTGTAGGACAAAACTTTATTTTCAAATCTAAAACTTCTCCCAACATGGAATAAATTTGATCTACTAAAATAAACACTTTTTGGCTACTGTTCTTTCATTAGTTTGGCCTCAAAAGGAATCAAAGCATTCATTTGTAGTGTGTTTTCCATATCTTAAGGCCAAACTAAACATCCCCAAGTTTTAACACTTTTTTCTCTTTAAATTCCTGTAGATATTCTTTACTGAATCCATTAACACCTGAAGGTGTTACCTTTGAAAAGTGCTTGAAAAAATTAATTTAGAAAGCAGCTTTGGTGAACTTATCACAAGTAATCAATTCTCACTATTTTCCTAAGATCTTTTTCTCTATTGACATTTTAAAGCAATATTATTCAAATTAATTTTAGACAGAAGAGCAAAAAGATTTACAAAATATATCTTTAAAATAATATATTTTATATTGTGCTTTTATAAAGTTCAAAGTGTTATGTTACCTAAGAAATGAGTCAGTGAAATTAGATTATTTGGTTTCTTTATCCAAAATCAAGAATAAAAAGCAATTCAACAGAACTTATAGAGGAAAATAAGAGACATGTTATCATTTAAAATATCGAACTTTCTGCTTCCTAAATGTGATTTGGCTAAACGTAGTTCTGTGTCCTGTGCATTTTTTGTCCATTTTTTCTGCTTTCAAATCTAATAGCATTTATGTTACAAAGCTTTATTGACCTTTGCTTTTAATTTCATACTATTTTGATGTTACTGTCAACATTGTACTTGGGAGGTGTGTATGTGTTTGGGGTTGTTTGGTGTTGTTTGTTTGTTTGTTTTTTGTTTGTTTTTTAATCAGTGTATCACAGGAGAAGAAAAGACAGGAGACTAGTTTAAAGCTTCTAAAATCTGATAATGCCATATGATCTAAGATTTTATTCATAATCCCCAGTCTGTCCATTCATCACCCTACTCTGTAAGTGAGCTATGCAGAGGAACAGACTTGGAAATTCAAGAACATTTTAGCAATTTGTCCAGCTGTGATTCTAACTCTTGAAACTTCGGTCTTGGAGTTTGCTTTTTTTTTTTTTTTGGCAAATGCAGACTGTAGTTTACAATTAACAGATTCCATTTCCCTGCAACTAGATCAGAAATTTCAAAAAATATAAGAAAAATTATTTCTCTGAAATAAAATACTTATTCTAATTTTATCTATCTAGATTTTTTTAATTATTATTATAGTGGTCTTCCATTTCACCATGAGTAGAAGGAAAAATTGAGACTACAAGGACTCATCTTTGAAACCTAGAATTTCATCAGAACTGGCATTTAAAAAGAAGGTAAAACAAGCAAAACAATACAAAACAAATAAACAAACAAACAAACAAAAAACACCCAAACCCCCACAAGTATCATAATACCAGTTACATTCAATACTCATTTAATCATCCTGAAAGTTCTTGCTTTCTGTTGTTATGCTCCTTCCTACCTTGTAAGGATACACTTTTTTAAAAAATTCATTGGTGCAAAATTTAAAAAAACACAATCAAAGCTGGCAATGATTTAATAAAATCTAAAATTACATTTGCTTTGCACAGACAGAAATGAAGTTATTCATTTTTCTAGAAAAAAAAATTAATTCAATACATGGAAATTTTGAATTATTTTGGCCTGGTTTTTGATGGCTTTTTTTCCACAGACCTTTTAAGTAGGAGGTATCTGATCATATATTTCCACACTGCTTTTGTACACATCTGATTTAGTCATCATAACTTACTTTTATGGTTAATGGAAGGAAATAGATATTCCTAACACATGAATAACCTCATGTAGAGGATTAAAAAAGGTCAGATGTATTATGACCTAAAAATCTTTATCTATTCATTGTCTGTAAAGTCTGGCTAGCACTGCCTGTTCAGATGGAGGTGCCTGAGGTAAATTGATTATTCTTCAAGAAATCTTTGAAACTAAAAATTCTAATTATGTGTGACTATCTGCTTCTATATCTTGCCTTCATCCATGATCCCAGATGAAAATGTCAGTTTCTCAAAATTTACATTTTGCAAATTTTTTCTCATACCAGTGGCTCATGTGTAAAGTAACATTTCACCATTCTATGTAAGCAATTGTGAACTGGTGATTCAAAAGAGAAATCAAATAGCAGTAGATGAAAGGAAAAAGGGGTTTATTACCTACTTAAATATATTTGCAGTAAATATACAGAAACATTAGAAGTAATCTTTACTACGTATTACTGCATTCAAGTCAGGGTATTCCCCACATTTGCTTTGGGATAAATTTATTGGTTTATGTTTTATGCAGATAGAAATATGGAGTAAAATATGCATACAAAGGATGTTCCTAAAAACGCATATTTTTAAATCATGGGTACATGTATTCCCATGGTCATCCAATATGTTACATAAGAACTTTCCACTTTCAGTCTGCAAATACTTAGTATACCCACAGCTGGCAATGAATAACTGGTGTGCTCTGTACGTCCATTCTGCCTGCAAAGAATCCATGTTATGTACATAATTGTGCTATATGGCAGATAGGAATGGACTGAATACCTGCAAAGATATGAACTTCACTTTTATGGACTTGGAGAAAATTACTTCAAAGCAGCTTCTAGCAGAGAGAATCACGCTGTCAGTCATTAAAAATTAACTTCAAGAGACTCATAGGTGCTGTGTATAAATGAATATTATTCTATAGAATTATTTGATCCATATTCCACAGAGGATGAATATAGGACATGAATAAGTCATTACCAATCCTAACATTTCACTATGCTGCATTCATAGCTGCAATCCACCTGCTTCCTCTCTACTTATGCATCATTTATGTGTTATTTATTTCAATCACTCGAGGAGTTATAGCTTTATTACTGCATTCTTATTCTACATCTGAGAAATATGATGTGTCTTAATTTGAGAAAAAGCCTATTCATATATAGTTTTTGTTTTGTGCTCTGTACCTTTGTTATCCACAGTAAGGAATTACCCAATGAAGCAGCAAAGCAAAGCAATCTGGATTTTTTTTTATAACAAATTGCATCATATTATGCCCAGAAGCCAGAGTTAAAAGAGTTTGTTCAATAATAAAGTTGGTTCATTAAACATTAGAGTATCGTGTTTCCTTTCAGAGTTACATGCTGATTTCATACAGAGTAATAGTGTTTGTTCTTTAAATATATGTTCCTATAGGCATGCAATTAGCATTTTATATACTACTATGAATACTCAAATGGGGGAAAAATACTTCTTCCTTAAAATAATAATCTGTGTATCTCTATCTCTAAGTACCTGTGAATTACTGAATGATACATTCTGAATTTCAGAGGAGGAAGGAAAGAGAAAAAGATTGGTGTTGCTTATATCTGTCCTGTGACAGAATATTAGCTCAATGTCTCATACAATTTGCAGAACTTAGACCATCATTTTTACATTCAATTTTCATAGCTGAAAAGTGGAACACAAATAGTTCACTGATTTTGAAACCCATCTTCAGTTGGACTTTTTTATACTTCTTTATTATTTACAATTTCTATCCTTTTTTCATTCTCTTTGAAGGAAATTATGGCAATTGCATATGCATGTATAACTACTAGAAGCACATTCAGCTTCCTAGAATTAATTCATGTCAACAAAGAAGTATTTTTCCATGTATTTGAGAAGTGCTAGTCCTGATATATGGGTTCGAGGTAGAAGCTGTTGAAATACAGTGTTCTGTTCTTAGCTCACTGCTGATTAGCTCTAAAAATCAAATGCTTTTCTCAACATTTATTGAATGGCATTTCACACAATGCATTTCAGCTGCTTCTGGTCTGCCACATACTAGTCTGCCACATTTTTCTGTGAAGAACAGTTTTCATGATGCTCTTTGCAAAGTACTTTGGAAAAAGCATACAGTATATTTTAATTGCTAAATTTTCTGAATTGTGTTTGCCAGATATGTCACAACCATCTTTTAGAATTACTGTACCAAATGAATGAGACTCATAACAACTAGCTATACTAATTACACTTTTTAGGAAAGGAAAAATGCTAACCCATATTTACTTGATGGCAACTACAGACATTCAAAGTTACCCAGCAATGGAACTGTTAACTTCAGTTTTTGTTAAAATTCAAAAACTTAAAAAAAAAAGTCTGTGAAATGCTAGTCCATATGGTCGTTTAAAACCAAAATATCTAACTCATGTAAGGCAGCCTGGAGCATTTTCTGCCTCCTTCCTCTGCCAATAACGAGCCAGAAGTCCTTGTCTCATGCGTCGAGCTTAGATTCTGAAGTATTCTAGGCTCAGGGCAGAAGAAGCAGAAGCAAACTTTCATGTACAGTTAGTCTTCCTATTTTGAATGTCATAAAATCATTACCTATTCTAAGAGTTATACGGACTGTGACTACAAGGGCCTGCTTTGGTAGTAGCATAGCCAGAATATAACGGAACAAGTATAACTCAGTTACATAGACACAGAGAGAAGTATCTGACAGGAATAGTTTATAAGCCCAATTTACAATTTTGCTTTGCCCTCTGGCCTATTGCAACTTAGAAAGAATATTCTAAGGATGTTATAGGGTTTATGATGGGATTTCTGGGGATGCAGTCTTCTTCCTGCTCTACAAAATTGTTTTCACCCAGATCAGAAGAGAGAAGAAATAATATCATGATGGGGTTAAAGACTGTTCAATAAATTAACTATACAGGAGAATGATGTTCAGAAAATGTGAATTGCCCTGTCTTGGAGAAGGAAATTGATCTTGACTGTGGGAATGTAAAATTATTTTCTCTGTAACCAGCTGGAGGTGTCATAAAGTAAATGGTAAATTACACAAATTAGTCTGTGCTTCACATGATGATGACACCAAGAGTGTTTTGGTTTTTTTTCTTTTTTTTTTATTATCATCAAGGAAATATGCAAAGAGAAGGTGAAGGTGCTCAGGGGAAGAAGGTTCAACTGTGATATCTCAAAGATGAAGGCATCTGCATGGCAGACATGTCACTGAGCCTGTGGGAGGATTATGTCTTTTTGGAGTGGCACTGGGAAGAAATGAAGATACTCTACAATTACAGAAATAGCACTAGAAACTCATGTGGAGAAATGACTCAAATGCAATGAATATAATCATAAAAAAAAGAAAAAAAAAAGGAGAAGGTACAGAGTGAAAATATTGAGCAAAATTTATATTTGAATTAACATTTTTGGTGGCTGTCCAATCAAATATATTGCAACTAGGCCTCCAAGATTTGTTGCATTGCTGTAATTTATGAGATAGTTGTCAACAATCAACCTGAAGAGAAGGACAAAAAATAAATTATTCTAATTGATGGAAGGTTTGGATGGAACTGTTCCGACCCCGACATAGTCTATCTTAACGTATAAATTTATAAAAAAAATCTAGAAATATTAAGAGGACAATTTTGTTGCTTATGAATTTCAGCTGTAGACAAAAACAGAACAATTAATTTTTAAAACAAGATATTTTGGAAGGGATACTACCACCATTAAGAAACATTATTCAGATGATAAAAAAAAGAATCATAAACTTTTTCTTTTAATTACACTTTTGAAAAATGGGTAGTTAGGTGTAGGAATTGATTTACAATATTTGGACTGGAGAAAATCCTGCCAGAAATGGATTTGTGAAGAAAATGAAGAAGCCACCTCTAATGATATTTTTTAATGTTGTTTAAATGTACAAAATGACTGTTAAAATGTCTTTTTACAAAGTCACTGCTTGTCCTTCCCAGAATACCTTGAGATGCCTGCTGTTTCAGGGATCTGGAGGGAAGTTGCGACATGCATGTTACCTAACCCCCTTGCTATTGAATGTAAATCCCCTGCTTCCCATTGGCCCAAAACCAAACCCCCTCGTTTCCTATTAGTGGGTTTTAGATCCCACCAAGGTCCATATAAACCCTTGACCTGCAGAAATAAACTCTCTCTCTCTCCCCTCTCTATGGTGGTCTCCGTGTGTCCTTGGTGGGCTCCTGGGACCACGTGGTCAGGGCAGCAGGGAAGCACATTTTCTCCTAGGTAATGGAATAAAACTCAGGATGAGGAGAACCCACCATACTGTTGCAGATTGCATCCCCACAACAGACAGCACTTCAGAACAGTTAGGGAGCATCTGAGAAGAACAAAAGGCAACAGCATGTTAGAAGAGTCTTTAAATACAAAAAAACTTCAGGTAGTCCAAAATTGAAAAAAATATCAATACCACTTAACATGAAAAGAAAAACATCACAAAAATTGCTTATAATCAATAGCAAGATTCTCATACACAAAACTTCTGGAAATAATAAGAATGTATGATGAAATATCAGGGAAATCTTCAATTATTAATTACTTTTGAATTTCCAATTTACATTTTTGAGCTGTGCAGAGCAGGAAAACTATCTCAAAATAAAATAATTTTTAATTCAATTTCAGATAGTTCAGATAGCTCTCTTGGCCAAATTAAATGACTGCTCCAGTAACACATATTGTGCTTTGCCACTATATGGGAAGGGAAAGCTTCCAAGAAACACATATCTCAATATGATGGTTGAAGCAAGGTACAAAGATATCATGTAGCATGTGGATAATTGTTAGATATTGGTATGCCCCACCAAGAAGAGGGTGCCTCCACCTTCCTTGGGCAACCTCTTCATGACTTGCTCCAGACCCTTTACCAGCTTCAGTGCTGTCTTTGGACATGCTTCAGTCTCTCAATGTCTTTCTCCTAAGTGAGACACCCAAATCTGAACTTAGGATTCAAGGTGTGGCCTCACCAATGCCAAGTACAAAGGAGAATTATAAAGAAATATAGTGTGCAGCAATTTACCGTGATATTGATACATTCATTTAAAAGATATTATGTCATCTATCAAGTCTTCCAAAACAAATTTAAATTTAAAATTTCATGTTATTGATTAGTGCTTATAAGTATAACAATATTCACTAGATGAATAATTTGTGCATCTGTGAGTTTTATATCAAGCTGCATATTTACACTTGTGACTTATCTTATTCTAGTGCAAGTAGTGAATAAAATGCAATCAGAACGTTAGATATCATGAATGCATTTAATCATTGAGGTGGAACTTTTGGTGAAAGATAATTTCCTACCAGAAAAATTCCAACGAGGTATTGAAACCAAGGAGATAGTTTTGCAACTCTTTGAGGTCAAGAGTTCTTTGCAAATGAATCAAGCATAGCAAAGGACTCCTAGACATTTACAGGTTTATGGAGGGAAAATCTCTAATGAGGAATAAGTAGAACTGCACCCTGTTTCAGGAGAGAACTGATTTAACTTAAGGGTCAAAAACTAAACTAGTTTATCTTCTCCATGTGCCTCAGAGCAGAAAATGTTAAAAATCTTTATTGGAGAACAAGATAGATGTTTTGAGACTGCATATGGGAACTTACAGATAGCACATTATATGGAATGTGTAGTTGGAAATACCAGCAAGGTACAGCAAAAACAGAGGAAAAAATATAAAAGGCATGTAGAGAACTGACAGGCAGTCAGAATCAGCTTGAATATCAGTCTTCATTTCCCTCCCAACTTCTTTTCCCACTTCTTCATCCCATGGCAGAACTTTGACAGCTAAAGCTATAATTTGTTTTCACACTCTTCTGTTGCATGGTATTATAACATACACAAAGGAATGCAATAGCAAAGATGTATATAATGATGATTGGATGATATTAATTCAAATTGCAATTATCCTGATCATGAGAAGAAAGATCAAGGAGAACAGAAGATCTTGACAATCTTTTCATGTCTGTACTATTCTTGAGCACAAGTATCAGTTCGAGACCATCTGACCAGAGAAGATGGTTACTATACAGTGTCAAAAGTCTTGCTGAGGAAAGATCACATTCATTGTTCTCCCCTCATTTACTAAGCTAGTAATTTAATTGTAGATGCCTATTAAGTCAGTCAAGCATAATTTCCTCTTCATAAATCTATGATGACTACTTCAAACCTCCTTCTTGTTCTCTTTTATGTTTGGAAAAATCCTCCAGAATTATTTATTTCATCACCCTCCTAGGAAATGAGTTGAGGCTGTCCAGCCTATAGTTCTCCAGATCCTCCTTTTGGCTCTTCTTGAAGACAAGGATGATATTTGCTTGTTTCCAGTTCTCAGTCTATGATCCTGGGGCTATAATCCCGCTGTTTTCCCTTTTCCTTCCCTTCAAGATTTTAAACTCCACTGTCTCACAGTCATAGCAACAAATCCTGTCCTCAGCCTTCAATCCCAGACCACTTGGATTAAAATAAATCTTAGATACCTCCTTTAAAAGCAGATAAATGTTTCAGATTATTTTGCACCTAACTAGGTGATAACACAGCATATCTCAAATAAATCTTTTATTCAGTAGCTTTTAAACAAATTCATGTACTGTGCCCACAGGTACACTTGCAAATAAATACATTTTTATAGTGTCTAAGAAAGCCCAAAAGATATTCCTGCAGTAAAAATATTCAATATGCAAAAGTAGGACATCAAAGTTAAGAAACGCATATGAGAAATGTATAAAAAGATATTACTGGATTGTGGTATTAGTATTTGCTGCCTTTAATCATGTTTTGATATCTGCTAAATTCAAATTTGTACAAAAAAGTTTTGGAAAACTTATTACAAAAATGCTATGCAAGATCATAGGGATATTGTTTAAACTGAAAGAATGTGTATTATACTTTATAAATAATATTTTTTACATTTCTACCAAATATCTGGGCAAAACTTGTTGCCTGTTTCATGTAATGAGACTTTTTGGTGTGCTGAGCCATTAATTTGTATTCCAGACATTCAAGATTTTATATCAAAATAATGACCTGGTTCTCTCTTCCTTCAAGTCCAAGATTGAAGCATAAATTTATTTCGATTGAATATGCTTACTCTAGATAACATGTGCTACCCCTGCAGAACTTATTGTCAGAATTTGGTATAACCTTTCATGCATTTCTGGAATAATCAGAGAGAGACATAGACTACTGCATTAAAATAAAATCTAATGAAGCCACAGTGGTTGCATTATTATGATGACTAACTGCTAGAGAAACAGAAAGAGACTGGTTTTGGTTTTGTTTTTTTTTTTAATCCTGCCAATTGTATTTTGCTTGTAGTGTTTCCAGAAGGGACAAAGCCACAGCTTTTATAAAACATGTCCAGTTTGATTTTGTTTAAAAATAAACAAAGACTAGAATAACAAAAATCTGCTAGTGGTATTGTCAAGAAATATTTTTTCTTTGCTTCTTCATACACTTAACATTTTTAGAAGATTTTTTTTTCTGTTATGGCATACTGCTGTGTCTTTTTGTGCTGTCTTCATTAATAAGTATTTATTTTCATTCAATGAGAACACCTTTCCAGTGTTCAAAACCTACTTAATGATGATGGTGTCAAAAAAGAACATTCCAGCAGATACACTTGTTGCTTATGTGAAGTCAGTTCAAGTGGTTTTTCATCCTTTATCTCTGTCATGACTTAAACTGCCCTTGCCCACAGCAGAAATAAGATTGTCAAACTTAATTTTCAAATTTATCTGTATAAAGTGTCTTTTTAGGGCACTCAAAGTTATCTGTATTGAATTAATTACACAAACACATAGATCTCTGCTTTTATGTACAGTCTGAACAGGCTGGAAATGTGTGGATGAGGGGACTTTATGACCTGTCTCAGTATATTCACTGTAGCATTCCTAGGAAATAATTGGGGTTTTTTCCTGACTTTTTTTTTTCTCCAAACAATAATTGCTTGGCTCTAAAACTGTCAGTTGTGTTTCAATTCACTGTTAAGTCTGACTAGGCAATAAGAGATTAACAAATATTTCAAAAAATTTAAAATGCAATGTGATGGGTTGACCTTGGCTGGATTCCAGGTGCCCATCAAGCTTCTCTATCACTCTTCTTCCCTGGAGGATGAGGGAGGGGAGAAACAATAAGATTAAAAGAAATTTGTGGGTCAAAATAAAAGTAGCTTAATACAGAAAAAGCAAAGGCTGCATGTAGAGTCAAAGGAAAACAAGATTTATCCTCTATTTCCGAGAAGCAGGTAATGTCCAGTCACTTCACAGGAAGTAGGACTTCAGCATGAATAGCAATTGTTCCAGCAGACAAGCATCATGACAATGCATGCCTCCATTCCTCCTCCTTTCTCTTTGTTTTTATTGCTGAGCCGACACCATACAGCATTCAAATTCCCTTTGGTCAGTTTGGGTCACCTGACCTGGTTATGTCCCTTCCCAAGATTTTGCCCACACCTAGCTTACCAGTGAGGGGAAAATAGTTGAGAGACAGCTGTGCCAGCATTACTCAGCAGTAACCAAACACAAGTATCTCAGCAATGCCTTTCTAGCTCCCTATATAAAGTGCAGTGCTATGAGGACTGCTATGGAAAAATTCCATCTCAGCTAGGCCCAATAGAAGTAGTTTTACCTTGAGAAGGCATTTTTATAAGAAAAGAAGAAGAAATATCATGTCAGATTGACTAGACTTGAGTAACACAAAACAAACTGAATACTTTCCTTAATTTTGACATAATTAAAGTTTATTTGAGAACAGTGGGTTTTTGTATTCCAGCTCCACTATAAGAGGTCCTTGGAGGGCAGAAATTGTTAACTCCTACCTTGTATTTCACTCCATCAAAATACTCAATTATTTGCCCTCCCTGGGAATCAGATCCCTTGAAAACAATTTGTCTGCAGCAAGCTGTCAAAAGGTAGCTTTTTAAATGAACATTAGAAAATTTCACACTTCACCAGCTAACTGTAGTGAGACTCTGGTGATAACATGACAGAGGATTTGGCATTTTCCTTGTAGATATATCAAGTTTTGTTAATTAGATTTTTTGTTTCATTAGAGATCACCACAGTCAGTAATAAAAATGTATCATATATGGAAAACAGGTTTAAAAATATTCAAAGTACATTGTTCTAGTTAGTAAGTGGAATACAACCATCAGATGCAATGAAGCTGCACTCTGCTTTGATTTCTGATGTATGGCATCTGTTATGGGTTTAACTAAGTAGGCCAAGAAGTTAGGCTTTAAAGTTCAAACCAGGCCTGAAATTGTCAGCTGACTTCTTCTAGCCAATAATATTGTATTCCATACCATACTACATCATCTCAAAGGGTGTAAAATCCAGTGTGTGCGAGTGGCTTGGTCAGTTCTGCTATGGCTGAGGTACAAGCCAGATGTGATCCAGCTTTTGTCTTGGAGCAGGCCTTGCTCCTGCCCCTGCTGCCTCTGCTTGCATTTTGTTTGCATTCAAAGAAGTAGAAACATTTTTGTTGTTATTCTTTCTGTTTCTTGCTGTGTGTCTCTTAGTGTACTTACAGATCTAGTGTAATAGACTTTGCTTTGTATTAATTGAGGAGTGGGAAGTTATTCCTTGTTATATATATGTAACTTGTGTAAGTGTGTGTTATATTGTAGTTTCCTCTTAATTTTCTCTTTTCTGTATAAATACATGTAGTTAGTTTCAGCATAAATCTGCTTTTGAGGGTTTTTCTTTCCTCTCCCTCTTCTTTCCCCTTGGCTGGCTGGGGGGAAGAAGAACCCTTTTCACTCTGTCCTGGACAGTTGGCATTTTGCCAGCTCAACCCAAGACAGCATCAGAATTTAGCAATAAGATAGCACTGATGCCGAAGGGGTTTTATGATTTTTCAATTTTCATATTTTGTAGATTTTAGGAACACAGTAGATGTAATACTGTAGATTTTATTGAATTAATATTTAGCAGCTTATAGTATAAAGTCCTTCTATCTCTACCCCTGCTCCAGAACAGGCAGCTAAGATCTGCCAGCTATTTAGTCTTTTTCTCAAGGTACCAGATTAAAGAATATCAGAGGGAACATAAACACGGAGCAGTGTGACCCGAAGCCCTGGAGAGCGTCCAAAGAACCTTTGTGTGCTGAAGAAGAGGAGGTGGATGAAGACAGAGGGTCCCAACGACCCCAACCCCAATTCAACAGGAGTGGGAACTGGGAGAGGACAGAGGTGGAACTGGACATGTGGACAGTAGTGATTGGATAGGTTATATTATAAAAGCTATAGAACTTAGAGCTTGCATGCACGCGTGTCTATGTATTCTTGGATGAGTGGGGTTGCTCATTAAAGTGCCTGCCCATTATCTTATCTCCTACAAAACCTGGCTCAGAGGTTTTTTTACAGACTTTTACGGCAACAGCACCTTGAGAAAAAGCAGAAAAGGTTAATTTCATATTCATTTCCTATTTTCATTCCTGTTCTTGTCTTGGCCTGGATACACTTTGTCTGCAGTACTTCTCTTTATTATAATATAGCAAATTTCAATTGTCATGAGAGTTTATAAATTGTCATTTTTCTTTTTATTTTAAAGAGGGATCATTTATTAAAGGAATGAAACAAAACACTGTAGAAGCAAATTATGTATTACAACTGCCAACAAAAAAAGATTTTAACTTATATAAAAAACTGGGAAAAATGTGTTGTTTTAAGGCCTCAAATACTCAATTGTTTTGTTCCATTAGACATGAAGGAAATTTAGCAAGGGTAAAATGATGTTATGATGGCACCTTTGCCAGTAAACAGCTCATCCAACCCCTCTCACCCCATCCTCAACAGGACAGGGGAAGGAAATACCTTGTTGGTAAAAACACAGAGAATAATTAAGTTATCATCACAAGCAGAACAGACTTGTCTTGTGGAAAATTAGTTTAATTTATTGCTAAATATTATAGAGTAGGGTGGTGAGAAACACTGACAAAAACTAAACAATGTATTTGACAAAAAATACTCTTGCAAGGCTCAACTGCATTCCTTTCCATCTCCTTTTTCTCCCCCCTCAATCCCCAGTGGCACAAAGGAGTTGGGGCACTAGGAATTGTAGTGAATTCATAAAAAATCATCTCTGCAATTCCTTCCTCCTTATGCTTTTCCCCTGCTCCAGCATGAAGTCCTCCATGAGCATCAGGGAAATGTCTGCTCCACCATGATCTCTGTCAGAATTTCCATAGGCTGTAAGAGAAATCTCTGTTTCAGTGCCTGGAGCACCTGCTGCCAAACCTTTGCCACCCACACCTGAAGAAGGTGCAAGTAATGTTCATTTGTTTGATTTTGGATATGATGTCCCTGGGCGCTGTTTTTAGAAGTCATACTGACATCTTGGGTTTTGAACCGTTCCCTGTGGATAAATGCCATGGATCTATGTTTGTTCACTATCAGTTAGAATGAGTAAAAGGAACCAGATGTTTCGCCCATAGTGCAATATTGAACATAATTCATTAACATTTACTACTACTCTTTTTTTTGTGTATGTGTTTCTTGACACAGTCTAGTCTTATTACATTGGCTACATTGGTTGAATATGACTTAGGAAAATGTGAACTGCTTAGGCTGAAAATGACCATATTATCTCATCATGAGTGAGGGAGGTAGACAGTGCTTACATTTCAGCAATCTCAGAAGAACAAAGATAGCACTTTGGATGACTTCATGTTTTTATTAATGAAACTAGTTCTGTGCATGGTATTGAATGTACAATTTCAGGTACAGATGAAGGCTTATCCTGACCTGGATGCAAGACTCATTTTTCCAAAGCCTCAAAAACTGTCTCAGTTATTTTGGTGTACAAATGTAGCTAGACTGAGTGGACAGTTTCACTGTTTTGTTTTTTTTTTCCTGTGAGTGAGAAACATTTACTGCTCTTTTGTGTCAAAATGCATGAACATTACAGTGATTACATGACCATCACAGAATAAGTCAGACACAGAACATGATGCCATAACCAGATGTCATTAGTCACCAGTAAATGCTTTGACTGTGGATTCTCCCAAATATAGAAGCTTAATGGAAAATGCAGTAGCACACAATTCAGGGCTATGTTCCAAAGTAAGAAAAAATACAAATCACCCCTTTACTTCTATACCATTTAGCCCATAATAAGGATGATTTGTGAAATAAGTAAAAAAACCCCAAAGAATAATGAAGTATTTTAGCATGCTAACTAAACACTGACTAGTCTTTTTTTTTTTCTTGAGATATTTTCAATTTAATGGTATTTTTGCAGTTTTATGAGTACTTTTACACATACTAAGGATTCTTGTATTAAAATATAGAGATATTGAATTATATTGGCCAACATAAAATGGCAAGTGTTCTGCTCACAATTCATTACATTTCCTAAAGTTTTTCGGAGGTTCTTCCTCATACAGAAACTTAGATAAGAATTTTGGTATCTGAATATTTTTAAGTGTTCCCTTGGCAATAAGATTAATGTCTTCAAGATAAGAAAGTAAAAAATTATTTGACACTAGAATTATGTAAAAACATTCCTATGTCAACTGATATTAAAAAAGCAATTATTCAAAAGAAGAAGTCTCCTGTTTACATTTTATATACGTGTGAATACATTTTTTTAGACATATTGTTGATAGCAGAAAATGTAGTTTTTCCAAAATCTAAACAAAATGCCTCTTCTTTTCTCTAGATAATGGAAGAAGTAACATACTTTCTTTTTAAACTCTCTTCCATATGGTCTGTGACCATATGTGATCCACAGCAGATCAGACATTTTTAGTTCCTTCAGTATTTCTGTATGGGTAATGTTTGCTAAAAATCTGATAACTTTAAATCCTCTTTTCTGAACTCCACCACTCGATAAATTCTCAGATTATGATGTCCAAAACTCGGTGAAGAATTTCTGTGCAGTATATACCAGTGCCTAAAACAACAGGAGAATTTCACGTATTACAAACCCAATTTTACTTCTCAGCTTGGTGTGTATCTTTCTTATAACTTTATGACAATGTTGCTCATTGTTTTCCTTCTTGTTGAATTTAGTCACAACCTTTTTCTGTAGCATTGCACCTCACCAGCCATTTCTCATCTTGGATTTATGTAGCTTATGTTTTGCACTTAAATACAGTTTGTTTGTTTGCTTGTTTCTTTTATTTTACCTTCTTAGAATGTGGCCTACTTTTCTGACCATGTCTGTAATTTGTCTAGATCATTTAACACTTTAATTCTGATATTCAGCATGTAGGAAGTCCATCCTAGGGGGGCTTGTCAGAAAATTAACAAGTATATTTCTTGTGCCTTGATCCAAGTTCCTAATTAAATTATTGAATCATCATCATCATCATGGCTAGGCTTCGCGAACAAAGATTTGGGGAGGGCACTACCCATGCTTGCTGCAATCATGCTGGTGGCTAAAAAAGTTGATGCAGGATACACAGGTCTGGTCACAAAAGGCACAGTGGAATGTCTCCTTTGGCGATATTGGTGAGGAACGATTCTGATACTTCCCAGATAGGTGAACTGCTGGACTGGCTTAAGCTCTGAATTGCCTATGGTGATTTGAGAATGATGGAAGACTTCCTGAGGTGCAGGTTGGTAGAGAACTTCTGTCTTCTTCAAACTGGCTTCCAGCCCAAAAAGCTCAGCAGCCTCTGCAAAGCAGGATGTTAAGTGCTGCAGAGCTGCTTCTGTGTGAGCAACGAGGGCAGCATTGTCAGCAAAAAGCAGGTTGTGGACAGGGTGATTTAGGGTCTTGTTGTGGGCCTTCATTTGCCTTAGGTTGAATAGGCTTCCATCGGTACAATGTTGGATGTAGATGCCGTTTTCTTCATCGAGATCTGCCGTGGCTCTTTGGAGCATCATGCTGAAGAAGATTGTGAATAGAGTTGGTGCAAGAACGCAACCTTGTTTCACACCACTGGTTATTGGAAAGGGCTCAGAGAGTGCATTGCCATATCTTACTTGTCCACGCTGATCCTCATGTAGCAGAATGATCATTTTGAGGAACTTGGGGGGACATCCTAAACGTTCCAAGACCTGCCACAGGCCTTTTCTGCTCACAGTGTCGAAAGCTTTGGTGAGGTCAACAAAGGTTACATAGAGTCCTTTGTTCTGTTCCCTACACTTCTCTTGCAGTTGTCTGAGAACAAACACCATGTCTGTGGTGGTCCTATTGGCTCTGAAACCACACTGGCTTTCAGGTAGAAGATCTTCTGCAAAAGTGCGTACTAATCTGTTCAGAAGTATTCTTGCAAGGATTTTACCAGCAATGGAGAGCAAAGTAATACCTCGGTAATTTGAGCAGTCTGATTTTTCTCCTTTCTTCTTCTACAGGGTGATGATGACTGCATCACAGAGATCTGATGGAAGTTTGCCCTGTTCCCAGCAACACACAAATTTGGCATGGAGTGCTTAACCTCCATGCTTCCAAATTTTGGGTGGAATTCCATCAACCCCAGCTGTCTTGCCAGTTTTCACCTGTTGTATGGCCTTAAGTGTCTCTCCCATAGTAGGGGCTGCATCCAATTCATTTTTCATCAGTTGTTGTGTAATGTACTGCATTGCTGAGCCTTCGACTACATGGTTGACACTGAAGAGAGTCTCAAAATGCTCAGACCATCGGTTCAGGATGGAGGTTTTATCTGTTAGAAGCATTTGACCATCTGCACTGAGTAGAGGGCTTTGAACCTGGTGTGTGGGTCCGTACACTGCTTTCAGGGCCTCATAGAATCCTCTTTGGTCACCCAAATCTGTGCATAGTTGTGTCTTTTCTGCTAGGTTGAGCCACCATTTGTTCTGCATGTCTCAAAGTTTCTGTTGGAGCTTACTGCATGCAAGACAAAAGGCGGCTTTTCTTATATGGCAAGATGGCTGAGCAAGGTGTGTTCGGTGAGCAGTTCTCTTCTTCTTCAACAATTCCTGGATCTCTTGATTGTTTTCATCAAACAGTCTTTGTTTTTCTTGGAGGAGAATCCTAGGGACTCTTCAGAGGCCTGCAGGATGCAATTTTTAATATGTTGCCAAAGTGCTTCAGGAGAGGGATCTACGGGATTATCTTTAAGTCTAGTTTGAATGTTTACCTGGAAGCTGTCTCTCACTGTAGCTGTTTGAAGATTGCTGACTTGGAGCCTCCTCCTTGGAATGACGCCTCTATTAGGTTTGGGCTTGAAGTGGAGGTTAAGTTTGCAGCGCACAAGGCAGTGGTCTGTTTGACATTCTGCACTAGGCATCACTCGGGTATGATGGACATCACTGACATTTCTCTGTTGTACTAAGATATAGTCAATGAGGTGCCAGTGTTTGGATCGAGGATGCATCCAGGTTGTCTTCAGGCTGTCTTTCTGTTGAAAGATAGTGTTGGTGATGGTGAGCTGCCATTCTGCGCAAAACTCTAGCAGGAGGCGTCTGTTGTTGTTGCAGTTTCCAACGCCATGCTTGCCCAGGACTCCTTTCCAGGCCTCAGATTTCTTACCTACTCTGGCATTGAAGTCATCAAGGATTATGATCTTATCATCTGCAGGAACCTTTTGGGTGAGTTGGCGCAGATCTGTGTAGAATTTGTCTTTTTCCGCTGGGTCAGCTTGGAGAGTTGGAACATATATACTAAAAAGAACAACATGTTGCTTGTTGTGTAGTGGGAGGCGTAAGGACATAATGCGATTGGAATGACCTGTCAGCAATTTTTCAAGTTTGGAGGCAATGGAGTTTTTAATCATGAAGCCAACTCCTGAAAGGTGTCTTTTGGTTTTGGGTTTGCCTGACCAGCAGAGTGTGTAGCCGGCACCATGTTCTTTAAGGCTGCCTTCCTCGTGAAGACCAACTTCACTGAGAGCAGCAATGTCAGTGTTGAGCCCTGACAGTTTTTGGGCAATTAGAGCAGAATGATGCTCAGGACGTCCACTATCCCCAGTATCAAGCATGGTTCTGATGTTCCAACATGCGAGTGTTAGTTTGAACACACCTTTGCAGGCAAGTGTATGCCTTTGAAATCTCTTTGTTCTTTTTTGACCGCATGGAAGATGCCAGTTGGCCGCAGTTATCCGATCGGGTGTGGAGATGAGCTTTGTTTAGGACACCTTTCTAGGCCCCTCTCTGTGTGGAGCAAACAGTGCTGTCCTTAGAAAAGGCTGCTTGGTCATTCAGGATGCTGCCGCAAGAGATTGTCATCTCCGGTGTCAAGTCTCGAATGACCAATATCCTGCACCGCCTGCAGCTTTCAGCTGCTGTTGGGTCTGCAGCTTCCAGCTGCTTCCTATCACCTGCTGTTTTCGACCCTCGCCTGTCTCTACAGGGCTTGCAATGTGGGTAAACCCTTCGAGCCTGCACAATGGATTTTTTAGGTGAGGCACAGCGTGCGCAGAACTGGCCCCACCCTTTACTCCTAAGGTTCATCTGCCATGGCCGAGCGAGCTGGGGCGGTGACAGTGAGTACTTCAGGACATAGGTTTGGTTAGAGTATCCTTCTTTTAGATGGATGGCCTTACAGGGCTAAGAGAGCTCCATCTGCCCGGGTTTGGGGTTGGAGTTGTCCTTCTTCTAGGATGGTTGCCAGACAGCTAGCGAGCCCATCCTGCCTGTAGATACACTTTGTCTGACCCTTCAGCTGAGACCTGTCTGGCATGGGAGACCCTACCGGCAGCACAAACCATCGCCAGCATAGCTCTCATCCTCATGAGGGCAAGCAAGCTTCTTCCCTGTGACACGGAAGTGTCCCCAGAGCAGATTGAATAATACCACAACTAGAAACCACCTCTGGATATTACTCAGTACATCTTGGACTGACAATTGCTAACTACACCCTAAGAACAAATATTCTAGTTTTCTTTTCCTATCTGAAATAGTTTGATTTTCTTATAACTCTTACTGAAACATCTGCTACTTAACAGGTAACAACAAAGTTTTAAAAGGTTTGCTACAATTTATTTTAGACTGAAAATTACAATAACAAATATTTTAATCATATTTATTCCTAAAAAAACTATACTGGGTATTATTTCTTTTTTGACATTTACATACTTGTAGGAATAGGTACCCTTTTCAGCAGAATTTGTGACAGGAAGCTAGAACTCATTTTTCGTTTAGAAAGCCTTTCCTGTCTGCAAAATGCCTCTCTCAAGAGAGTTAGATAGTTTTTGTTCACTTTGCCTTCTGCATTCCAGAGAAAATTGAAGAGAGGATTGTGAGGAGCACTCAGCCTTTCTGTTATGCAGGACAGGTAACATCCTCAGACATGTACAAGGCCTTGGCCAGAGAGGGTGAGGGAGGAGAGAAAGAAGATAAAAGGCCCTGGAAGACCACAGCAACTGCTGGAGTCCATTGATTCCATGCAGCACTATGAAGATTTGTGAGTTTTCGGTGTCCTTGCCTCCAAAATAAACCTTTTTGAATACTTTCTACTGTTTTGGCATTCTTTTATATTGCATATATTTGACTTTACACTTCTTGAAAGTTATTTCATTGAATGTTAACAACTCCCTGCATTCCTTATATACTTCCTTCTGGTATAGGCATAATCCTTCTTTTGTTCTAGTCTTCTGTTTCCTATTCTCCATAGTTTCTAAAACAAAATCCACATATTTTTGAGGTGCTAAGTTGTGAACATCACTAATTCCATAAAGTGGATTTAACAATATGTAACTAACTGCTATTTTCCTTTTTTACTACTATGTTCTTGATACTGCTAGTCAGCTAATGACAGCTGACTTATTTTTTAAGAAAATGTCTTTCTAAAAAGACATTAAACATACTGTCTCTTCACCACTAGTTTTTCTTTTCTGATGAATAGCAAATTGACTTGTCTGTCTTTTCTTGAAATATTTGTAAAGAAGCCATTTCTATATTATCAAGTCATGGGATTCTTTAAAATATATTTTCCCCATCATTCATCTTTTATAATAATCATCTCTTCAGGTCAAATTTTCAGTACTTCTCCATTTTGCAGAATTTCACAATGAGGCCTGGCTGATCTTCCATATCTTTCATGACAACCCTAGTTTTATGCTGCTTGAAATAATATGTGCTTATACCCTTGATGTTTTTTAAAGAACCCCCAACTGTTCTAAAATACTTTATTCATGTATTTTTTTTCCATAGAAACTTCTTCACCGGTTCTCTTGCTTCATGATTTTTGCTCCTGTGAAGACTTTCTTTTTCCTGGTCCCGCTTTCTGACTCTATGTGGTCCTTGACATCTCAGTTGTGTTCTGCTTTCATATGCTCACCAATAGAACAATGCCAGTAAGGAAACATTTGTAAGATTTGGTTCAAACATCGACCTTAAATACACTATCTTTAGTGCACACCCCTTCCAGTGCCAGGATCCAGTGTCTCTCACTATAGCTGGAATATCAGTCTAAAATGATCCTTTTGACATCTGTATCCAGGTTTTAGTCATAGAAGTGTACTCTATTTATCTCCATTAAAGAAAGGAATTTAATTTGGTGTTTCAAATTTCCCTACCTCTCTAGGGTTTTCTCCATATTCTGTAAAGATCAAATTTTCTTTTGCATTTACAAGTTTTTCTATCAAAATATAAATATTTTGAGCAAAGTGTGACTTAGTGGCTTTTTCCCTGAAATCAGAACTACTATGAATATAAACATTTGGATATGCTTGAAAAGCTGGGGGGTTTTCATTTGAAATTATCTTATCAAAATAAATTGTCTTATCGACACACTTTCAGTTTTTAAAATGGAAATAGACAAATAGAAAAAAGGGTTGCATTTTGTTGTAAGTTGAGTTTCAGCTAAAATTACATGCTAGTTTTCCCCATGGTTTCACAACTCATAGTCATATTTTAAAAGTAGTCACTAGAAAAAACATGTAAATGGCAAAGAATATCTCTTTATCTGAAAAATAATGTGTATACACATCCTTTCACTCTGTCTGGGTGAAGAGACTTCCCCTCCTTTTCTATCTCCCCATCTTTCCCAAAATAACAAAAAAGCCTTTTTTTTTTTTGTCACAACTCAGTCACAAAGCATTCTTTCACTACATTTTCAGAAACAAGATGATTTTTTATCTTGACTCATCTTAGTCAGGACACTGGAAATTTCTATCAACTCTGTCCAAATTCAGGAGATGTGCACAAAGTAGACAGTGACAGCAAAAATCACCCTGGAGGCTATTTAAAAGAAAATCTGTCATCTGTAAAACTGAAATGGTAACAACCATTAACTATCTGAAATAGAAAATGCATTTGCTAAAAAGATTAAATGTGACTTTCAGGTTAAAAAAGCCCACACACAAACAAACAGAAATCACACAGAAAAACTGACAACAGCAACAACATAAAAAACAATCAACTAACCAACAAACATCCCAACAAATAAAAGAAAAAAAGAACATCCTCCTACCCCCACAAATTGACTTGTTTATATATATATACAGTGAAGACACCTTTTCTTTTCACCTATAATTTCTGCCTTTTCCCCCCCTATTCTAGTGTATTGTAGACAATAAACATTGAATGAAATAGTGGCCATCTCCATAAAAAATTATCTTAAAACATTTCACTAAGCAAGTATATTTTATATGTGTTTATATGCATATATTTATATAAATTATGTTACAGAAATAACACTCAGTACAGCATTCCTTGTTCATGTCTGAGATGTTATTTAAATTATGTACCACAGAAACTCCAATCCACTCCATGAAACATTGCACACAAAAAAAGGAATATTGTCCCTTTCCCAAATTGCTTATAGATCACAAGTATTAACAGGTAAGTGTTTCAAATATCATGAAGCATAAGACAGGTAGGAGGTATTTACAGATATTGTGATAAGTAGTAGCCAGACAGCATCAGCAGAACTGTTTAAAACATGGATTATTCAACTAAGAAAGCTCCAGAGACTGTAAGAATCCTAAAGGACAACAAAACAGTGTCAGTTGTTTTGGAAAACAAACAAACAAACAAACAAAGCCAACCAAAAACCAAAACTCTAGAGGTGCCTCCATTAAATCCCAAAGAACATTCATTTTCCTTTCACTGAGAGGAAACTGAAGCAAAACATGCCTCAAAGCCCATTTTTTTGATACAAAAGAGTAAACTGAAGATCTCAAGAAATTTTCAGTGAAGCCGATATGTAACCCACAGACACATAGGAATGCCAAGAATTTATTTCTTCAAAAGGTTTTCACAAGTTGTGAGAGAGACTAGAATACCTCAGGTATATGAAGCAGCAAATGAGTTTTGCAAAAGTGAATTGGAATACAGTACTAAACTAAAGCCAATAAGATATCATGGTCAGTGACTACTCTTTTATTTTTTTCAGCTGGTGGAAATCACAACAGAAAATAGTCCATCAAATGAGTACACCTATGTATCTATGTGGATGAGTCTGCACTTTAGTAACACAAGAGACTTTATATCATGCAGAAGAAAAAAATATATCTTGTTCATTATCAAAATAATACTGGTAAGATAAGGATATTTAGTTTCCCTGTGCTGGAAAAATGAAAATTTGGAGAACTGTATTAATTTGCAGGAAGCCCTACAACAATCTCATGTGTGGTCATGCTCATGTTGCTACATAACCATTTTTACAAGCTTGAAAAAAGTCAGAAAAATCTCTGCTCATGATTAATACTCAGGTGTGCAAGTGAAAATGAACTTTGCATTTGAACATTAGTTACAAGAAAAAAGGAAACTTGGTGCATGTAATTAGATGTTCTATGTTCTTTCGCACTATCTAGAACAACAAATAAAGATTTATTTTAATGAGGAATACAAAACTTTTGTTGTGTCTTTATTCTACTATGCACAAGGTAAGAGCCATTTTTGAATATGAGAACTGAACAAGATCAGTTCAATTTTTCACATCTGTGATAAGAACTATCCATTGAGCCAAATTTCCTCAGCCCTCAGGAGAAAAATCAGCAGCAGTGAGGAAAGTGTTGACTGAAAATGCCTTTAACAGTTAAGTCTGGCAATTGTTTGTGTTATTGTTTGGCTGGACCAAACTGATCTAAACTATTGCCAGTGTAGCTCAACATAAGACTTACAATAGCAGTGTAGAATGCAAATGAGTTTCATAGGAGGAAAAGAAATGCACATTAAAGAGGAAAACCTGTGCTTATGTGCTTCAAAACATATGATGTATTTAAGTCTGGCCAAAAAAGTTCCTGTGAAATATTACAGTCCATTGAACACCCAGAGATGTTTAAAATATGAGAAAACCTTGAGGATTGGTCAATACTTTGATGACACTGACTGGCCTAGTTCAGCAGGTGGGACCAGTTAACACCTGTGTGGGGGTGATCAAAGCTGTGTATTCTACTCCCTCTATTCATTTCCCAAGGACAATGGACCATTAGCAGCAGCTGCCTAGGGAGTCATTAGCACCTTCACACTCAGCCTGGGGGGGGGGGGGGGGGGGCGGGGCGGGGCTGCTAATTGGCCATCAACAGTTCAACAATACCCCCTGGCTCCCAGACTTAATCACCCATTGTGTGAGTCCCCGCCCTGGTTGCTCCCTGAGGGTACATAAGTGGTGGGTAAGAAGACCTCAGGAACTACTTGTTGGATCCAGTGGAGCAGCAGGACCTCGACAGGAGGAGAGTACTACTCTCAACCAGACTACAGCCATCACCTGCACCAACAGGTTTCTCACTTCCTTTTGCTTTGGACTTGGGGCAACCACGCAGGTCTCAGCACGAGGGCTAACAAACCCCTTTGAGTTCATGCCCCAGGACACTTGGTTATACTGCTGGGTTTTGTGAGTTGAAAGCAATTTCTCTTTGTGTCAGTGTATTTATGGTAATATCTTTCATTAAATTGTAACTCTGATTTATCTCTCTTGTGGTGGGTCCATTTCTCCTGCCAGTTTACCTTTAAACCAGCACACTGCCCCAGACAGACTACAATAGCCATACATTTTCTAAAGAACACCTACTAATGCTTACTAACCTCTGTAACTTGGAGTGTCTTTTGCATGTATTGACAATCAGCTTGAGAAGAATCCAGAATGGAATATATGCTTCTAAACCTTGATAATATCAAGGAATTTCTAAGTCCCACTGTTCTGCTGGAGTTAACTTCTCAGCTAAAACACTCCAAGTCACGGAATGTATAGACTTCATAAGAGCAGTACTCAAGCCCAATGTTTCTGCTGTACTATGTTTTATTAAATTGTACATTTTATGAATGCACATTTCATTCAAGTGAAGAGTTCAGAAGAAACTTAGATTATGGGAAGCAATCACGGCCTGCAAACATCTTAATATATGTTATGAAATAGAGTTCTTCAAAACAGCGTGATTATCAGTGAGACAATACTTCTATGGCTATTATCATTCTTTCCAGCTGGATTTGACAATGAATAAACCTCAAATAAGATGTGTTTAACCATAACTGTGACTGCAAATATTGCACATGGTATTGGTTCTGCTAATCTAAAGACTGCAACATAATGTAATAAACACATGTAAAATGCAAATCACCCCTTACCTCCTTCTTCAAAACAAATTATAGAATACTTTAGGTTGTTCAACCCTCCTACAAATTCTCCACCAATGTAGATTGAATGTAATCTTATTACTAAATTAAATGCCACATTGAGAGCAAATTAGAGAATTACATTCATTGAGTTGAATATTGAAATAAGTGTAGTTGGTGACACATGTCAAGTTCTCACTGTGCCACAATTTTTTATGCTATGGGGAAAAATATATGCTATTACCAACACATATGCTTTATTAATCTGTATTATTTGATTATGTGGAAAGAAGTTTAACAAGTCAAAATACTAATTTTTCATTTTGAATGCTATCTTTAATCAGACTAAACAAAACAGGGCTCAAATCTGAAGCTAAGAGATTTGTTTAATTCAATGGCATTTCAGCTTTCTTTGTCAATGTCTACAAAGGGAAAAAATTATTTACACTTTTCTATTGAAAGTGTTACTTGTAAACTAGAATTCTAAAATGTATGTGAGATGTTGACAGAATAAAACTAGATAATCATAAAAGAAACAGATTTTTTCTATGCATGTTAAAAGCAAGAAGAGTCCAAAATTATCAGAAAAGAGAACATTTTACAGAGTGATTAAATCATCATTATTATATTTAAGATTCATCAACTTCATGAGTTACAATCAATTGAATTCCTAGTCATGTTAAATCAGATCCAGAAAGAATATCTTGCAGAAAACTGCAATACAGCTTTTCCTGACTCTTTAGTTCTCAGGAAAAGATGCCATAATTGACCTCTCACCATTAGTACACAGGTTGGTTATGTTGTGTGAGATTTTAGTTTTCTTTATTTCTTATTTTTTTTGCAAGTCAAAAGTACAATAATAATTAGAGCATATTATTGCAACAAGGGAAGACTGTTCAGCAAATTTTATTCCCACAGAGACATAAAACTCTCTCCTAAAACACCTGTAGCAATTTGAACTTCACTTGATATCCTTTGAAGATCAGTGACATGAAAAAATTTGGTAAAGAAAATTTTCATGCAATTTGCTTCCCATGTGCAGAAATTCAAGTGAATTTCCTATTTGATGTTAACAAACAAAGAATATGAGGAACCAAAGCAATTTTACTTGAAACACAAAAAATTATCTTAACAAATATTTGATCAAGATTTTATCTGAATGTTTATTTCATGACATAATGAATATGTATGGCCAAACTTCGCAAATGAAGATTTGGGCAGGGCTCTCCCCACATGGGTGTGCCCTTCCAGCTTGCGCAGTGGATTTTTTAGGTGAGGCACAGCGTGCACAGAACTGGCCCCACCGTTTAAGTTCTGAAGTCCATCTGCCATGGCCGAGCGAGCTTGGACAGTGACAGTGAAGTCCTCAGGACTGTCACAGCACCCGGTACTAACCGGGGCTGACCCTGCTGAACATCTGAGATGTGACGGGATCGGATGGCAGGGAGGCATTGAACTGCCCAGTATGGTCTCCACTGAGACTTGAACTCACGACCTTGTGATCCAGAGTCCGGAGTGCTCACCATTACACCACACAACCGCCCAAAAATGGGTTTAAAGTGGTTATATTGGTTATATTTGTGAATAGAACCCTCTGCTGTGCACAATCCAATTAGCTGTATGTATGTATGGCCAAACTTCGTGAACGAAGATTTGGGAAGGGCTCTCCCCAGGTGGGGGTGTGCCCTTCGAGCCTGTGCAGTGGATTTTTTAGGTGAGGCACAGCGTGCGCAGAACTGGCCCGATCGTTTAAGTCCCAAGGTCCATTTGCCATGGCCGAGCAAGCTTGGGCATTGACAGGGAAGTCATGACATAATATTGCAAAACCTTATCATATGCTATGTTTAAAGCTCTCCCTTCCATGGAAACTTGCAATATGAAGGGGTATTTTTGAGGATATAAAGTTTGCCTGCAATTTTTGCTAGTTTTTTTCATTATTTAAAACAAAATCTGTAGATACAAGGATTATGATAAAATAATAATTTCATAGTGTAATTTCATTTATATGTCATTCAAAATAATTTCTCACATGAGGATACATTCACTTTTCACATTTGAGAATTTCATTCTTGTAGTATTTTATACACAGATCATATACAAAAGTTAAAATTATTTAAAACCTTGCACTCAATTTCTCACATTGAATGTTATCATCTGAGTCATAAATATTACTTACAAAGGAAAAATAAAATCCTTTTTTATGTTTTGGGGTTTTTTTACTATCAAGTAGGTATGGAACCATGAAGGAAAAGTTAGTTCTCATCTTATTATACTCTATTTAATATTTAACTCTATTATCCTTGTTTCAATACAGTAACATTTCACGTTTCAGAAAAGATCATCACGAGGCTTGCAATTATTGTAATAATTTCCTTATATTTCAGAGTTTGCTATCATAAGTAAGAGGCTTCCTTTCCAGTTTTTCAGGGAAAAGGGATTCTTTTTTTAGTAAGCCTTCAAAATAAGGGCTCACAAGGTCATTTCTGTAGCTAGTTGTTTAAAAAGAGATTTTTCTTTCCTCTCTTAAACACGTTTGAATGAAAGGCACAGTGCTAAAAATGGCTAATCTATGATAATGATCAGACAATAATCCCAGTGAGCAAGGGATGAGAAACAAAGAGTAAGAAAGGGTAAAGAAGAGAAAAATAAAGCAATGATAAAGTATTAAAAATGAAAGAAAAAAGAATACATCAGTGCAGCACAACTGATAATTTAACTGAAATTTAAAAAGGAAAATGCTTGATCATGTCACTTGATCAACTTGCTTCAGGTGGGATGTCGTCAGACTTTTAAAAGCACATAGGATTTCACTGTGCCTAAGTCCCTAAAGTTGTGCATTGTGATTCATGCTCTCACAATAAACTGTTCTAAGCTCTGATCTCTTTCACATGGTATTTTTACAAAGCAACTTTATTTTTTGAGCAAATACTTGCAGCTATGTCTAGAGCAGGGCCCTAAGCAGTGGAGGGGCTGGCGCAGCACTACACAGCTAAACAAATGGCTAAACATTTGTTGCAGGTGTAAGGATGGAAATCTGGCATGGTTTGGGGCAGGGCCAGATGGCACCCTCCCAGACAAATCATGGGTAAGTTAGAAGGGTTAGTGCAGGTCAGATATCATTCCTAAAAGGAATGAAAGTTGCCTCATTTCAGAGGCTGGGACAGTTTAATCCTATAACCAAAGCCATTGACTATAGTCTGACAGTTGGAATAAGCATTAAAGAGTCTCTTTTCTATATTGTTTACTATTACACATGCAATATACTTCCCTTGTATATCAGCAGATTGTAAATAGCCCACCGATACAGTGGAGAGGTTTCTGCCTCCAGGAGCCAGGCTAGGAAAGCGACAAGCAGGGCTCCCTAGGATCAGGCCCCCTAGAAGCGAGGTCGGCTCCTCCCGCCCCCGGCCTGGCGACCGTCCCGAACGGAACAAGCCCACACTTGCCAGGAGTCCACGAGGAAAAGCCAAGTTTATTGCCGCGTGCTAGCTTTTGAGGAGAGCATGGGAATTCCCCGGATGTAGGCGGGGAAGAGGGGCGGAGACGGGGCGGAGTAACACAGTTCATTGGGTACATGCAAACGAAGGGAAGGAGGGAGAGGAGGAGCGGCAAAAGGACCAATGGGAGAATGAGATGGGCGGGGAAAGTCTACCGTAGGGCTTCAGGCACTTCGAGGTGGGGACAGCCCCCGCCCGGGCTCCAGCAGCGCCTCATGGGCGGCTCCGCCGGCAACCACCCTCATGGCCGGGTCGGGCCAGGACAGGGGGGATGCGACCCGCAGGGTTTTGTGGGAAGAGGGAACTTGGACAAGGAACTACCAAGGGAAAAACAACCAAGGTAGACACATTGGGGTGTATAACATTCAAACTGGGGAAACATCAATATAGGGTGTGAACATTAGAGTCCTTATAAATCTCTCGCAGAGCTTCCATATTTGGGGAGCCGGGTTCCTGGACTTCGGTGTCCTCGTCTATCCATCTCTTGTAGTATTTTTGCCAGTGTATAAACCCTGGGTCTCCTCCGACACCTGTATGCAGCACCAGTTTCTGAGAAGCACTGGAGCAGTAATGCCATTTTGTTTGTTTACAAGATTTTCAGTGATGAAATCTTAACAAGCTCACCCTGAGTTTTCTTGGTGCTTAGGGGAAAACTGTCTGACAGAGCACCATGAATGTGATATATAATTCATGCAGATTACATGTTTCTGTAAGAAACAAGTTAGCTAGGGCTGTATTCTTGATTTCATCATCTCTTTTCCAAAAGTAAAATCTTAATTTAGGTACAAGGAGATAATTGAAAAAAACAATGAAAAATTAAACTGATGTGGAACTAAAAATCAAAAAAGGCTGAAACATAAAGTACAGAAAGTGGAGATTTGCAGCATTTCCATATTAGCAATGTATTATTCCAAATAATGTGCAAATTAAGAACTATTCACTAAAGGCATCTATGAATAATCTAAAACTGTAAATAATTTCAAGCTTTTTGTAATTTGATAAACCACAGGTCATGGTAAAAAAAGTTTGTTATCTAGGCGGCTGTGTGGCTTACCATAGAAGGCAGAGTTCTAACCTACCACTAAAGTGAAGAGATTTAGTTAGATACACCATCTTCATTAGAGCTGTTTAATTTAAGACTCTGAAATTTATTCTTGTCTCCTAGTTTACACAAGAAAACATTATTAACTGTCTTCAACTGCAGTAGAGCAATTCTTACAGGAGAGTACTTATTCTCTGAATTTAGAGAACCTTTCACAACTCAGTGTTAAAATAAAAATGAGAGCCTCTTAAAGCTATAGGAAAGATCATTCACATTCAGTGAAAATTAGTTTCTTTCTCCACATTTAAACGTACACTTGTGCCACCATCCTCTTAGTTTTCAAATATATTAGTAAGCTACCATGCAATTTTTCTTCACTGTATTTCCTGTTTTATTATTGTCTCTGCATACTTTTGTCTGTGTGTATATTTATATATATAATCTCTAACACAAAAAAGTCAATTGCAGAAAAATAGGAATGCTACATTTAAGGTGTTGGCATAAAACTTTATAAGATACTCATAAATACAGCTGCTATTTTATAGATGTATAAAGAATGTGCATCATGAACAGAATGTATTCAAAGAATGTTTACCTCCTGACTTTGCTGAAGTTTAGAGAAAAAAGATGCTAAAGCTCTGCCAAGATAACACATATTATTCAAAGACACGTAACAGTTTCTAAAAAATACAAAAATCTCTTTGTGTTGGAAAAGAATAATTGATTTTATTTGTGCTCCAGCTAATTTTGTTACAATGTAAAAAGTCTGATCCACTCAGAATTTTCCATCCAAATAAGGGACTTCAATTATCACTGTGGAAAAGAGTTGACCTTCAAAGCTGATATATGGAAACCCCTCATTTGTCAGTCTATACTTGAATGTCAATACTAAATGGTATTCCAGTGAGAGGAGACCTTGGTTGAGGAAGGAAAATTCTAAGCCTGACAAAAGACAATTTCTTTTACAGCAAATGGAAAATCATTTACCCATGTTTAAGATTTTATATTTGTGATATTTCAGTTATAACAGCTGGGTTCAACAGAATGTGGTTTTATTTTGGTTTTGCTAATGGGGTATAGAAATGGTAAGGAACAAATCATGCAAAAGGGAAGAGGAACAAAGAGGTAAGAAATCATAACTGCTGTTGCTTAACGTAACTGTAGTAGTTCATATCAGTTCATTTGTAACTGAAACTGATTTAAGAACCTTCACATAATGAAGAGAAAGAACCCACAAGAAATCTTGTAAATATGTTGAATTTCACTACCAGATTTAAGCAAATGGCCATTTAACACAGTCCTAAATGTTAAGCAATCTGCATATAAGGTTTTAAATTTATACTTTTTATGTAAAGACTAAGAAATATCCTCTTCCTAGGCCTAGTTGTTTCTGGAATAGTTTATGAGCATGACGCTGAATTGTCAAGTTAGTAGTCATGTCTCCCTGCCATGTTTTGCAACAAAAAACTAATTCTGATACTCAGTGACATGTATGGACCCAAGAAAGACCAAGGTCAGACCCAAGACATTCAGAGTCCCATTGCCCAGGCAGAATGATAAGAAAAAAATTGGCCTTTTATTCATTTTGTCTTTGTCTTACTTCTATTTAACAATATAAATATTTGCCCTTACTGGTTTAGCCAGCAAGCATCTTTTTAAAAGAATATAACTCTCATTAGAATCACAGAATCATGGAATTATTAAGTTTGGAAAAGACCTCCAAGATCATCAAGTCCAACCTGTGACCAGTCACCACCTGTTATCGTTTGAGCTGGCAAAATGCCAACTGCCTGGTACCCAGTCAAAAAGTCCACTCCCAGAGCAGGAGAGTGAGGGAAAACAGCAGAAACGAGGCTTTAGACACAGTGAGGTTTTTATATTTATACAGAGAAGAGGAGAGCTTAACACAGAATATGAAATAGCACATAGTGACAGAAAACAACAACAGGCTCACCGAGGTTGCCCCAGCTAACAGGTGAAACTCCAAACCAACCAAACCCCCTCCCCAAAGGAAACCTCCCAGCAAGAGGGAAAGAGGAATTAACAGGAATGTGCTCACGTCCCCGGCTAAACAGACGTGCCGACCGGCAGCAGGGCCTGATATCAGCAGTCAGGGAGCGGGAACCGTCCTGGTCAGAAGCATGGACCGAAGAGAGAGCCAGACTCCTCCCACCTTGCTTGTTATACTCCCCGACACTTCCTGATGATGTCAGAGGATATGAAATACCTCTTTGGCTGCTTAAGTCAGATGATACCTGTCCCCTCTAATCTGTGTCACAACCTTTGAGGCCTGCTAAAAACTGAGGCCTAAATGGGGACCTATGCTGACTAAAGCCAAAACTACTACACCACCTTATCAACTAGACCATGGCAGTTAAGTGTTACATTCAGATATTTCTTGACCATTCCAGAGATGCTGAATCCACCACCTCCCTGGGCAGCCCAATCCAATGTTTAACAATTTCCATGACAAAATTCTTCCTGATTTCCAACCTGAACTTCCCCTGGCAGTGTTTGAGGTTATGTCCTCTCGTCCTGTCACTAGTTGCCTGGCAGAAAAAGCCAATCCCCATCTTGCTACAACCTCCTTTCAGGTAGTTGTGAGAGCAATAAAGTCACCTCTGAGCCTCATTTTCTCCAGGCTAAACAACTGCAGCTTCCTCAACCACTCCTCATAAGACTCACTCTCTAGACCCTTCACCAGCAACATTGCCCTGGTCATGACTTGCTCCAGCACCTCAATGTGTTTCTTGCAGTGAGGCACTGTCTCGGTTTGAGGGGAAAAAACCAAAATGTTTTACCCACAAGCAGGGGAGGGGCCTCCACAAGCAGGGGAGGGGCCTCCTCCACGATAATCACACCACTCTTTATCAAATTTAAGAAAAGGAATTTTAATACAAGAAGGATAACTGCTATATATATATATATATATGTAAACAGACTAGTGCAACCCACTTCCCCAACACCACAAGAGAGGAAAAAAACCCCAAAAAAACAACAACAAAACCCTGCAGGTTTTTTCTCCGGGAGAAAAGGTTATACTTAAGTGTCCTTGTCACAGCCCGGCTGGCTGCAGAGTGAGTTTCAGTTCCTCTCCAGCGAGACAGACAAGCAGTGGGCTTTCAGATGGACTCAGTCTCTTCCCCCTGTGTTCCCCGTCCAAGAAGAAGAAAGGTACGAGCAACCAGCAGCAAATCCAAGGCAGGCAACAGCAGCAGCACGGCACGAAAAGTAGTCCGAGGTGGGCAGCGGCAAAACAGCCAGGAAAAACCCCAGCAGTAACCAGCAGGGCAGCCTGCCTCCTTCGAGCCCCCACTCCCCCGTTCCGCCGAGCCAAGACTGGGGAGAATATCCAAAAAAAAAAAAAACAAAAGAGACAAACCTGCCCCCACCCCAGCGATCAACAGTTAACTGCTTCTTTTGTTAACCGCTGGCCTGGGCAGTTAAGTGGCAGGGGAGAGAATTTACATAATAATCCCAAACTACAACAGGCACCCAGAAGTGGACACAGCACTTGAGGCGCTCACCACTGCTGAGTAAAGAGGGACTTCCCATTTGCCCTATCAGGAAATGTATTTTAAGAGTAAAATAAATTACAGACTTTTAAATTAATATATGCAGAGAAAACAACCGTAGGTTCCACTTTTGCGAGGCTGGAGAGATTCTGAAAGTGATTTTTATGTTGCTCCAGTTAATTATAATCATTATTATTTATGTCTTTCACTGTACTTTATAAGAATCAAGCATTTAACTTGTCCTTTTCAGTTTCTGACTTTTCCACTTGGTCATATGATTGAATACATGATCATATTAAATACATATTTCAGAATTTATCTTGGCCCATTCAAAAAATTTGGATGAAAATGTTTAGTTTAAAATTTCTATTACCTACTTTTGTACTCCTTTCTCACAGACATAATAAATTTGTTCTCTCAAGTTGTTTCATGAATAAATTCAGTCAAGAAACAAAACTCTTGAAATGCTTCTGAAATGCTGGTTTTAGAACAACCTTCTCTAAAGTCACTGCCTGTTTTTGTTTTTTTCCTTGTTTTATTTTTTTCCCATTTGAAAAACCTGCTTCAGTTTTGCCATCTCTTTTTGGAAGGAAAGAAAACAATCTTCCGAAACCAAAATTTCTCTTAATCACTTATTACTAATTCCATGGAAAACTTCCAGAACAAAGTCACTATAAAAAATATGGATTGAGAAGCAGTGGATTGTAAGTTTAATAACAGAAACAAAATTTTTAAAATATACAAACCTAATGGGCTAAGCTAGGAAGCAAAGTACCTTCAGCTGAGACTGCAGCAGCATGTGAATATAATTTTCCAAAGAAGACAAAAGTCAACAGGATATTGGTATTTATTAAATGAGTCTTCTGATGAGGAGATGCTATCCCATTGGATGGATGGTAGAGAAAGGAATTGCTTTAAATAGGGCATGTGGAAAATTGTGATTTATATATGGTTTGAATACACTAAGTTGTAAGAATCACAAATCTCAAGTGCTGAACTTTTCAATAGCTTGGGATATCATTAGAAAGGTCTCAAAATTAAAAAAAAAAAGCCATTCAAGTAATGAAAGATAATAAACAATTTTGGTTACAAGTTAGCTATTTTCCAGTTTTCAGACTTTTGGATTGACAAGAGGTTGAACATGAGCCAGCAATGTGCCCAGGTGGCCCAGAAGGCCAGTGGGATCCTGGCCTGTACCAAGAATAGTGTGGCCAGCAGGACGAGGGAAGTGATCCTTCCCCTGTACTCAGCATTGGTGAGGCCACACCTTGAGTATTGTGTTCAGTTTTGGGCTCCTTCATTCAGGAAAGATATTGAGGTACTGGAGCAGGTCTAGAGAAAAGCAATGAGGCTGGTGAAAGGACTTGAGCACAAGTCCTATGAGGAAAGGCTGAGGGACTTGGGGTTGTTTAGCCTGGAGAAGAAGAGGCTCAGGGGAGACTATCGCTCTCTACAACTACCTAAAAGAATATTGTAGTCAGGTGGAGATTGGTCTCTTCTCTCAGGCAACCAACATTAGGACAAGAGGGCACGGGCTTAAGCTCTGCCAGAGGAGGTTTAGGTTGGCTATCAGGAAGAAGTTCTTTACAGAGAGAGTGGTCAGACATTGGAATAGCCTGCCCAGGGAGGTGGTGGATTCTCCGAGCCTGAAGGTTTTTAAGGTGAGACTGGACGTGGCACCGAGTGCCATGATCTAGTAATCAAAGGGGGGTTGGATTAAGGGTTGGACTTGATGATCTCGAACGTCTCTTCCAACCCAACTGATTCTATGATTTTGTGACTCATTTTTTCAGAGTGTGTGGATTAGCACTAGGTAGAATATAGGAATCTTCTTTCCAAAGTCTTTCAAGCAAAAACTTTGCTAGATAAGGGACTTTACAACAGTTTTGGGTATCAGTAGAATAGATTTGAGTTGATGCTCAGGAAATTGTTAAGGAGTCCATTAGTTTCAACAGGGCAAAGTGATTCTGTGTATGCAAGATATCTATTGTGTTTAAAATATTAAACCTTGAATGAAAAGCATATTAATTATTTTAGGTATGAAAAATTTATGCTGACCAGTTCATGAAGCAATATGAAATATATATATATATGTATAAAACAACTGCATTTGTGTCTACACTGTGTTGAAAAAATAAAAGTTGCAGTAATTAATTATCTGTTTCAGTTCAATTTGCTTTCTATTGAGAACATCTCATGCTGTTTTATAGTACTTAATAAAATCTAATCCATTAGACAATGTGATAGAATATGGTAATATATACTGACTGCAGGCCCCCTTTGGTTCTAAAACCAATTTATATGTAGATGATATCCATTTTAAATCTCTTCCAAAATAATTTAGTTTACAGTTTCAAATAGTGCAAACTAGATACTTCTTGTAGGCCAATATCAAGTTCACAAAATCTTTTTGTGCGTTTCATGTAAAAAAAATATAATGAAGCTGAAAATGAAAAGGATCCTGTTGTTTTTCTTCTAGGTACAAGCTAAAACATCTCAATGTTCATTAATTTAAAAACCAAACAAGAAATTGGACAACTAGGATAAAAATTTGGAATTAGTTCTGAAAAATCATTGCTGCATATGTGGAAATACAAATTCATAAATAAAGCATTTGGGAAATTTTCTGGAAAATAAAGTAAACAAAAATACACCCAACACCTTTGTTTTCCTCACCAAGAATGGATCTGTCTAAACTAGAATAGAATCTAAAAAGATTTTTGCTTAAAAAGAAATTTGATCTTATTAAAACATCACTTCATTGCCCTTTATACCCAGTTGTTTGAATGGTACATGTGTTTTCTATATTTTTATATGTTATCCTTTGCAATTGTAGATATAATAAAATTAACAAAAAAAAAAAGAAATTTAGATTAAAAGAAATATTTTTATATAAATAATATTCATTAGACAGCTGGAAAGGGAAAAAGACACCATCAATAAACCCTCTACTGAATCTCAATCATGTCAGGACTGAGAAAAATCACACACCATTAACTTGATTAATATGAACTTTACTTTTGACAAGCAGAAAACATTAAAAGGGATGAATCCTATACCTCCTAATAAAATTTTATTTTCTTCTTTACAAATGAATAACTTCACGTTGTCATGTAACTTATAAAAATAAGCAGTGTTCTAGGGATCCTATATGAAAAATCACTATAAACCATAATTTTGACCACTGATGGTTTTAGCAGTTGAATTCAAGACCAGAAAGAAAAGGGTCAGAAAACACAGTCCTCTATTTAACAAAAAAGAGTCCTTTAAAGTGTTCTATGTCCTCCTATATTTGTAGAATTAGTCACATGGCCCTCAAAAGGCCTTTTTTATGACCAGCCTAAACCGGATCAAAAACAGGGGTTTGGTCCTGCAAATTGACAGATGAAACTTAAGAGTTATGCCTCTGTACTTGTAAATACTGAGAAGACCATAGAAAAAAGGAAAAATATTTCCAATTTTACACAAAAAATCCTTTAAAATTAGAATTTGGGATAAATTAGTCACATAACTGAAACAGGGATTTTTTTGTGTAATTATTTTTTATTTGTGTCTAAATTAAAATGAGCATGCCATCATCCTATTTTTTTTCTGAACTAAAGGACACAATTTCCAGAGGAAAATGTTTTGTTTATGTTACGTCTAACATAACCATTTACCTTTGGGGACGCTATCTTATAAATAATTGTATAGAACTCAAGCTGACAACATTTTAAGACATATACCTAAATCTAAAGATTCCTATACTGCTGCCCAAGTGTCAAAAGGCAGTCATGGTATTAGTTCAGGTCTTTCAGAGGGATTAATCTCAAATTTCAATATTTTAAAATTTTACAACTTATCTTACCTCAGTTATCCTAGGCTCCTCTGTAGCAAAGAGGGAGAGAGAACACCTGGATTTAGAATTAGAACTTTGCTACAAAGATGTGGTTTCTAGGGTAAAAATATAGTAAGTCTGCCTACTACCAAGAAAAACTTCTCTTGACTGGAAAGCAAAACACATATTTATCTAACGCTTCATAATGGCAATATAAGTAATAGAAGAAAAGCTTACAGCACCTTTGAGGAAAGAGCTAGATTTTTTTTTCTAGAAACTGATGGCACAATCTATTTCTCTCTCTTTATGTCTATTGATTAACTTAAAAATTCCTAGACCTTTTTTTTTTAAATATGTAGCTTTTATCTTTTCATGTAAAACAATTATCCCAAAGCCGCTCTAAGGCCTATTTCTATGAAGTGAAAGAGAAATGGGTCAAAAAAACTTTTCTCAGAGCTTATTTATGAACAGGCATGCCAGATTAATTACATTACTGTTTAATGGACCACATATTCAATTAGTTTTGCAATGGCCCTTCAATTAAATAAACTCTCCACAGCCAATTTAAATGTCAGAACAATGGGATTGAAACCAGACAATTTTAACTACAAATTAAAGTCCATAGATGATTTTTTTTCCTCCACTTCTATTTAAAAAGTAGAATACTGAATTTTCAGGTTTGTGAAAGAATTATAAAGTCAGTTATCTACAGTCTAGTTTTAGGAATTGTGGTGTAATTCAGAGGCTTCTGTCCACAGAGGAATAGTAGCAGTAATATCTATATTACCATTTTCATGATGGTAAGTCCTTTAAAATATACAAAAATCTCTACATACATTCTAACTTGCACTTTTAAGTAGAAAAAAAAATGAAACAGGAAATATATTATGAATTTTTAAATATCTTGAAAAAAAATAACTCCCTCTATAAAATACTTTACGTATTGTTACAAACAGCATCAGTGTGGACTGTTTCTGTTTTTCATGTATTACTTAAATTTTCCAGGATTTTTAAGTATTTGCAATTTCTTTCAAGATTATGAAAATAATGCCAAAAAAATTCCAATTTAAGTTCATGAAGCTGATTCAGCTTCATGCCAGAAACCAGTGGTAACAGATATAAGGCCAGATTGTTTGCTTTTATGAGTATTAGAATAGATCAGCTGATGACAGCGTGTGGTACAAGTTCCACAGCTAAGATTTTAGGTTTCATTAGCTGTTTAGAAAATAACTCTGACATTGAGTTAACTTTGTCTTCTTGTCTGCTTCCTTTGTTGAAACAAAATCACCTATTTGTTCTAATTCTTCCATGGTAAGCTCAAGTGTTTTCAGTTCTATTGAAATCTATTCTATACATGCATGAATGAAAGAAGGTTTTGTAATCTTTCCAAGAAGTAGAAATGTTAATTTATTACTAAATAAATAGCACAGCATCTTGGTCCTTATACATAGCTGTGCAAGTTTGATCTTGGAAAGAGATTCAGATTACATATGTCTATACACACATTTATAAGTTTAATATAACACATTGGGGTTTAGCTGTAATGGATGATTCAGATATGCCATAGCTTCATCATCAGATCATTAGACGTAATAGTTCAGACTAAGAGCCCAAATTCTGGTCTAAGTCAAAGAGCCTAAAATATTTTCCCAAGGTTTGTTTTGAAAGAAGAGGAAGAATGTGGCACTGAATAAGAGTCCAGTGACTACTCTCCCATTTCCTGACTATTTCTTGCTCTTGGGATCTTCTAAGGCATCACAGTTTTCCAAAATACTAATCCTTACTGGATTTCTCTTTCTTTCTCTTCTAAGGTTCCATTGCACTGTTTACACTTAAAAGGAAAAATAAAATTCCTTTAGCTCCATGATTCTACCAGTGTCATGTGTGACACCATCTTCTTTTGTTCCTTTTTAACCTGACGGCTGGAAAATGTTGGTGTTGCCTAGGCCTCACACTGGAAGACAGTGAACAGTTACTACTGCTCACCCTACATTACACATGGTTTTATAGTGTAATATTAATTCTTCCAAAAGTTATCTCGTTGCCATGAAGTCATATTTTGATAAATAACTGGGTTTTCTACTTTCAATCAATCCTTTCTTTTATTGTGCACCAGTTCAAATGAAAGAGGATCCTGTATACAAGATATTTGTTTCATATACTACACGAGAAATATTACTATTGAATGAAGTTGATCTTATTTTTTTCAACTCTTGTTCCATTTCCAGCTTCTTCTAACTGCAGCAAGGAAGTTACCATTTACACTACTGATTGCTTACTTCAAGCAGTAATACAAATCTCAGTTCTATTTATGGATTAAGTACTCAGTAAGTACTCAGTAAGCTAAGAGGAGCAAAACTGAAATGAAACAATACTTTTTTCTCCTATTATGAGACCAAAAGCATAATAATAATGAGAGATCAAATTCAAAAAGGAGGGAAACCCCCACAGACACTGAACACTATTAGAACTTCTGCTGACAGATGATACAACAATGGTCTTTTGAAAATACTATATACTTTTTAATAAGCATATATGAAAGTTATGCATTTTAGAAACAGCATAAATATTTGTGTACCTGAGGCATTGCTTGAATAGCCTACGGAAAGCTTCTACTAGCATACTTCCCATGGAACTATTAATTCTGACTCAAATTAATTAATTACTCAAATGTGGGTCCTGGTAAACTTCAAAATATTTTTGACACTCTCTCCCCTGTTGTGTAAAAGGGTCCTCACATTTGGTTCATGGTTTTTCTTTTTTCTCTTGTATAAGCATCACCCTTATTACTCTGTTTCCAGCTCTGGCTAGTAATTTACCTTAATTTCTTAGCTTTTTATAAGTGCATCTAATATGGTAGAATGTTGGTTTGGTTTGGGGTTTTTTGTCAGATTTTTTTTTTTGGGGGGTGGGGTGGGGTTGTTTTTTTTGGTTTTGTTCGTTTACTTTTGGGGGGTGGGGGGGCTTCATGGATCTAGAAATTTTCATATCATACCCCAGATATTTATTTTGAAGATAATAAAACAAAGCATCCCATAAATGTAATTCTATAGTCTTTTTCTACAATCAGAAGACAAAGACACTTACAAAGACAAGGTATTTTGACTGCACTAGGCAAAAGTTTAAGGGCAGAATTTTTTGTCTCTACTCAATGAAAATAAGATCATGTCTTTAAGTGTCTAAAGTGTCTTTAAATGCCTAAAGTTAAGGGTAGATGGATCCTATCTCATATGCTTTGTTCAATCTAAACAAAGAACCTACTCTTTCTAGAAAGTGATGGCATTGTTGCATGCAGACTGTGTAGATATCACTCCAGATGCAAAATGCAAGATACAAGAAAAGTTGACTTTCCTAGCACAGGATACTGCACCCTGCTCCTCTTACAGACAATTCCAGATCTGTTATAGAATGCAGAGAGAGGAACAGTGAAATATTACCATTTTTTTTTACAGATACAATACACAATCCTTTACAGAGCCACAATCCAAATCATAAAATTCAGTCGACTGCTTTTTACCTGTACATGCTTACAGGAAACTCAGTTCAACAGTTGCTTACATGAAGAAAAGGGGGAAAAAAGCCAAAACCACCAAACAGGAAAAAAAAAATAGGACTGATATTTTCTGCCCACAAAAATCTAAGGTCAAATTAGGTGCTAAATTTGCTATTTCCCATGGGCCCCACAATAATCCTGTTCCTTCCTTTATTATCAGTTACGCAGTTCTAGCTGAAGCTCTTCAAGGCAACTCCTTCATGGTCCCATCAGTCAGAGACCTGAGTGCCCTGCCCTTTGGTAGGGTCACTAATATCTACTGTTCCACAGGATTTATGGGTTTGGGTTTTTATGCTTACTTACTATTAACCATATATCCTAAGACATGTCCTTATAAAGCAGATGTTCTCTCATGCAGCACATCAGATTTGTGGAGCAGAATCAACATAACCTACTATATTTTCACTCCAGTGATGCATACATGTTTTAGGATGCGAAAGTCTAACTTACCAGACAAAATTTTTATTGAGAACCCTAACCAAGTAGAAAGAGCAGCTGTTTTTGACATGCCTTGTTCTCACAGAGCTGTTGTAAGGCTCTCAGTTGTTGGGGAATGTTGGAGCTCCCACAACATCACCATAGCAACAGATCCTCACTGCCAGACAACTTTTAATTGCCAAATGCAACATATGAAATTAAATCTAACACAGTCCTTGCCACTTTCTAAATCTAAACCATGTCCATGAGAATCAGTTGCAGTGAAATTCTTTAATAAACTTCTACAAATATCTGGCATTTCTTCATTTTTCAAGACCGGATTTCTTATTGCAGGGCATGAGTTTTTGCCATTTATTAAAATTGTATTTTTGAAGGTTGATTTGTTTGAGTTTGATTTGCTAGGGTCTAGTGGGCAAAGGTTGACGTTTTGTGAATGTCATGACCTCCTAAGAAGATACCACTCATGTAGATCTATTGAGTTAGCCTTATACTAAGTAGCATTGGTCTTGCAAATATGGTAGCTATGGAAACATGGAACTTCCTGTGACCACTAAAATTGTATAGGTGGCTAGACTGCACAGAGCTGCTGTGAGCCGGACCTGAAAAACTACCTGGTCAAGTTAGGGTTTGATGAATGCAGCACAGAACATGATTGAATACCTGAGAGATTTTCTATCTATAAAATAACATATAGAACAATCCAGTGTTTATAACGTGTTGCAATGAATGCACTGCTCTGAGAAACATGAAATGCAAGAACAACTAACTGTATTTAACAAAGATGGATGTTAAAAAGGAATATGTTCCTTAAAAGTTTTGTAGATGTGTAGTATGTGGTCTACCTTTGGTTTCCAACTTACAAAACTTCTTTTGTTTACTTAAAAAATACAGTTCTATAGAAAAAAAGTACAGAATTTTAAATGCCTATGAAAAAAAATTGCTACCAGAATGTTTCAAAAGAGGTTATTTGTTATATGTAGGTTTCATACCAATCGCTCCTTTTTCACATGCAGAATTTTAATCACAGAAGCAGCGAAAGGCAATTTCTACTTACAAAGAGTGCCATCAGTGGCTTTAATTTCTGAGACTAGGTAGATATATAAACAAAGAAATGTGGTATAAACTCTTCTTGTTTATTAAATAAAAAGCAAATTGTATGGGGGGGGGGGGGGGCGGGAAAGAGCTTCATCTTCACATCCCTCTGATTAGAACTGATATTTTCATTTAGATTCTGGATAATAAAGTCTCTAAGCCATGAAACCACAAGGCAAATTTTGAGGTGATTAAAGCCTTAGGCCTATTGCTGTAGAAAATGACCTTATTTAGGAAACAACAATTTGATGCTAATAGATTTTGAAAAAGAATAGACAAAAGAGCTTTCTCAATGTTTGCTTACTTTTCTCTGCGGAAACAAGAGTTTGTTTACAAGTATTGTTCTCATTACATAGGCTAAATAGTAATGGGTGCATTTGATTTAATTACATTTAATTAAATTTCATTACATTTAATTACAGTGAATTAGCACATTAGTTTGCTGTGCATTCCTGTATAGTTCTAGTCTGATGTTTAGATCCAGAATCACAAAACAACTAAAACGCACAAACTCTTATCTAGGTCAGTTCTAGGGTAGTTCTCTAGAGTATTTTTTAAAAAAAACACCTCACCGTGAATGTTGGATAGAAGTTTCCAAGAGTATGTTATGAAGTTCCTTAGCTAATAATAATATCCACTTTTCTTAAGGCTTGGAACTATTGTCATTTTTGCCATGCTTAGATCTCTATCCTCTTTTGCAACTCTGTCTAGCCAGAACTCCCAAAGTAAATGATATTCTGATTAAGGTCCAATGACCCTTACAAGCCCTGTCTTAGCATGTTCAGCACATACTAATAATAAGTCCTAGGTAGAATAGAGAAGATACAGCTCTTTCTATTAAAATATATATATATAGGGAGAGAGAGAGGACGAGAAGTGTGTTTTAAGTCTTCCTTAACAATAACTGAAGGTATAGTGCATAGACATGATTCTGAAAATCTTTATTCTACACATTCATCAATTAGAGACACTCAAAACTTATTTGCTTTTGCAAAATCATACAGGGATAGTAAGAGACAGGCATTTGTGAGAAAACAGTGATTTCTTGCCTTTTTGAATTTCTAGCTAACAAAAAAAAATACTACTAATCAGTAGTGATTATCACTTTCTATTGTCCACGCAAGAGTGTATCATTTCAGCTGAAATTATTTCCTTCCTCCTTTTCATCTCACAATCCAAAAATATCAGGTAAGGAATTCAATAATATACAGGGAATTTGTAAGGTAGGTGTCTCTGACAGGTTACTGTTTCTAGAATTTATGTAAAAATGTGAGCTATGTCACTGACTATATTCATATTATATCAAGTTAATGTAGATGTTTCTATTATTATACAAAAGCAATGTTGGGGTTTTTTTTCCTCTTAAAGTTTCCCTACCCCATAATCTATGCACATTTTAACATTTGAATAATATTCAAGTTTGGGGAATAAATATGAGCTATTTTCCTCAGGTTACTTGCATCAAGACATAAAAATGGTGGAACTAAGAGTAACAAAGAGACTATGCATAATAATCAAAGGACAGCAAAACAACTGCACAGATTTACTATAGAATTAGAAAGAAAAAAAAGTAAGACCACATAAATTTAGCCTCTTTTACTTAAAAAAAGGAAAATTAAACCACTTAAATTTGCCTTTTATATCTGTGTAGGTAGCAGTGGCTGCATGATACTAAACAGAGAGAGTTAGAAAGGGGTCTTTTTATGTGTAAGTTTAAGAAAATCTATGTCCTATATTGTTTTCATTTTGTTAATAATCACCCTGCAATCAGCTATATTACATTAAATGAACATGACTCAAACAAGTGGCAGGAACATTTTACTTAGCAGCAGAAACAACATTCGAATAAGGAGTTCTCAATCTACCCTATTTTTGTCAATTTGTACTAAATGCCTTTAAAAGTTTCAACAGCCTTTTTTAGAGCACTTTTATTTTAAAGAGCTTGAAGGCCTCAGTAGGATTTGGGTGGAATTCTCTTTTAGAATGTCTTTAAAATCCAAATCAATGTTATCTCTACAGCAAGTATTCCATATAGTTTTTAGTCTAAAGATTTATAGCAGCTAAAGAAACTGGCTATGGTGGAGTGTAAAGCCACATTTATAAGAAGCTTTTTTTATTATGGTATTTTATTCAGTACAATATCCCACAAAGTTTTTTCACCTCCCAAGGATATCCATTATTAATTAGCTTATGGCAATTATCTTTGACAGGAGAAAGTGTTATGAAGCAAGTTGTTTTTAAATTAAATTAGATTTCCTCTAACAATTTTTAGTGTAGCCTAAAAACATCCCATTTTCATAAGCAGTGAATGTGCAAGGAAAAGGGAATGAAAATTAATCAGAATTAATTTTGCCTTTTTTTATATGCTGCATCTAGACTCTTTGAAATGTTCACAAACAATCTGAACTGTACTGCAACTACAAAACTTTCTTATCTGAGAATATTACAACCTGTTCCTGTAATATGAGGATAAATTCATAACTTTCCAGTTAACATTTCTTGCTTTTCTCTTTACCTTTCTGGTTCATCTGTTTTCTTGTTTTTGAAGGACAATTTCTCTAGATAACATCACCATTTTTAACCAGACTTTATATTTCAAGACAATTTACTCCAGAAGCACGCATTTTTAAGTCATCCATTTAATGCTCTTCCTTTGGAGGTTTCCCAAAAGCATCCACAAAAGTGGATCTGTTTATTCTGCATTTGTTGGGTTTTTATCACTTTAAAATACAGACACAGAGAATTTTTAGCCAATTACTGACAATTTCAAGAAAACACTTGGTATAGGATTTCAGCCATCTGTGATCTAAAGACAGTGTGCTGTAACATAGCTGTGTGATGTTAGTTTTTTTGAGAAAATCATTCTGAAGGTGTGAAAAATTATATTAGCTAAAAAAACCCAGAGAGCATAAATGTGAAAACGCAGGAGAAGTTTAGACATAAGATAGTAATTATTAGGAGTGCAAAGACACAGGAGGCACAATACTAGCTGGAAGCCATAAAATCTTCAGGAAACAAATAAATAATTGGAAGATGCTAACTTGAAAGCATAAATCAGCCTTCTTCAGGAAATATTTCACAATTCCCCAATTATGATGACTACCCAACCAGCAGAAATTCACTGTGTATTTTATTTGTACTGTGGAGCATGTTAATGTGTAGCCTGTGCTGCTTGTTAGTGACTGGAACTTGATATCTATCATGCACAATTGAAAATAAACAATTGCACTGTACACTCTGGACTTCACAAATATTGCCTGAATTATTTGTGTGCCACAAAACTTACTCAATAAAAATGATTTAGAGAATAATTGCAAAATTTCTGCTGAATCTGTGCTGAAATACACCATCATCCTTGCATCCTAGCGGTCATATTTTGACTAAAGACTAAAGAACATGGACATCAGTAAAGCAAGGTCTGACATTTAGTGGTTACCCACCTAGAACAAGTGTCACTCTTTCCTTCAAGCAAGCCAACAGACAGGAAGAAGTATAAACAAAATCTTCAGACCAGTATTAATCCCACAGAGTTTACAGAAAAATATTACATCCTAAAAGGGTTAGTAAAGGCAAAGTAAACAAAACATTGATTCATCCACTACATTGGACATGCTATATAGCAAAAAAAAATCAAGCTACATATATTTCTAATATACATATTTATTGTTCTTGACTTTTCAAGAGTGTTAACTTTTAGGTGATTCTTTCAAATTCAACTTGAAACAATCTCACAAAGAGAGAGCAGAATAGGATTCCCCTATTCAGTCATAAGTCCTAGTATAAGAAAATCCATTGTGAGAGGAGACTAAGAGACAGATTCTGATTCACAGTATGTTTCACCTCTGTTACATCAGCTTTAGGAGCAGATCGTAGACTCTACCTAAGTCAGACTTCTTTTGATTTGAGAGAGATAAGCGTTAAAGAAATTTAAGTTGTTCACCTAGCTCTGCAGAGTGTTTAAGATACATTTGTCAACACAACAGGATATAAGTGCTCCAACTTCTCTGAAGCATGCAAATGCCACTTGGGAGTTATCACAAGGTCTGAAGAAGGGTTTTATTCAACTCAAGTTACAAAAGCTTGAGGTTTCACCAGCTCTATGAAAACTGGAGGAACACAATATGAAGCATAAAGCCACTTTTCCCTGTTTTATTTGAATTCTGAAGTGATTAAAGTAGCCAAGTGAGGGCTGATGATCAGACTGCATATGTGCTCCTGAGGGGGGGAAAAAAATAAATGTAAGTGAACAGAAAAGCTGGCAACCTTCTGGTATAAATTTAGCAAGTAAAATAGGTCTGAGTGAAACTTTCCTACCAAACACTTTTGAAACAAAACCAGATTTTCAGTAAAATGATCCTTATCAGCAATATCCTCCATATAAAATTATACAGCTACTCAGGAAAATGGGAAAAAAAATTAAGGGGTACCAGGGAGCAGAGATGGGGGGAAGAGATGTGAAAGTGAAAAGGTTTGTTTGGTTTTTTTTTAAGTTGTCATTATTAGTTTGCTGGAAAAGTTTTTACATCCATGCCATCTAATAATGTAGGCTTTCTCTTTCTCTTTTTTTTAATTAAATAATTCAGGAAATGTTGTATAATGTTTAAAGATTAGCTAAATCTTCACTATAATTCCCTTGTGGCTCTTGCTTAAGGATTCCTAGCTGTCAAGTTGTTCTTTATAACATCAAAGGACTAAGAAGAAACAATGCAATGCATGGTGGTTCTTACCACAAATTCTGTATGAGCTGCAAAGTGGCTTTGTGAAACTGGCAATATATAAATAATTAAAAATAAATAAATAAGATCACAGACATACTAGCATTCAGAAGGATGTTTCCAAGAAGTCAAGTTGAATTTAATTAAGGATTGCAAAAAGAAGGAATGAAAAATTAGTAAACAAGATACCTGGTGAAGAGAGACCACATAAGCAATTAAGCTTTTAAAATCCAAGATTAGTATGTGAAACCATGGCATTAAAGTCACGTCTTTTTCACTCCCCACATTCACATTTTAAAGATTGAAATATCAACTCTGTTCCTGAGAATGACATATCATCTACAGTAGACACTTAACTCTGCCCATAGTAAGAGTTGTGTTAGCGATTTGCCAGCTCAACCCAGGGCAATATAGCAGCTGCTAAACCAAAAGAGTGCCATTGACTAACCTTATCAGCAATAATTTTCAGAATTTTACTTTAATCTTCTTTGAGTTTAAACACTGACAGAGAAATATATTTGAGGACCTTTAATTTTTTTCTGGAAGACTGATTGTAAAAAATAGTTCCAAACCCAACAAATATTTTTGGTGTGAATCTTCACACAGGACCATTTTTGTTAGAGTTACTCATCCAGTTTGCAAACATACTGTGCATTCTTATAGTTCAGCAGCAGCACACAAGCATCTAAATGTATGAGCATCTTGTGGTTAACAGAACAAAATACTGGTTGGTGCCATACAGCTGGCTTATCTGTGAGACCCAGCTATCATTGGAAAAGAGAGAACAAATCACAGAGTGGTAGTGAATTATCCTTACATTCAAAACAAGCCATTAAGCAAGCTTTTCATAAGTCAAATTTTCACTGAGTCAAATAGAAGTATTGCCTGTACAAAGGGTCTTGCAACAAGTCTCCAGCACATATTTTTGTGCATAGAGAGAAAAGAAAGAACACATTTCAAGTAATGTTTCTATTTATATGTGCTGTTTAAGAATTGCCCAATTTGCAGCTGCAGATTTAAAGCATATGACCTGGTTTTCCCAGTGATTGTTCAGAGCTTTAATTCATTCCCTTTACAAAATGTTTCTTTAATTATGTTCAGTGTTAAAAATACTTTATCTTCTTGATTAGCTAATTACTACTTGCCATTCCCTAGTTACTATTTAGGAATGTGCTGTTGTTTGTTTGTCTATATATGCCTAATTTCTAGTTTTCAATAATCTTTCTGACATTTAATTCTTCATCTTTCTCCTTCTTGCATGGGATTGTTTGCAACATTTTCAGTCAGCTTATCAAAGCATTTGCTGACAGAGATTTACTACATGTCTGTTTTTCAGTGTTGCCTTAATAATTCATGCTAGAAATGTTATTTAACCACAGTCTACTCACTGTTCTTGAGGTTCTGAAGAAGCGGGTATTATATTTTCATTCTTTGCAAAAATGTTTTCATGCACAGAATGCTCAGTTCTTTGCTGGTCTCTGATATAATTTTTTCACTACTAAAATAGCTTGCTTTTATACTCTATACAAAGTGTAGAACAGAATCATAGGAACATGAAAATATATGATGTGGAAAACAGAAAGCCAGAAGGACTTTAGATATAGACCCTTATTTTCAAAGATATTGAGGGTGAGAAATTAGCAGACAAAGGCAAATAGAGAGGAAAAAAAAAGGATAATATTTGCTGCTAAAAGTGGTAAGTAACGTATACAGGAATATACACAAACAACAAGGTACTACAGAGAACAAAGTCTTAATTTCAGAAGTATCAAGATAGAGGGGAAAAAAGTACAAAAAATAGAATTTAAGTTAGGAAAATACAGCACATAAATTAAGGAACTTCATTAAATATATATCTCATTTGATGTTGAAACAGTTGCAAATAGTGTAGTATTGATTTAATAATGTTTTTTGATACTTCAAGATGACAGGTGCAAGAGTTGAGTCATAACAGATAAAATTTTGAAACTTACCTAAAAGGATGTTGCTAAAGTGGAAAATAAAAGTGTAAATGAGTACTTGAAACATAAACTGCACCAACTTGAGACCAAGCTCACCAGTCTCACCAGCATGCCACATGATCAGTTTCTGATATATTTCAAAATTCTAATAGGAAATTATTTCATTGATGTAATTTCAGGTGTGGATGATGAAGAAGAACAAAAAGGTTTATTCTGAATGGGTGAAATATGGAGCACCAGTAGATTATTGGTATAAAAATAAGCATAGGAAGGAGGATTCTACCAACCACCTTAAATAAGATATTAACTGAAGTGCTTTCTATGCATAAAAGATTTTTTTTGTTTCTGTCTTTTTGAGGGACCATAAATCAGAATGAATTATATAAATGCTCTTTATTATTCAAAACAATGCAAAACAAAAACATAGTGAAGATCAAAAGATTGAAGGAATATTAGCTTCTATATTTGTTTGAAGTGAAATGCATTAAAATTATGCTTGAAATTATGATAGTTTTGATATTTTATTCTTCCAATGAGTATTTCACCATAAAGAGTGGGATTAGTGATCTGAGTCTTATCATGAAGCTTTAGATGATACTTTAAGCATCACAAGTCCCTGATTACAAAGTTGATGAAGAATATGGAAACCTGTAACAGGGGAAAAAAAAGCAACATTGTATTTTCCCTAAGATATATCGTTCTGTTTTTTATTGGGTTACATCTATTTATTTCTGATGGATTGACAGCAAAGGACACCATATCATCATTTTTAAGTAAAGGGTTTTTTTCAAAGAACACTAAAGATATTAGAAACAGTTTCTCAAATAAGGGTGTAATAATGAATCCAGCTGCTTATTCACATAATTAGTTGATCAGTATTGAAATTAATTTTAAAGTAGATGAAACTCCACATCAGCTGTGACCTTTTCTGCGAGTCTTTCCTTAGCATAAGCAAAGGGATTTGACTTGAACCTGCTAAATGTTGATTTGATGTCAATCACACCCTGAATTACACAGGATCTATGCAAAGAAGGAGAAGATCCTCAGTTATGAATGTATATAATGAGAATGAATGTAGCAATACTATGACTACAAATACAAATGTTTTCCCTTGCACAAGAATGACAATGTAATTGATGTTGTGATCATTTGTGAGGAATAAAACTGTTATAGTTAAAAGTGATTTTCAGGGTTTAAGATAATGTGAAATGTTGAACCAGATGATCCTTGAGGTCCCTTCCAACTTAGCATTCTATTATTCTATAATACATAATCATAGCTTAGAAGAGAGAATAAAATATCTCCATATTTGTAACAGTGAATAGAATAAGAAAACGACTGACTATATTACTTCAAAAGAATATACTGCAGAAGACTAGTCACTGTTATTGTAAGAGACTAGATGTCTGGAAACTAGTAAGTGGGAAACTCTTCAACTCTGGATAGAGAATCCATATAAAGTGGAAAATTAGTTTTAATGTGCCATGGTCAAGAGAGATTATGGACAGATTGAAGAAAAGAAAGTACTTTTATCAGTATGGAATGAAGATTATGGTCAAGTGAATGAAATGAATGAAAGGATTAAGGGAGACAAGCATGAAGAGGAACCTGAAAGATGTTTTTCCAAGTGTTTTCTCCATATATAATTTTTAAAGAAGTATTTTTAAAGGAGAATACTAGTGAGACCTAGTGTTTTCATAGTTGTGCAGTTGCATTTTTTTTTCATTCTAGAGGTGGAATTTTCTGAATATGGAAATCACAGACCATTGTTAGAGAATATTTTACCTACTGTATATTTGAAAAACAGCTATGACAATTATTAAATATATTTCCCTATCATGAATGATATTAATTTACATAGCCATTTGTGGTAGTGAGTGTAATAGCCTTCTAACTTTAACAAATTAAATGAATTTCTATTACCTGTAAGAATGATGAGGAAATTCAGAGGTGCCTAGGTGGGTCAAAGCACCTTTTGTAAATACAAGTTCTGGCACTTGGATGAAATCTTTGCATGGTAATATATTGTCTTTTCTCTGAGAAGTCGGAGCTTCCTATTATTTTGACCCATTCCAACCTGTCTAATAAAAATTTGCAACAATTTTTAATTTTTTCCCACAACTTATTCTCTATCCTATGATGAACAGGCAAAATATTAGGTACTAAAAAAAAGATTCCATTGTTTTCTGCCTTTACATGAAACTTTCTGTGTTCTCTCCCATTTTGCTACATTTAACATTCAGATATTAATTATATATTTCCTGTTATGATTTTATTTTCTTTGTTCATTCTTTTTCATCCCCCACAGTAATATATTACACTAAGAAAATGTTAAAATGTAAGAATTTCCCAGTAGCAATTATAACTTTGAAAGGGCAAGTCCACAGGCAGCATGATATTGGCTAATATCTTTTAAGGCACAGTGGAATTCTTCAGTTTAATTGCTTAAAATATTACTGTCCAGCCTTTGACTTTATTAGCATAGATTCTATGAGGTATATCAAGGACACATAATTGCTACTAAGAAATTTAGACAGTGGCAGGATTTTTTTGTTGTTACGTGTACAAAATATGCCCTGTACATTTTAGTGCACCAAGAAGTGACATATGCATCCATGCTCTCTGTTACACTAAAACATCTGGATAAGAGATAACAATCTACAATTAATGAGAAAATCATGGAAGCAAGTGTAAAGAAAAGAGCAGGGATACCCAAACAAGACAGAAAACAAAATAGTCAAAAAAGTTGAAAGGAAGCCAACCTCAAATAAGCCTGGGAAAGGCACAGAAGGCACTAGAACTCCCAATGAGGTTTCAGATTTGTGAGATTGCTGGTGGCACAGCTCACATGATTGGGGTGCAATGAGGAAGAGGAACTGCAACAAGGAATGATGGGCAAGAAATTTGAGGAATGTGAAGGAGCAGTTTGGATGTATGAAGATCTCATGTGGGACAGACAACAGATTGGCTGAAAAATTGTGGGGCATGATCAGAAAAGAGGCTAATAAAGGTTGTCATCACATTGAGAGTTTGTTACATTCCACCTGATTGAGGGTTGTTGTGGAGGAATTCAATATCTGACACCTGCTAAAGAACAACATGACAGATGCAAGAAGTCAAGAAGATTTCTGAAGTGTTTTAGGGACACTTGGTCAAACAGGTTGTGACTCACAACTGTAGTTCAAAGCTTTTAAAAATACTTTTGACTCTATTTCCCTCCCACAGTGTTGTACCTATGGTTAGTCATTGTGGTCTGGATGGGCAGATAAAAAGACAGGTAAAAATCAAGTTGAATGATTAGACTCAGAGGAGAGCAGTTAATGGATCATACCAAATCTGGAAGACATTAACAAATGGAGTACTGCATGGGTGTCTTCCTGGGCACATCTTGTTTAATGTCTCTATCAGTGATCAGGTGACAGATTGCTTGCTCATGAAATATGTAGATGACATCAGGACAGGGAGACCTTAAACACATGTCAAATAGGATGTAGATAGACTGGAGGAATGGGCAAAAAGTGATTGGTGATATCCAATAAGAATATCCCAAGTCCTGCACTAAAAGAAGAAGAATCCCTTGTAATGATACAGACTAGGTACTTCCTGACTTGAGCCACCTGGCTCTGCAGAAAAGGCTTTGGGATTCCTGACACACAGGAAACTGTGCATGAACCAGGAGTGGGATATAGCAGCAAAGTGGCCCAACACAATCCAGGGTTGTATTAGCATAAGCACAGTCTGCCATTCAAGGGAAGTGATTACTCTCTTTAACTCATTAGATCACATTTTGATACTACAACCTGTTTGGGAATATTGAGTAAAAGAAAGACATCACTAGCCCCAAGAGATAGGTCTATTGAGAATCAGGAGCTGGAGCACTTGCTTTGTGAAGACAGGCTGAGGAAACCTGTCAAGTTCAGCCAGGAGACAGATCTGGGGGGACCTTAAGACCCATCAGTACCTGTAGTGAGGCTATCAAGAAGATCAAAGGATTTCCAATGGCACACAGATCCAATGGAATAAGAGACAATGCACATAAATTAAAACAGGAAATGTTCAAAATGAATATAAGAAATATCTTTTCACTATGGGAGCAATCAACCTCTCATACAGTAAACTGTCCTCATAGGCATTCCAGACTTACTGGATAAAGCCTGAACAGCTTGAGAGTTGACCTCGGAGCTGACCCCACTTTGATCAGGAGTTTGGAATGGAGACTGCCTGAGGTCCCTTTTGCCCTGAATTTCTCAATGATTCTGTGATTCTATGAAGAGGTTCATGTCTGAATAGCTATGGCATTCAAGAAGTCAAGATCTGAAGCCACTGTCTTTATTACAAAGAAAGCATGACTTAGTGAAGTCCTAAATCTGCGCACATAGACATTCAGATGAATAAATGATTCTGGCACAAAATCAAGTATATTTCAGATAAGTTTCAAGTGACCAGAATATATATCCTTCTGATGAATAGAAATAGTTATTACTTCTTTTCACATCTAAGAGATCATGATATAGAATTACTTAGGTAGAAAAATGGGAAAATATGTGGCCTTGACTATCACTACCTTCCCCCACTACCTGTAACAAGATCCCTCTAAAACAACACAACAAAAAGAACTTTCCATACATATATCAACTATCATGCCTTCGTTCTCTTAGAAACTGCTTCTGGACTGGATTGTTGATAAATGCAGATTTGCATAGCAAATTTTATAGTTAGTGAATCTTACTGGATGACATTTTCTGCTATCTCAAAGCATTCTCAGGGAATAGTCCATGAGGAAGATACTGCATGTGTAATGCTTCTTTGATCCATTTTGTAACAAAAGATGAGACACCCTGTCACACACACTGTGTTTGCAAAATCATTTTTCCTGAGGATCCCACATCTCCACAAAGAAAATACAGTGAATTAGAATTGATTTTAACTTATTTAGCCTTTGCACTAGAGCTTTTGCTGGGAGACCTTTACATTAGCTAAATATAAATCAAAATTAGAATATCTCAAATACAGAGATTTAAAGTTATTCTAAGACTGTATATCAATTCTCCATACTGCTTTGCTAATCCTTATCTTGATTTTTTACAGAGTTATGCCAAACAAGGTTTTAAAAGTCATTTTCCTATACAAGTTACAGTGCTGTTTATCAAAGACATACTTTATCTTCTTTTTGAAAAGTGCAAGTTTATGTGAATCACTCACATCATGTCGAAGCCTAAATCTAAAATGTGTATTGAGAAATTCAGTCATATTTCAACTCAGTGCTGATTAAACAACTACATAATACACATATGTGAGACATTGGAATCACTAGAACTAGGCATATAAGATGTGAAAACCTGTTTTATTATAGCAAAATTATCTCTATTTCAGCTTGGCTAGTTAAAATGCTCTACAAGTGAAAGAAATGCTGAAATGTGTGAAGCAATAATTTTTCAGTGTATTTTTCGTATTAAAAATTAGGAATAAAGTTCAAGAAAGGGAGTACAGTGGATGCACTGTAAAAACTCAAAATAATTTCCCAAGACAATCAATGAGGATCTTTATTTGCCCCAGGTTAAAATTTGTGTAATATCAACAGTACTTTTGGGTGCTTCGTAAAGGTATTTTTATAAAGCTTTGGAATATCATTATGGTAGAATGTTTCAGGACAGTATATGTAAATGTAAACATAAAACATAAATATCTGCTGCTTATTTCCTTTTAAACCAGATCTTTAGTAATTGTACAGCAGAGCTAAAGACGTGACCAAATCTTCCTTCTTGAAATTCTCATGGCCACATAATTAAAGCCAAACTCCCTCCACTTTAAACATGGAAATTTTTTGTTAACAGTTCAAGGTTTTATGATCACACAGTAACCCTGAAATGCTTTTGCCTCAAGGGTCCCTGATTGAAATACAGATTTCTTTGAAAGTCATGTGTGTGCTAATTAATATATTAATACACAATAGCTTTAAAAGTAGGTACACAGATTTCTGAGTCAAACTAATTCCAATAATATGAGGATAACTTTACTTTTCTTAAAGCTAGACTAGCCAACAGTCCTGTTACTGCTCTCTCTCTTCTCATTTCAAACATAACAAAGAAATGTATAAGCAACTGAAGGCCATAAAGCACTTTTAAAATCTATTCCCATTTAAGAAATTCCTCTTATACAATCAATATTTTTTATAACTTCAATGAAAGAAGAGGTGAGAATGGAAGAAAAGAGTAGGATAGAATACTTAAATTCCTATAGGGCTTTGACATAATTGACTCTCCTATCAAAAAAGAAAAGATAGATTCACAACAGAAAAGTAAGAAACAAATATATTTTTCTACTAATCCATCCTGGTTCTATACTTTGTGATCAATACTAGACAAAAAAATTTTCCCTGTATAATCGTTTGTATATTTTTCCCAATATTCATTTCACAGGATGAAGTCCTCTTTCATCAATGTGTATAAATACTGTGCAATTAAGTGGCAGCTGTCCAGGTTTCTCATTTTCCTTTTATTAAGTACATAGGTTCTCATTCAATACAGAAAAAATATCCTCTTCTGAAGTCACAGACTCTTTTACATTACCCATTCTGTGATATTGTTGTCCACCTTACATTTGAAAATTTCTCAATAATAACAAGCATGTGAGGTGTTTGGTTTTTTACACCATTTCCATATTCTGTTTAGAAAGAATCTGCTCTATGCCATCATCCATATTCAGATCACAGTTTTCATTTATTTCAGTTTTATATTTCAATGTTGAATATTTATGTTATGGTATAGGCAGACACTTTAGGTACATTTTGAGGCACTGCATCCTTTTCCCTGATGTGGATTCAGTCCTTGAGCAATTCTGCTTGCCTCTGCCTGCCTGTCTTATAAAAGTGTGAGAGAACAGGGAAGAAGTGTCTGTGTGTAAATGCATGTGTGCATGTGTATGTGTGGGTATACTGAGAGGAATGAGGGAAAGAAAAAATTTGACTTGAGTGTCCTACTCATTATTTCATAGGAAATTTATGGCAGAGTCCTGTTCTCAACGGTACTCATATAGAATCAAAAAATCACCAAATCAATTAGGTTGGAAAAGATCTTTAAGATCACTGAGTTCAACCATTGACCAACCACTAAATCCAACACTAAACCATGTCCCTAAGTGCCACATCTACATATCTTTTAAACACCACCAAGAATGGTGTCTCAACCACTTCCCTGAGAGGTCTCTTCCAAAGTTTGGCAACACATGAAGAAATTTTTCCTAATATCAAATCTAAACTTCCCTGATTCAATCTGAAGCCATTTTCTCTTGTCTTATCACTTGTTACTTGGAAGAAAGGACTGAGTCCCACCTGCCTACAACATCCTTTCAGATAGTTGCAGAAAGGAATAAGGTCCCTGCTGAGCCTCCTTTACTTCAGGCTCTTCCAAGTACCCTCAGCTACTCCTCATAGGACTTCTACTCTAAACCCTTCACCAACTTCACTGCCCTTTTTTGGATAAGACCCAGTGCCTCAAAGACTTTCTTGTACTGAGGGCCCAAAACTGTGCACAGGATTTGAGATACGGCCTCACCAGTGCCAAGCATACTCGGTTGATCACTAGTCCTAGTCCTAGCCCTAGTCCTGTTCACCACAGTATTTCTGATAAAAACCAGGATGTACTTGACCTTCTTGGCCACCTGGAAATGCACTGGCTCATGTTTAGCTGGATGTTGACCCACACCCTCAGGTTCTTTGCTGCTGAGCAGCTTTCCAGACATTCTCCCTCACACCTTTAGTGTTGTAAGGGGTTATGGAGATTGAAGTGCAGGACCTGGCACTGGACCTTGTTGAACCTTATACAATTGGATTCATTCCATTTATCCAGCCTGTCCAGATCCCCCTGCACTCTTTCAACCCTCCAACAGAATGACATTCTTGCCGAACTTTGCATTATCTGCCAACTTGCTGAGGGTGCACTTGATCCACTTGTCCGGATCATCCAGCTTTTTACAGCAGAAGGGTCTTAGAGATAAAGAACATCCTTTGTTTCCTTCATTGTTGTTGAAGGACCATGTTGTGTATAAAAAAAGATGGGTGCTGTTGTATAAAAGAAGAAAAAAATCATCACTGTAGTTGTACTCTGTATCATGAAACTTAAAAAAGGAAGCTAAATAAGGATCCAATAAGGCCGACATGTCATGAAATATTATGGGTATTTAATATATCAACACTGTTAACATAGATTACTTGTGTGTGATTTTCCAACCTTTAAAAGAACAAACTGTAAATGCCAGCAGTTTAGCTGCATGGCAAACAGTGCATTAATATTAATGATAGCATGGATCATATAAAAGATTGAAGTCTGAACCCCATAATAAACGCCTGTGCATTTGAGCTAATGTTGATAATTGATATCACTAGTGGGTTTTCTTTCTCTGTGTAGACAATTTAGAAAAGACACACATACAGTCAACACACTGACTGTAGAGGAACACTGACTCTCACTAGACCAGAGCTGCATGTTACATCCTGGAAAACAGGCTATACTAAAGATTTTGCTTCTTTTTCATCTGAACTTTAATTAATCCTTTTTCTAACTCTGTGTTTCGGACCTCATTTCCTTACTAAAGTTTAATATTAAATCTAAAATCCTTTTTGTTACTTCAAGATCTAGCTTACAAGACACCTTTTCTTCTACTCCCACTGAATCATGCCCTACCTCTCTCTAAGGCCTCTGGTTCCACATATTTATTTTATCCATTTACCATAGAATTTTTTTTGCTACCTCTGCATTCTAGTCTTAGCGCTAATAGGTCACAGGGGAATGTTTAAAACTGCAGATTCAAGGTTTTAATTTACCTATCTGATACCCTATACATCAAACTAAGAAAAATAGCAGTTTTGAGAAAACTATCCAACTACAACATTTGCCATATGGATTATGCAACATGCAAAAAAAAAATCTTGATTTTCCTCTGAAAATAAGTCTCTACTGAGGAAACGCAAGCTGTAGTTTTCTTGAGCAGAATGTAATTATATCAATCAGGTAGATTATTCATATTAAGAGGAAAAAGGATTACTAAGAAGTTTTCAAGTATATTTTTTTCTGAAGTAGGTGGAATATTTCCCCATTTTTAAACACAGGGTAGGATTTTTTTTTTTACTCTAATCTGGTTCACAAGTATAAACCTTATTTTTCTGAAAATGTGACTGGAGACATCCTCTATGAGTAGTGTGAAAAAAAAATCAGTTCACCAGGACTGAATATTTGAACAGAAGCACAGTGAAATAAATATCAAAAAAGTTAGACATTTTCAAATACATCTTGGAATGAGGGATTCTGTACCATAAGTCCACAGTACAATTAATGAAAAACAGATTATCTCTACACAAATTGAGGTTCATTACAAACACCACAATTTTAACTGAAAACCTAAAGGACAAATTAAAAAGATGTGTCTTTTTTGTTTGTAGTGCAAGTTACACACACTGCAAGAAGCACAGCATCAAATGTATCTCATGCCCAAGAAAGCAATAGAAGAAGTTATCTCTCCTCACAATTTTTTCCCTACCCCTTCTTCAGCCCACTCATATACTTCTTCCTTCCTCCAGTTCTGCTGAGCTCTCTTAAACTCCTCTGATTCAAGAGGACATTTCCAGCCCAATGGCGCTTCTGTAATTTTTTTCACCAAAGGGACTCCTAGGGCAGCATTCCCACACCTTACCTCTGCCTTTTCATCTGTTGTATTGGGGATGGTTAGAAGCAGGTTTAAAGGGAATGGTACTGGCACAGAAGCCACATCAGGATCAGTGAGCCACAGTTGTGTCTTTTAGTGCAGCATTAAACTAGTCTGATGTCAAATATTGCTCATTCAGAGCCAATTCAGCCCCAGCTGAAGTCAGCAGGAGTCTTGGATGGATTTCAGAGTTCTTCATATAAAGCCAGGAGGAAGCAAAACCTTCTTTTTTCCTTGTGTGAGCAAGATAAAAAAATGGAAATGGTAATGATTGATTATATAGGTCATTGTCAGTTCTGTGAACTATGTGTTATATATAATGCATTAGGCTAACCCTAAGGAAAAGTAGTTTGTGATGGGGAGTAGGGATGACTAAATTCTAGGTCCTGAAGTACTTGTTTTGTTCATCTTGATCTGAATAGCTCTTGTGTTTCACTGGGTCTTGGTAGCACAGATAAATTTAGATGCAAATTTTGCCTTAGATTTTCATTCCCAGGGCCTATTGACTTAAAAATGATCCGACTTAGCTAGGGCAGAATTCTATATATACACTTTTGAATTTTAGTAGAATATGTATCTATGTCCTAAGGTACTATATTCACTTTTCAATGTTGTTTTAACTTGCCATTTGTTATTTTTAATGCTTTTAAAATAAATATGCACCTCCAGAAGCAAAATAAATTTAAAAATGCCTATTCTCACTCTTTTTTTATTTTTGTATTAAGTATGCCCTGCATGCTCAATAGTGCATGATTAGGGAAGAAAGGCTTGGTTAGTACAACTTGTGGGTTTTGAGTCATTAAGAATAAGGCCCTGAAGAACAACTTGGAAGTGCACCTCAAATGAATATCAGAGCAATAAGCATAAATCATACGGAAATATATCTCTGTTGCATTCCTGAATAGATATAATGCTCAAACTAAGTAGAACAGAATCTGCAAAAGCCTGAAGTAACTGTAAAATTTAATTATCCACTTGGTTTTTATTTTGCTTTTGTTGTTGCATTGATTTTTGGTGTTTTTTATTTGGTTTATTGTTTTGGTTTTTTTTTTCTTTGCCTTTTAATTGTTTTGTAAAATCTGTTGCTGGCAGTGGGAAGAAGTAAGGCACAGAGTGAGGAAAATGTCTTCCAGGCATTTAGAAAAACCTATGTCCTCTCCAGAAATGCTTGATCTATTTGTGCTAGTACAATGAGGTGTTCCTTTGGCAAGAGAAGGTATACTAGGTGGTTCACAACACACAATTTATTTACAAGCTTCAACAGCTCAACTCCATTTTTTTTCCTGAAAGATAGAGGGAATGCAGCCAAGTGTAACATAAATATTCGAGTCGGATGTGTCTGTGTCAGATACCATCCTCAAAGGCATTTTACTTGGAGTGAGTGAATTGAAATCTCCAGATATTATTTCACACTGAGAGAAATATTATAATGAAAAAATGCAAATATTATAATGAAAAAATGCATTTAAAGAATAGATAGAGAGTTTGATTATTTATTTATCATAAGGCATAGCAATGCAATGTACTAAGCAATCTTTAAAAGACACAAGTAATAATCTATTTTGAACTTTTATTCCCTTATCAAAGAATGCAGACTTTCTATTTGCATGGCACCAGCTTTACAGTCAATAACATACTTTTAGTGAAAGGCAAATTGTCTATGACTGTGATTATTGAAGATTTGTTTCATCTTAATGGTACTTGATAATCAAATGTGTGTTTTCTCCTGACAGGTTGAATACTGGAATCCAAATGAATCACTAGATGTTCTTGCATGTTAATCTATTTTGGCCAGTCATGCCAGGATGAAACATGACATATCTGAGGTGTCTCACGAGGGATACAAAAGAAATAGCATATTTTCTTTGTAATACATTAGTAAATTCCATCGTAGAGCTAGAAATAAGAAATTGCTTTTGTTCCACTCAGTGCCTTGTTAGAAAAATTAAGATTTTTCAAGATAAAAGATTTGGCAAGATTAAGCTACTGCCAACATAACCAGGGCCATGAAATACTCTTTTTGAGAAAAGTAATAGGATGGGCTCAGCTGTGCAGCCTTAGATTTCCCCCTAGACTTTTCTCTTAGCAAGCAGAACTCAGCAGTGGGGGTGTTTACAGAACTACTTCTTCCCCATAAAGAGTGGCCAATTCAAGAATCATCCTTAAAGTAAAGTAACACTTAAACAATGATAAACACTGGTGGATGAGAGGTATGTAAGTGAATGTGGTAAGTCACTAAATTAATGAAATTAATTTTGTTTAGATTTTGACTTGCTTGGTTAATGGAAAGAATGTGACAGTGAAACTGTGAGGAGTTTGGAGAAGCATTTCAAGGTCTCATGTATTCTGTAGTATAATTACAAGAATTACATAATAAAAAAGCAGAGAGGTGATGCAAATGTTCATGTAAATCAATTAAAATTTTTTTCTAGAAATATTTACTTAAGTTCTTTCAAATTGTAACTATCTAGTAAAATATTCCTTTTGCAATTTTATCAAATATTCATGTAATTCCAGTTCACAGTTAAAAAGAAAAGAAATTAAAATTTGAAACAAATATTTGAAGAAAACATATGGTAGCATTTCTGCAGCTCCAGTGTGGTGTGAGGATGATGATTGAATGGAGTAAGAGTGATCTAATAAATGGAATATCCACAAAAGAATGGGAAAGATTCAGCAGAAGAAAAAGGAAAAGAAAGCATGTCTCACTTGTGTACTCTACTGTTAAATTTATGCTCGCTAATTGAATGTGCTGTCAAAAAAAAAAATCAATAATCAAGAGGTTCTGTTGATATTTATCAGTGTTTTATGTAAATAGTGTGTGGATGTAGCCAATTAAGTTTAGTAAAAAATTCCATTCTTTTTACTTTGGCGTTTGGACACTTGGAGCCTATGTCATTCACAGTTACTTTTATGTCAACCCATCATTCTCTCTATATAAATCTGTGTAACTGAAGAATTCATAGTATTCATGATCCACCACCAGAAAGAAAAGAAAACATCTCCCCCCAGTGAAAAAAAAAAAAACCAAAGAAGATAAGTATTACGGCAGCATTAAAAGAAATAGCATAATAGCACCATTTAGGTACTGTATTTCATTTTTTTCTCACAGGCCTGGCAGTGTGGAGACATGCAGTTCATGTAACTACTGAAATATCAGTTAAAAAAAAATGTTTTCATAGAATTTGAAATTCAAACAGCAATAATATGGCTACGAATCACAGTGGGAGCCCATGCTGATACAGACAGACTCTGTGTGCCAACATCTCACTACAGCTCTGATTGGTGGACTTGTTCATCTCTCACATGGTGCTGCTGGAGTTAGGGGAGGCTCTGATGTGAGGAAGGAGGCCGAAAAGAAAAGAGAACATGTTGAGGGGCAGACAGGGACTGACTGTGAAAACCAAGCCCCAAGTTGTTTGTTTTGGATGCAAAAGTATTAAGAATTCCTCTGTGGTTCTTTATTTCTTTTCTGCATATACCCAAACCATTAGAGAAAAACAAAAGTAGTCCAAAGCTTTGAGGAAGCCTCTCCCAGAAAATCCCAGTGTTTGGTTTGTGTTCCTCAGTGCATACCCTAATCACCTTATGAATTTATGCTGGGCAGATATAGACAAGGTTTCACTTATCTGAGTGATATTTTCCCGCAAGCTTTACCTGTGACACTTGTGCAGAATATTTTTCCACTAGACAATGCCTAAGTGATGTAAATATTAAAGATTCCTTTGGCTTTAAGAGACCCTTCCTGTCACTCCTCTTCTTACTTTGAAGCCACTGCTTGATAATACATCAATTAAAATGCCTAGACAGCAAGCAAAAACTGCACATATCCGTTACGGCTAAACAGCAGTGTTATGATACATTTACTGTATATTTGCGTCATTTCTTGGAAATTGCTTCAGGTGGAAAAAATACACATATAGTGCACACATGCAGCTATATAAATATCTATCTATATATATATATATATATATATATATATTGCATGAATGTGAATGACATAACAAAAAAAATTATAGCACACGATCTGTCTGAGACTAGGAAGCATAAGAAAAAATCCTGCACTTGCTAAGTACTTGGGTTAAAAGCAAATATTTAGACAGAATGTTTAAGTCAGTCCAAGAAACCACAAGCCTGAGGAGCCAATTGGTAGGTTTATAACTGCGCTGTATGATTTGATTTTGTATGAAAGTTTAGTACTGAAAGAATGATTCATGTTTAAATATTCGGAAAGAGAAATTGTTCCATTTTGGATAATGTCCAACAGCGAAAGCAGATTTAACTTCTGACAAGACTAAGTTTGTTAAAAGGATTTCAACATGTCAGTTCAGAGGAGAATTAATCTCTCATATATTTTCCATAGGTACTAAAAACAATACTTGTGATTTAAAAGTCAGGTGGCACTGCATATGATTTCAGAAATTATTTGGGTACTTTAAAGCTGGATAAATATGTAAACATTTGTATTGTTCTTGCTAAAGTTTGCTATCATAAGGCTTGTGATTTTCTATCATCTAGTGTGGTTTTTTTCAAATTCTTTAATATGTCTTTAAAGTCTTTTTCTTCTATGTGGAACAGAAGTTCCAAATAAGATATAATACCAGATAGACTCCTCCCCACTAGGATCCATAGTAAATCATTTGCAAAGCAACTAACTAATTAGTTTTCTTCTTTCTTAAAATGGCAGTTTATAACTATGCACTAATGAATTTAAGTAAAATTAAATATTTTTGTAACAATATTAAATTATCAATTTACTGATCACAAGAGATATTAAATAGAAAAAAAATCAATAGTACACAAATGCCAGACAATAAGTATAATAGCATAGCAGCAAAACTTTTCCAGAAATATAACTTGGAAAAAACAAACAAACAAACAAAACCCACCACATTAACAAGGTCGTATAACTACAATACTTGAAGTTCATTCCCAGGTAAATGAAAAAAGAAACAAGCACACTCAAAGACCAAACCAGCTCAACTAAAATAAGCTTTCAAGTTTTCCATATATTGACTATGAGAAAATTAACACAAGTAGTGTCCAAACTTGCTACAAAAGGTGATGTTGGATGCATTTCAATTGTTAAATTCTCTTTTTCATAACATAGATGTCATTACAAAATACCAAAAACGCCAATGAAGAAAGAAAAAATATTGAAGTAATAAAAGCTATCTTTTGATGTATATCTGTGCCTGATTCCCATAATATTCATAATCAAGACAAAAAGACAATATAGATGGGAATTAGAGAAATACAGCTTTGCATCTAACTCGGGGAATGTTATTTGAGTGATAGAGTTATGAACTTGTTCTGATTTCACTTGTTTAGATAGTGAAATACCCTTATAGACTTTAGTTACTTACCCAAATCCAATGACAAATAAACTCAAAACATTTTAAAATTTTGAAAACTTCAAACTGCTTCTAGTTTTGGTTATCTGTTTCTGTACACTCATCAAATAAATATAGAATTACTTTAAAATATTAATATTTTTATAGTTTTAGAGTTTTGCTTTCTGCCTTAGGTCAAGATACAACAAACACAGTTTAGTTAGATGTCCAATCTTTTGTCCAAATCCCTTACCAAAGCTTTTCCATGAAACTAGGCTGTGATGGGATAAAAGAAGTGTTTGGAATATTTATTTAAAAGACATGCAATATTTTAGGGACATAGAAGGCATAATGGCAAGTCTACCAATGGGGGAAGTTCAGCAGTGGGAAGATCTGGGTTACAGTCTTAGTAAGCACCCTGGGGAAAAATAGACAATGTGAGGGACATAATTTTTTATGCTAACAGTTATTCAAAATAATAAGGGCAAGATCAAACTGAAGAATGTCAGAAGAAACCTAGTAAGATTTAAGAAAAAAAATTTGTCAGTTCAGATACCAAATTAATTTAAATTGGGTGAATGTAATCATGTAAGTAGAGAAAAAGTCTTTCACATCATTAATAAATTCCATCTTTTACCTATATGATGAGCTCTGAATACATTATTTCAATTCAGGAGTAAGATACTGGTTTTCTATAGCTCTACGGAATAAGATAGGCTTGACAGTACCCAATAGAAATAAAAAAAAAATAATACTAGGAAATACCAGGCAAGAAATAGAGAATCAAATAGAAAATGTAATGGCAAATTCATAGTTCATGGTTTCCCCGAATGCTGTATACAGTATTGGTTCTCTCATCTGAAAAAAAGACATGCAAGACCTTGAAAGCAAATTCAGAGAAAAGCTACAAGAATCATCAAAACTATGTATTGGCCTCTCTGAAGAACGGTGGGACTCAGCCTGGAAAAGAAATGGAAAAGAGAGATATGACAGAGGTCTATAAAATCATCAGTAACCCAGAGAAGACAAACCGCGACTGAATATTCACTACTTTTCCTCAACAGAACTAATGTCCAGAACATGAACTTCAGAGTTTAATTTTAACTTCAGATTCTAAAGAAAGGCTATGATTCTTTTGGTGCATTTTGGAAACAAGTCCCCCCAGCCAATTATCCAAATTCACAATTAAGTCCTTTCTTGATGTAAAACAAGTTAGTTAACTGAATATTCAAAAAATACTAAGTACACTGTGACTATTTTCATTTCTGTTTGTTTCTATTTCTAGGTCAAGATTTTCTATTTCAAGAATCAGATGCTGTAGTGAAAAAACAAAGCAGAACACTGTTTAATGCATACTCTGGTCCCGTAACAATATGCAGAAAACTTATGACCTCAGATAATGATGTTCTAAGCTAGCAAAGCTCGAATTACAGCTCTTAAGAGACATGAATATGGCTCTTATGAAACCTGTGTGTCTCATTTGTGTTTCTTTTGCTGTATTTTAGTCCTGGAGACAGAAGAACAATAATAGTAGAAACAAACCCTATGCAAAAAACACACCTGCAAAGGAATATTTCAACAGTAGGCAGCCACCTTGCAACCTTTTTAATTAAATGAAAGATGCAGTGGGAGAAAAAGGTAAGATGACACAAAGAATAAAAAAAAAGAAAGAGAGAGAGCGAGCTGAAAAGGTCTTAAAGCTCTCCTTGCCTCCTGACTAGAATACCCACGTACTTGAAATAGAAAGGTCAGCTGAGTCAGGCCAACAGACAGTTTAAACCATCAAATTTTTCTGGTATCAAAACTCAGGTTCTACTTCTAAATGACTTTCTGTTTGTACAATTGAAAGTCAACCTGAGCTTCAGTTTTTATCTTAGAATTTTCTTCATTTATTTGTATTTCTCCCAAATATGACTTCAAGGGCTGACAAAAGACTGGAATGACAAAAATACACTCCCCCATGAATGTACTTGACTCATTTCTTGTCTTGTCTTCCAGACTTGTATTTCTATAACTCTATGAAACTTCAGTACAGATTACATAGAAAGAATCTTTGAATAGTTTATCAAATCATAGTTTATTCCAAAAGCAGAAAGATCCTTCAGTGAGGTTCACATAGTTTCATTTGAAATCACTGCTATACCCCTTCTCTAGTGTCTTGGTTGTCATTTCCAGATCCTTACGCACACAAAATTTCTAATGATTTCATTTTAAAGCCCATTTCCATTTAAAACTGGAAAAAGTCTCTAATGTTTCCTATGTTTCTCTAGATGGAGGAACAAGAATTTTAAAAACACTATTTTGTCAACTTTTTAAACTGTTTTTATCCTTTGTGTTTGCTTTTCCCAAATATCTTGGAATATTATTTTTATGGTCTGTTATATCTGATGAAACAGAGGTTTTGTGCCTCAACGTTATATCAGAAAGAATACTGCATGTAAAATACTATATAACTGCATTTCAAATACAGGATCATATCTGTGGACAATGAAAAAAACTTTGAATGAATTGGTCTTGCTTATTTGTTTTGACAGTTTGAAGGGAGGTGCAGTCCAGCAGAATACAATGTGCTTCAGTGCTGTTACATACAAAGGCTGTCAGCAGTTGCTTAGAGCCAAGCACTTTGCCCCTGATGCAGTCAGACAGATATGCATGTGCTCAGCTTAACGTACAACAGCAGCTAACCAGGGACACATGGTGAGGTCTGAACATTTGGCTCATTTCCTGGAGCACAGCACAAGAAAAGAAAGGCATATTTAATGATCTTAAGGTCAGTAGACCTTGTGCTGCAAAGATACTGGCTTCAAAAAAATAAAAATCATAATTACATTTTTAGCCTTTAATGTTAATTAAAGGAAATATGAATTTTATAAATAAACACACAGATGAAAAACAGAAAGACCAGTAGAAAATGATTGATTTTATTCTCCTATATTAGTAATATTGAGTATGACTAATCATACTCACCTGGTTACACTCCATGAATACTTTATAGGAAATTTATAAACCAAAAATCATTTGAAAACCTTCAAATGTTTTTGACTAATGCTCAGTGCTAACCTATAATGGAGCTGAGAAGTTCCTAGCAGAGCCAAAGTGTCTCCTGTATGTGATCAGTTTGTAGAGTTTCTTCTTGCCCATGGCTTTTGGAAATAGGTAGAATGAGCCTTGATACTTTCAGCCTTATGTGAGTTCTAGGATGTCATTGTTAGAATATGAGGAAGTTTGGGGAACAGGACACTTACTGTGTTTCTTTGATGTCAGAGTATGAGTGCATTCTCTCTGGAGATGAAAGATTAAGGTATGCATCAGATGTGTGCATAGCAGAAGGAAATTGATTCTTTCAGTCTCTAAAATCTCTAAACTGCAAAACTTATATTTTTCTTAGATCAGATTTTTTCTGGGATTTACACACCGGGCAAAAGAAAGAAACTTTTCAAGTCCAAAAGGAAAAAGTCAATAGTAACAACAACAGCAACATCATCTAAATTTTTCTACCCAATCTGAAAGTTTTCTGAAATGGAATATTCAGCCCTTCAATAGTTTTCAAGATCTACTAGGAGAGAAACTATACAAAGTAAAGAATTTTAGAAATTATAAAAGTCCAATTTGTCCTGTGTGCATATTTATCTTGATTTTAAATTCCAAACAGAAACACTTATGCTCCACATTAATGAATCCCCCCCACTTTTTTTTTTTCTTTACAAGCATGTCTGGGTATCTTATATAGTAATTTAAATAAAACTCTGATTTTCCTCTACTGTAATGATTAGTAACACTTAAAAAATGACAATTTTCTCTAAGTCACAGATTTGTCTTTGTATAATGTATTTATATAAATTTGATGGAGAGTTCAGGGAATGCCACATTTTGGGAATGAGAACAAGAATTTGTGTCTGTTCTCAATACTAAATAGCAAGCTCCAGTGACTCAGTAGTCCACTCTGTCCACACCAAACAGCCACTTAAGATATACCTCAGCCTACAGTGACTATGTCTGTCTGATCTTATGTGAGATATGGAGGGAGAAAAATGTTATCTTTACATGGCTGAAATGATTTCATTATATTCATTCCTTTCAAAGTTTATTTATGGCTGGATAAACACCTGTTCTGGGATGGAAACAAAAATCTGCTGTGCTTGTTATGTTAACAGACTCTACAAATGCTCTTAAGTTTGCTGTCACTGCCTCAGACTATAAAATGTCTGCAGTGTAAGGCAGCTTAATGTTTTATTTCAAATCTCAGCAGTGTGAGAAAAAGAAAGCTTTTGGGCTTCATCTAAATAATTTCATATTACAATAAGTGGTGGAACACAGTTTGGTAGTCATCTCAGTGTCAGATATTAAAACTGAGTTATAAGCATTTATAGCTGCCTCCCACTGCATGCTCAGCAATGTTTGCCACTGCTTAATGATTTTGGGTTAGGTTACAATTGAGCATGATGCTTTTGCTACATTGCAATGCTGAGATCTCCCTTATAATGCACCAATTCATAGGCTTTAAAATGTGCAAGTAAACTATCATGTAGCTGTACTGTGTCACTTTTACAGCTTTTTACTGTGTACAAGTTTGAGGTTGCTGCTGCTGTTTCTGGTTTTAAAATTGAGGTAGTTTTATCATTTTATCAACTTCTAATTGGGATTTTCAGAATTTTCTGTCATATGCTTAAGTTATGCAGAAACAAAACCAAAAAACTCAAATTAAAGTTTAACACATAATTTTGCAAAAAACCCACTGTTAAGTGGTGTATTAAGACTAAACCAGAACAATTTGAATTGCAGGTGCTGCTTACATCTAATTATCTTCAGCTACACATCAATATATTTTGTCAAAGACCCAGTGCTGTAAGAATGAAATATATTGTATTCTACTGTTTCCAGGTCACATGATTACATATAATTGAACCAGATAGCTCAGTAAATGAAAAATGCTACCATTTACTTAGAGTAATATCATTTAAACCTATGACGAGAGTGGATTCTCCTCACTAAATAAGAAAGCATAAAATTTATTCCCATTGCTTTTTTAATTTCTTTCTACCAAAAAACTTACTCTGCAAGGTGAGGGAAAGTAGGACATGTCCTTGTATTTTACCTTTTATTCTACCATTTTCATGACAAAAAAATGTAGAACTGATCTGTATTTTTAGTTAATTAAAAACTAAACTTCTCTGACTCGTGCTCTAGCTTGCCACTTAAAAATTAACTGTGGGCAATAACAAATAGCAAAATGTTCTTTTTCCAGAATAAGTTTCCCATTGGGATGCAATGAAAATGTTAATAATTAATCAAATAGTCTAACTTAGTATCATTTTTGCTACCTCACACATATACAAAACCCCACTGATGGTATTTGACTTTTTTGTTTCATAAATATTCATCTATAATTGCATTTTCCTTGTAAATTGCATTTTTTCGCCCCAAAGGGAGGAAAAAACAATTTGTGTGTTAATTTTGTCTCACTGGTTTTGTTCAGCTTCAGTAGTTGAGTATATAAAATAAGAGATTAGATAAAAAGAAATGCACGTAACCTGTGTTTGTTAATTTAAAGAATAATAATAAGGCAATGTTGCTAATTTTGTAGCAATTTAAGTACATTGCTACCTACCAGCATAAAGTGAAAAGCAGGCAATTCAGTGCTCCTATTCCATCTGTCTCCCAACTTTAACACTAATTTTGTTTAGATTCTGCTGCCCCCTACAGAATAGTTAAATATCTAGGATTTTCAGACCTCAGTATTGCTGTCCATTATTATTTAATCTCACCTGGAAAAATTAATGCACACCTTCTATGGTGTTCTAGGGAAGCAGAGCTTTATTTACTGCCGTTGCTATTTTTTAATGTGTTCTGCATGACCTGTGACTTAAAAAAAAACCCTTGCCATTTGTGTTGCATTGGTAAACTAAAACTAAAAAAAAAAAAAAGTGATAAGCACTGTTATTGAAACACTGAAATAAGATGAAACATATTTTACATCCTCCAACAAAACAGAAAGCAAGCTTACTAACCTTTGCAACTCAGGAAGTCAGCTAATTATATTCTTTATCAGCTGCTACCTGTATACCACTATTATTATATTCTTTATCAGCTGCTACCTGTATACCACTATTCTTTCCAGACCCCACTATCTGTAACAAACAGCAGCAGTTAAATGCAATGATGCACTTCAGACTCTAATAGAAAACAGACTGTGAATAGGATAGGGAGAAATAGAAAATACACTAAATGTAAACTGCAAGCATTCAATTACATTTCAGAAATATAACATGATCTTTGAAATCAAAGAAAAAATAGCATTTGTACTAAATGGTATTCACAAAAAGTAGCTATTTAATTTTAAAAAAAGAAGCCTAGATTATAATTTCTATGGCTAAACTCAAACTTGAATAGGAAAGATTGCTCTCCATGGATATGACCTGGCTGTCTCATCTTGCACTTTATGTGTCCATCATTTAGGAGATTATACACGAAAGAGTGGAAGCCGAGGAGTCTTCCATCATATCCTGTCCTTGCAACTGTGTGGAGAAAGAAAATAAGCAGGAGACTTCATATGGCCTGTATAAGCTCCCTTTGGTGTTACCTAGAAACTAGACATTAGAGGGTAGAGAAATGTTTGAGTTTCTCTTACTAAATACTTCCCAGAACTGAGCCCAGAAATTCACGTCCTTGGTTTACTGAGATTAGAAAGAAGTTAGGACACTGCATTAATTACATCTCAAAAACATCTTCATTTTTCCTGAGTGCTTCCTCAAATGCTCAAAGAAGATACTACTCTTGAGGAGAAAAGTACAGGTTAAGTCTTCTGGGGCATATGGTGAATTAATCATGGAGCACAAAGTTGTTTGAGCATGGCTGCTTTTGCTTACAAAATAATTTTGTAGAGATGTCAGAAAACCCAACAACACTTACAGGCATTTTGGTGTCTTAGCTCCTTCATATCTTGGAAATAAGTTTTGATTATCAGTTCCTAGGAATCCAGAATCTTTCTCATTCTCCTCAGGTTTAAGGCTTCCCTTAAATATCCTTTCTGAACATTGAATTTGCCCCGATAATGTCCTTTTCGTTTAACCCTTGCACTCCTGTCATTTTAACTGAATTACTTGTCTCTAAGTATTTGCTTTTCTCTTGCTGTGACTCAAAACTTTCTGTAAGTGCACTGATAGTGCACTGATAGCATTCTTAGTTCTCCTTGTTCTACTCCAGAGCAGTTAAGAAGGGTAATTATAGATATAAATAGAAACTGAAGGAGAGGAAGTTGAATCAGAAGCTTACTTTAGTTGTTTCAAATGGAGTACCTGCTCCTTTTTTTCTCTCTCCATTATGTATATGGAATCAGGGAGAAATAAATTTCTGAGTTAACATTAGCCTCTGTAAGCAGTAGACTAAAACACTCCCAAGATGTTCCTTAGTAACTGGCCAAAGTCAGTTGAGGATGTGTCATTGGATCCTTTTCTGACTGATCAGGCTTTATGTTGAAATTTTCAGCACTTTGAATGCACTTATACTTTAGGTAAACATTCATGTCACAACTAAGCTGATCTAACAGCTAGACCTGCTGCTGTCATTGGCTGTCTCTTTGACCCTTGACCATAACTCCTGATGCTGTCTTTGTGCAAATACCAGTGACTGAACATTTAATGAAGGTATGAAACATTGTAAAAGAAAGAGTGATCTCCTTATTTTGTTCCTTAGGACTCCTCAGCATAATGTAACAATCACTATGTGACACGCAAAGGAAACATGACACTTGACAGAGTAATGATGGTATCTTAGGTAAAGACAAAAACTAAGTTCAGGTTATAGGCCATTGCACTGCACTTTCTAATTCTCACTCTTCATTTAGGTCTGGGTCCTTCAGAGGATTTTGCTGTGGTCAGCACTGCCCATAAACCATCTGTCTCAGTCTAAGGGAAGTAGATGCCTGGTTAAATATAGCACACATACTGTTTTGTGGAATTGGTCCTATTGGCTTCTGAAGAGGGATTTGAGTTTGTTTTGGATTAATTTTATACTAAATCCTGGCTTTTAATGAAGACTTTATATATTTCTCAATTAAAATCAGACAAGGGTTATCTGTAAATGGGCAATGGATCCTTAAACCCAAACTCAAATTCATTAATGGGTAATGTTGCTTATATAAGCACAGTAAAAATGTCCCCCAAAATGCAAAGATCTTTCTCAGATGAGAGACCTGTTATTCTGATCATGCCATTTCTTTTGACAACCTCTGCATCAGTAAATGCAACAAAGACAATACTACATGGGCATAAAATAGCTTGTTCAGAGAAACTTGCTGGACAATATTCCTTTCAAATAATAAAATGTTTATTTTGAAACATAGTTCAGTATTTTCTCACCTGTTTGTTTAAAGTTCCTGGAGGAAAAAAAAAATAAGGAAACAGAAAGATGGAAAAGGCTTAAGAAGTCAGGCTTTTTTTTTTTTTTTCCCCAGAAAGAACAGAGACACTAAAGGCAGTGGGGAAAGCCCTCTGTAAAAGTACATCTTAAAAGTATTTTCCAAATTTCAACCATTTTCTTAATCTGTATAAGAATCTGCCATTCACTCAAATAGTGCATTTATTTCCTATGTATGTCAGGAGCATATATGTTCACTGCTTCACAAAAAGCTATAACGTACAGCACTGGACTATTAAAGCTAAAACCTTTGTGAACAAATCACAAATCTGCCATTTTTCTATGGTTTTAACTTGACTAGCTTGGGAGGAGGAACTGAATAAAAGAACAGCTTTGCAAGCTTCATCTAATACCTCAAATAGACTTAAGTGTAGATTTTGTAGATTTAAATATTCACATTAATATTGATTTGCAAGAGTATCAGGGAAGAAAAACAACACCATTAAAAAGATAGAGACATAATTCCAATTATAGCTGTTGGTAATTGAAGTGCTGCATTACTAAAAGCTACAGTCTTAGATTAGAGAGGTACGGTAGTGATTCAAACTCAGAGAGAAGGTAAAATAACAACAAACATGTCATTGCTACTAAAGCAAAACCAATAAAGAATGCAAGCATTTAAACAGCAAGACATTATTCCTTCCAATAAAACTGTGCCACTATATGGAAGAAGAGCTGTCAAACATTTATCAAACAAAACTGGGAAGACCTGTAGACTCTGAATGAGTCCTGGATTCTAGTTTAGACTTTCAAGACTGTTTCCATATTTTACATGTTTAATATTTAGTTTACATAATAAAGAAATTCCTGTTGCAGGAGTAAAGTGGGCAAACCATAAACTGTCCTATGAGCTGTTTAACTACTAAGGTACAGTCATGCTTCTGTTCTTCACCCTTCTCCCTTACTTTTTCCAATATGCTCGGCCCCACTGTGAGTATTTTATGTGATACTATGATTCCGTAATATAACCTCAAAAGTTGAAAAGTGCTATCTCACCCAACTTACATTGCAGCCTTCTCAGAGAAAAAAAATCCTAACTGAAATCAGGAGACTCCTTAGAATATGTGTTTCAGAACATTTTATCTATCAATAGTGTGGTCTTGCAAATAGGGTGATCTCATGGCAGTGTGATCTAGTGAGAGGAAGGAAGATGAATAATGTGGATAAAAGTCATCTTTGGAGTACAGGTGTAAATTCCCTGCAAGACAACTTTTCTTCATTACAACATATGCTCCCTGTTGCGTTTCTGAGAAGGAGACAGTTTCATTCTGTTGATAGCACACGGCATTGATGTCAAGTCCCATCTATCCTCTGTAAAATAGAATGCTAAAACAATTTCCTTTTCCTTGGTGTAATCCAGCATTTTAGTATTTCACTGAGAGACAGAACCTGAGGAAGTGAGTTTGGTCTCCAGCTGGTGAAGAGTTGCACAATTTTAGAATTCAATATTTTTTTTCCACTGAGCACAGCAGGGAACCATTTTACTCAACTTCAAAACTGTCCTTGAGACCACCAGGTACAAAATAATATAGAATTTATACAGATTATTTAAACTGATAGTATTAATCACATACTTTAATTTGAATAACCCTAACTCTGGCTTTGAAAGATCTTTCTAATTAGTCACATTGTGTCATTCAGGCCCTGGCAGACACTGGTTTTATGTAAAGATCAGATCTGCCATTATGTCATATGTCTATTGAGGGCAAGAAATAAATATGTGCAGGTTTCAACTTCTTTCCTTCTACAATCACTATTAATATAAAATGAGAATGATGTTTTGACATATTAAAGACAACCACAAAAAAAAAAAAAACCAAACTGTAGACCTCATTTCTGTATGTATGTTTACATTTTTCTTTATAATTTTTGGCTTTCATTTTTTGAATTTAATTTAGTTAATTTTTTTTACTTCACTGCCTTTTTTCCCCCCATCACTATCTTGCCACTATTTTGTTTCAGTGATGTAGCTCATCAGTGTGGCATATATTGTATAGCATGGTTATTCCTAGCATGCAAATTTTAATCTAATCTAAATATTTTAACAATTCTCATATTTGCGTCTCAACTTCCTTTTATGTTGTAAAGCATTACCTTCCATTAGACCAGTTATGTTAATGTAATTAATTGTTCTATTATTGTTTCTAATCTGCCTTTTCATATGTTAAAATCATAGGAAATTTAGAATACACAGCTAGGTATTGGAACATATTTTTAATTTTAAGCTACAACTCTCTATTAAAGTCTAAGATATTTAATTATTTCATATATGGATACAGCATTCCCTATATAGAGTTATATGCAATTGAAGTAACAGGGCAACATCATAAGTGTAGTTAAACATCATACACACAAGATGCTGACTACTTAACATGAATGGTCGGAAAACCTGTTCCTCTCCTTTATAATTCTGGTTTACAAATGGAACCCTAGAATTTTGTGTGAGCTCAACAGTACAAATAAGCTTTGCTTAACAGAAAGGATTGTCTATGGCACAGTGCCTTAGTGAGGAATATAGCTCTCTTTGTAAGGAATTCTATTCCCTTAATGCATCCAGTTGTGTTTCATCATTTTAGTCAATCCACTGTTCCACTATATCATCTCTTACATTTAGTCCTGCAGTTTGACAGACAAGGTCACCTTGATATGCAAAACAAAATATTTCTCTATTGAATTTGCATACAATATAAAGCAGTGGGAGACTGCATGATTGCATTCAGCATACAGCAGTCTCCAAAATTTCATGTCTGGTAAAGACACTAGTCCACTAGTCTTTTTACCAAAAAAAAACCAAACCAAACCAAACCAAAAAAAAAAACAAAACAAAACAAACAAAACAAAACAAAACAAAACAAAACAAAAACAACAACACCCTAAATCCAATATTAACCAGGAAAAAAAAAGTGTAAACCAATAAAGAGCACATACATCCATTCCTACTGAAAGTGATGATTCTTTTTCCCTGGACACACTTTCCAAAACAAAAGCCTGTCAAAAGCTTTCAGTAAGCCCGTGTATACTGTTACCAGCCTTACTGACAAGTTCATTGGCATCACTAAATATCTCTTTAAAATTTGTTGGTCCTAGGTTTATTCTACAAAAGCTGTATTGACTTTTCACCATAGTATCATACATTCACTTAATTACATTCTTTTATTATAGTTCTGACTGCTTTGTTTGGAACAAAAGTCAAATGTGATCCAGACCAGTGTTTATTACTACAGAGGTCTTTTAAAAACCTTTGTGAAAATGACACTGCATTTACTGTAGTTCCTGTGATGACTAAATTAAACATTAGTCTTTACATCATAGTCACCACTTCATACGAAGCTTTTTTGAAGTCTATACATAAAGAGAATCTAGTCCTTACTGGTGAGGAATTATGGCGAGGAATTTTATTGTGCATCACTTTTTTGTCTTCAGTTTTATTTTTGACTCTGTCTCCTTTTTATCACTATTAGTATTGTTATTATTTTTTATTTGGTTGATTTTTTCTTCATTTGAATTTTAAAGTGATCTTATCTCAAACCAAGAGTTCTAACATTGTCTTCCGTTTCTCCTCTCCATCTCACCAGATGGCAGGGGGAAGGGTGAGCTTCAATGAATTTTGTTATGGAAAGTAAACTTTTCTAGGAGGAACGCAGATACAGCATAGAGCTTTCTGGCACAACCCCCTTGGCAAGTGCAGCCAAATAGAACCAGTTGCCCAAGACTGTGTCCATATGACTTTTGAATATCTAAAAGACAAGAGACTCCATAACGTCCTTGGGTTGCTCTGTCACCCTTACAATAAAAAGAAAGTTACACAAAGTTCAGACCAAACATCTTGTCATTCAGTTTGTGGCAATTGAGTCTGGCCCTGTCACTGGGCACCACTGAAAATGGGTGTTCTGTTCTCTTTGAATCCTCCCTTCAGGTATTTATATCCACTGCACATACTGTATGTATTTCACACATCATACATATTAACCCTGAGCTTTCCCTTCTTTAGGCTAAATAGTTCCAGCTCTCTTGATAATTCAGCATTTTGAATTAAATATTATTACTCAAATTTCAAAACAATTAATTATAATCTGTCCAGAAAAACATCAATTATTTTATTGTATTGGGTTTACATGGCAAGGTTCTGGTAGTAAAGGCTTGAAGCAGTGGTTTGTGCAAAAAGACACAAGAAGCTGCCCTGGCATTTGATAGAATTATTTTCAATTAATTCCAAGACAGTCTTGTCAGCGGCCAAAGCTGAGCCAGACAGTGATCTTGGTAGTGCCTCTGTGTTAACCTACCTAAGAAAGAATAAAACTGCTGTGCAGTGAGGAGCTGGGGGAGAGGAGTGAGAATATGTGAGAGAAACAGTGCTGCAGAGACCAAGGTCGATGAAGGAGACAGAGGAGGTCTCTCAGGTACTGGAACACAGATTTCCCTGAAGCCTGTGGTGAAGACCATGGTGAAGCATGTCCAAGTTGGAGCACGTATCCACCTGCAGCATGTGGAAAATTCCATGTTGGAGCAGCCTCCTGGCAGAAACTACAGCTTGTGGAGATAGGTACTTGGCAGAAACAGGTGTTCTGGCTGTACCTGTGACATTGCAAGGGACCCATCAAGGAACAATATGTTGCTGAAGGACTGTGTCCCATGGAAAAGACCTATGCTGGAACTTTTTTTGAAGAACTGCAGCTCACAGGAAACATCCACATTAGAAAAGTTCATGAAGGACCCCATGCCAGAGCAGAAGAATGTGAGGAGGAAGGAGCAGCAGAGACAAAACACTGTGAACAGACTGCAAATCCCATTCCTTGTTTCCCTGCTGTGATCTTGACTTATAAGATCTTATTCATATTTTCTCTCCCTGTCCGATTGAGGGGAGGGAGTGTTAGAGTATCTTGGTGGGCATATGGAAGCTAGCCAAGATCAACCCCCCACATTTAACTACTAAAACTAAAAACACTCAAACCCCACACATACATATTTCATTTAATGGCCTTTTTCTGGTTTTGTCTATGTTGGTTATTTTCTTTTGCAATTCAATTTATTTCAAGGAGTTGCTCATGGATGCACTGTTTGCAAGCAGATACTTCATGAAGTTACACTTGTTATGTTTGTAAGAAAGCAATTTGTGATCTCTGTGCTCATGGCCATGTCAAGGTTTCTGCAGTACAGGCTGCAAAGAAGCTACAGAAGAGTTTTCTCTGGGAAGATTCACATGTGTACTCTTCTGTATCTAGAAATAAAATACCTCTTTGTTTTTGAAAAATAATGTACTTTCCAAGGGTAATATAAAATCACATAATCTTACATGGACTTTCTTCAGATCATATAGTCTGATTTCCATCTAAGTAGAGGCCGTAAAATACTACTTCTACCCCTGTAACACTATAAATATTTTAGTATTGGTTAGAATGTATTTCTAGAACAGCATCAAATATATATTTAATAAGAAATAGATGGAACTTACTATAACTCTCTAACAATTTGAAGGGACTGGTGGTGGGAGGTGGGGTGTGCTCACTTCTAGCATTCTCCATATCATCTCCTCTAAAGCAGAAATAGCCCTGTTCTATTTTCTCTTCAATAAAACAACATGGAATTAAATTGAGAGGGATAGCAGCATCTACATAGCCAGTACTGCCCTTAAAATAGCACATGAAATAACACTGGACACTGAAAGAGCATTGAACATTGAAATAACATGTCAAACAACTAATTTTGTCTCTTCTTTGTAATAACAACATTGTGGCTGAAAAATGATACCTGTGTCTGGACAGCAGTTCTCTGTATCTCATCATAATTTATAAATATATGTTCATCTACCTGTATGAAGGGGAAACTCAAACTGTAACTGTTTAGCAGTGGTAATCTGTGACTGAGAAATAATCCAGCATGGAATCTAGCATGAAAAGTAGGAAGATCCAACTACCAAATGTGTTACAGTGGCTGGAAGCAAGACTGCCAGAGGTAGGATTCCTTGAAAGGGAGTGATTTTTTCCTAAGTAATAAGAAACAGCTGCAGCACTATCTTGTACCTGTCCTGCAATATATGCTCTCAGGGATTACCTTTGGGTAGCAAAGCTGGGCTGGTGGATAGACTTAAGGGTGGGTTGAGGTGCCTCATGCAGCTGCACAGAGGACTGGTGCAGGTGCAAGTATACATAAGGTATCATCTAGAGACACATCTTTGTAGGCTCCTTATGGGACCATTTGTACCAGTGGGACTCTGCCCAATACATTATTCATTATTTTATATTAATATTTAAGCAAAACATATTTAATTCACCTCAAAGGGTACCATATATGATCTGACTCCACAAGATTAACAGTGAAGACTGGAGTTGTTAATGAAGCACCATCAGAAGGCTCTTGTCCTTAGACAAATCCACTCATCCTGTGCAAGGGTCCTATTCAGTGCCAGCAAAACTACTGCTATGCTTCCGCTTAGTCTGAAAAAGAAAATCCTTACCCTATGTACATTCAGGGTATATTTTCAGATTAGCATTCCCAAGAAGGGAACACCTTCCAGGACTGCTGAAATAAAAAGTTTTTCAAGTCAAAAAGGCCTTGTTTTATGACATACATATGAATGTATAATTTGCCTTTATCACTTCAGTTGTGGTTGGGTAGCTATAAATTAATTTTATATTTGCTCAGGTCTGTGTTAAAATGATTTCATATCTGTTCAAACAATGAAGAAAAATGGATTTTTTAATGCCTGGAGTCTTCTTAAACACTGTCTCTAAAACTGGATTGAGGAAATACTTTCTTAAATATCATGCATTCATAAACTTCTTAAATAGTGGCATTTGACTGATATATATAAAATGAGACACAATCACATATGAAGGAAGATTTGCACAGAAACAGACATGCATGAAACAGGGATAGCTAGTTTTCCTTGACTAATAAACTGCAGGAGATAGCTGTGTGTCTACAGACTGTGATCTCTGCATCTTGAAGTAGTTCTGTGAGACAGTCACATTTCCATGTGAGAGACAGAGAGTTCTTCCTCTAACCCCACATGCCTTTTATATTTCATTTCCCTTACAGAACTAAAGCAAACCAGGATAATGTCCTGCCTAGGGTTTTGGAATAAGAACATACAACTTTATAACTTTTGTCATATGTAAAGTTGATGCATCCTCATAACTGCTCTGCTGTCCTGTCAGTGACTGTAACAATAACAATTTGCCCACAAAGGAGCTCCTTTGCTTTTGAAGTAACCTGAGATCCAATTGCAATAGCGATTCTTCTGGGAACAAGGCAAACTGACTGCTCTTCACAGTTTTCATACCCATCAGAAAAAAAATCCAGACCAGATCATTAGCCTTGTCTAAATATACCCTAAAATCTGACATTTAAGAGTCTAAGTTCTCATTAAAAGTTACAGGAAGGTAATAAAAATTGAAATTAGACAGTATGTCAGTCCACTACATCTTTGCAAGAAAGTAATCTCAAGGTTGAGTAACGATGGGATGAGCATGTTAAAAAAATAATAAAAGAAATAAAAAACAAACCGCCACCTCATGTGGTCTTGGGAAAGAATCTAGAGAATATTAGAGTGTTATTTGCCCTAGTCTCACACTGATGTCAAGTGCCAAACACAGCATTAGCACTCACATTGTCCAGTGTACTGGTCTGGCTAAAACAGAGTTAATTTTCCCCCCATGGCAACCCTGATAGTGCTGTGCTTTGCATTGGGACCTGAAAAGGTGTAGATAACACCCCAGGTTTTGGGGCATTGCTGAACAGTGCTGCCACAGCATCAGAGCTGTCTCTACAACATCTGACCTCCCCATCAGTAGGCTGGGGGTGGGCAAAATCTTGGGATGAAACACAACTTAAACATCTTAAACAGCTGACCCAAACTAACTAATTTATACTATATGCTGTCTGCTCAGATATAAAAGCTAAGAAAAAGGAGGAGGAAGGGTGGGCGAAGACATCCATTGTTTATAATATTTGTCTTCCAGAGCTACCACTATACATGTTGAAGCCCTGTTTCCTGGGAAGTGAGTAGACATGGGTTGCTAAAATATTAGGGTTTTTTCCCTTTACTTGCAAGTGTGGCATCTTTCACTTTTCCTTCAGTAAACTGCCTTATCTCAAAGTTTTTTTTCCATCTTATTTGCTCTCCCTTATTCAGCTCTGGAGGAGATAGAGCAGCTTGGTGGGCACCTGGCATCCAGGTAGTCAATACACCATATCTACCTATAGACGATCACACAAGTTTTTGATTAAAAGAGAATCAAGCACTTAAAACTTCTTGCCTTTCAGACCAGTGAAAAAGATCCCATTCTGTTCAGCATTTCATTGTAAAGATTTAAGATTTCCCCACAACTATTAAAAAAAAATTCAACAGATATCAGCATATTTCATCAAATAAAAATATTGCTAAGTATTTGGGGGTTTATATTTAATTATTTTACTTTCTAAACTTATTTCCTAGTGGTCACAGATGCTGAGTGGGTTTTATCTCAGGTAATTAGGTGTTTGCTGGGTATGTATCCTCATATAGACAAGTCATCATAAGCTTGCTTTGTATTCAACAAGGAAAAATAAGCAACGTTAGGCCCTGAGTCTTTTGAATTATTTTAGACATCTGTTTTAGAGCAAGATAAATCAAGCCAACAAAGTGTCTACTGACTTTGTTGACTGCCTGAAAAGAGAGGCCAAACGAAGCCCTACACTTCTTAGATGAATCCTGCCCTCTGAGAGATACTATAAGATAAGCACAGGGTTCATGTACGCTGTTTCAAGCATGGCTTCATAGTGAATAAATAGATTAGAGTAAAACTGTTCAAAGGCTGCTTATATGTGAAAGGGGAGACCTGAAATGGTAGTTATCATAGAAAATCTGTGTCTGTGTGTGAGGGAAAGTCAGAAAAAGAACTGAAGGAAGAATGAAATAGTCATCTCAAAGAAGCAAGCTGATGCAAATGGCAGAAAGCAGCAATCAATATTCACAACCGTGATCCCACTCAGATGTTGCAAACACATACGGACTGTTTTGGTCCTATTAATGTTGGACAATCACCAACCACAAGGACAGTCAGCTTGTGAAAGTAGAATGGCTAAAATAAAGGAATGAAATGTATAAAAATGGAAAGCAGAAGCATAAGCTCTTAGCAGCTTATAGTGACAATAGCAAATACTGCCTTCATCTCATGCCGTCCCTGAAAGGAATTGTATTCTTCTCCATTTGGATGTTTGGCAGGCACACAATTGCCAGAGCAGACATCATCACTTGTGCCTTTTTTTTATCTAGTTGGCAGCATTTTCAGCTGTGTTGCAAGACAGTTGTATTTACTTACTTACTTTCTTACTTACTTGTTTACTCTGAAAAACACACTCATGCATGCATCATCAATCGTCTTCTATGAGCTTGAGTCAGCTATGGATCCTGAGTGGAGTTGTTGACTCATACTGACATCTAACACATGCATTGTATTACTGTTAAATATTCTTACTGACGTTATCATTGTCATAGGGACAGAGTGGGCAGAATGAAGTAGGGTTGTTTGTACCTTAAAATGAAAGCTCAATGCTGTAGGCATTCTGTGTCTGCAACACAAAAGGAGGCCTTTAGTCTCCACAAAAGCTGTAGTTACGTAGTTGTTATTGTGACAATTCGTCCATTCTAAAATTGTTCAGCCAAAAACAAGGGGCATATCAAAATGAGTCAGAAGGAGCAAAAGCATGAGCTAACCTCACTGTACCAGCTAAATTCTGTAAAAACTCCAGGTCCTGCAACATATGTAGGATTGCTTGGAGAGAAGAGAAGCAACAGATGTCTTGACTATTTCATTTAACTCTGTGCCTCTCGGTGTGCTCTAAACTTCCCCAGCTATGTTATATAGCTCTGATTTTTGATAATATCAGAGATACCAGTCTCCAACTCCCCACAGCCCTACCCTCTCTAGCTGTGGGTCCCACCCACTACCCCAGAGAGGATCTCAGTCCCCAGGGCTGGTGCTGCCCCTGGTGCCTTCCTGGCTGCCCTGCTCCTGGTGGATAGTGGGATAGGTTCTGGCTGGTCCCCTGTATAGGTTTCCAATCCTCAAAGACCCCTGAGCCCACCTAATGTGAGACAGTGTCATGGATGTTTATGCACTTGGTTTGTTTTCTTAGTTTTCAGTTAAAGATGTCCATTATGACTGGCATAATTGTAATTCAATTGTGTTGATTTTATTTGGCTTGCCTAGAGCAGCCATTGAATTTTTCAACGAAATTCATTCTGTGGTGCTGGCAACAAGAATATATCCTAAAATTGAACTTGAAAAGGAGGAGACCATGTTGTAGAAACCTGGAAAAAATGTTAAAAAAAAAGAGTTGTGAGTTCTGGCAGGCAACAAGTTGAACATAAATCAGCTGCTGAAGATCTAGTAAATCTCACAATAAACCTTGTATGTAACCATACAAGCTTAATCACGGGAGTACAGCAAAAAGTTGAAGGAGGTGATTTTTCCCTGAATGTTTGCTTCTCACAATACAAGATGAGTGGGAGCTAGTCATTGTGATGATTAGAGAGTGGAGCAAACAATATATAGTTTGAGACCAAATGAAATTTGTTTCCTTACCCTGGAGAAAAGAAGTCTGAGGGAGGTCTTACAGCAGACTTCCACTGAAGAGGGAATGAAGAGGAGATTGAGCAGACGTTCCCCCAGCAATGCACAATGAATGGCAAGATACAACAATCACAAGTTTAAGAAGGGGAAATCATGACTGGACAAAAGAAAAAAAAACAACATTTAAACAGAGAGTGTTCAAGCACTGAAGCAAATTGTGAAGAATGGCTTTAGAATAAAGACCCTCAGAAATATTCATAATTTGATTGGACAAGACTCAGAGAAACCTGGTCTAACTTAGAGGCCAGCACTGCTTTGAACAGGAAGTTTTCCTAAGTGATCTCCAGGATTCCCTTCCGAACATTCTTTCTTTCTATGACATTTTGATGCCTTTTAGCCCTGGAATTAAAGAATTGTCCCTTTGACAGCTGTTGCCATTAATATTTATGTGAAATCCCTCAGGAGTTCTTGGCCAGCTACCTTCATCATTGGGCTGGTGAAATCAGTCACTTAGCCCACTGGTGACTAGAACACACTGGAACAGACAAACATAATATAATACAAATTAGAGGAAATGATGAAAATTACTTGCATCCTGAATTAGTTCGGGGGAAATAAATCATACACATCATTGTAGCTATTCACTGAAAACATCTGTTCAGTAGAAACTAAAAGCAACTAAGATTTTTAATTTTATTAAAAAGAAATAGAACTCATCAAGAGTCTGACACAGGCATAGATCCTCCTATGATCTGGCCTGTCACTATTTAATTTCTTCTGGTTTTCACTGAAAGGTAAAAGGAGTGTTACCATTAACTTACTGAGGTAAGACATATTTCAAAGAGTATCTGCAGGATTCATGATGTCTTAATGAACTCAGTAAATAACTTCACTCATTATATAATGGTCTGACTATCAGAATTATGGGTTGTTTACTGCCTTGATAATGTGATGGGGTTTTGTTCCAAATGTCAAATGTATATATTCTGCCTTTTCACCACATTTATCTGTAAGTGCTATACACCCTGAATTTCAAAAATTTCCAGGCATATTTATTGTGGGAGTGTAACTTTCTGCTTCCAGTTCCCCTTTCATTTAGAATTGCTGATTAGTTACCTCACATTTTAAGATGCTATGCCGTAGAGTGCAAATGATTTCAGGGTAGTTATAAGCTAGATGAAGAGCAGCTGAAAAACAGGTGTCTGCCTTTTAATTGGATGCTTTGCAAGAAATGAAAAGAAAGTAATGATTGCTGAAGAAGGAAGTTGGATAGAAATCTTTACCTCAATGTGTAAGTGCACACAGTATGTTTGACATTTTACCAAGTCAGTACAAATACCACCTCGTTTCAGAGATTTTAACAAGAGAAATAGAATAATATGTCAGTGAAAGAATAGAATACCAACAGACACATGAAAATTTGCATTGAAAAGTGTACACAAGTGGACATGATGTCCTTTATACTATTTAAAATTTGGACACTGTGGAGGAAGCTGAGATCTGAATTAAATGGTCCATTTTCATCCCAGTCTTGAAGAGGATCTATGTTCAAATGAATAGTAATTCATTATGCTGTGCCCTTCTATTGTTTTTATATGCAGTTTTAAGCAGCTTGAAGCATGGTATGCTTAACAGCATCAATTAAAGCTTTTCCTTCTAGAATAAACTATACATTCCTCCAAGACAAAAAAGCATTAAACTTCTGATGAGCAGAGTCCCTTGGCAACCAATAATTTAATTAAGATTTAGCTTTTAAAAAGTATTATGTATTAGGGCCAGAGAGAATTTTCTGGTTTTTTGAATATCATTCCTTTTGCTGGAATGGCTCTCCAAAGCCTTGTCGGGAGGCATTCCTGAAAAAACAAACCCTATCAAGTTTATCAGCACACATTCAAAGACAAGTCCTTTCAGAAAATAAAGAGGATAATCAAGAATTTTTAACCTCATTGAGCTTTTTTAGTTACCTTTAAAATTAGTCAGCATAAAATAGCATAAAACAACTTTTCTTTCTGGTCAATTATAACTCTTTCAAATTTCCCAGAAAAACAAACAAACAATTACCCCAAAAGTCAAATGCAAAGCTCAAAACAAAGAAGCGAACAAAAAAATGTGTTATAGTTGGAGCCTTCTGACATTTCTCAGCTTTTGTGAGTGCAGAGAACAGAACTGCAGCTTTTGCAGTCTGCAGCTGCCCTTTCTGTTCCGAGATTGTTATGGAAGGAGGGAGCCTGAAAAATCACATAAGGCTGGGAGTTTAGCTGAAATTGGACTGCTCTGAAAGCCACAGGAGGTCTGGCTTGAAAAGCACATTTCCATGACATTTTCAGTATTGAATTCTTAAGTTTGCCTTTTCAATCTGAGTAAAAATATTATTTTTCTAGAAAACAAACAAACACATAAACATTCAATTTCCTCATCACTTTTTGCAGAACGTATTTAGAACTCTGTGCCAGAGGAGAATGGTTCTAGTGACACCTTTGACAACAGTCTATCATAACATTGATAGAAATTAATAGAACTAAGGTTATCCACTAATAAGGAAATCTGGGCACACAAATTTGGAAAGCAAGCACATGAATTTTAGCCATTCTAAGGGACTGAATAGAGTTACTACTATTTTCTAATGTGTGCAAATATTATTCAAGTATCTATGGAAAGAATAATTTTTCCAGCTAGGAGCTAAAATTTTATGGAATCAGTTTTTGTTATTCAGAAATAAAACATTTATGGGAGAGGTCTTCACATGGCTTGAGGACAGTCATTAATATAAGGCAATGCAATAAGATCAGCCCTTTCCTCTATGTTGACAGGACTAGAGCTTTGCTAGAACAAAAAATTGTCAGTTTGTATCTTGCAGTCTGCCATATAATGTGATATGTACCTAATTCAGCTTCAAACTTCAGTACTTGAAGTAGAATAACGTTTGGAATTATGACGTCTAAATAGAGATGTCTTCCTGATGATACCTTTAGATCCTATTGATGCCCATACAATAAGGATGTGGAACTCGATTCTGTTTACTAAAAAAGTTTTCTGGGGTCATTTTAGGTGCCCTACATTACTTTACCTGCCACTCTAGAATACTGTGGGTGCCCTGTAGGTCTTGTCTCAGATCAACTAGTCACATGACAAGGATCTTGGAAAGCTTCACTTGCCTTTTAGAAATCTGAGTTTGAAGCCACAAGGGAGGCTAAGGTGAACAGCTAGAGCACAGGTATAAGTACTTTTACCCTGAAGTATCACATAATAAAAGATACACAGAAAACTCATGGTTTTTTAAAGTGACAGCTGGAGACCTATCAGAATGTCTTAGAACATCATTAATAATATTAAGTCATATGTGTAGGCACCTGAATACATTCCTCAGTGCTTATGTAAGATATTGATTTATGCAACATCATGTTTTAACCCCAGATGGCAACTAAGGACCATGTTGGTGTTCAGTAATTTCACTCCCCACACCACCTCTCCTGTGGGATGAGGAGAATCAGATAAAGGTAAGATCCATGGCTTGATATAAGAAGAGTAAAAATTGAAATATAGTAATATATGTTAATAGTAATGATGATGAAGATGATGATGATGATGATGATAATAATAACAGTGGTAATAAAAGGAAGATGACAGAGAGGGAGAGAGGAATAAGTCCCAAGTAAAACAGGTGACTCAGAATGCAGTTACTCAGTGTCTGCTCACTCATGCCCACTCTGCCCCCAAGCAGTGATTGGCCCCTCTGCAACAACTCCCCACACTTTATATACTAAGCTTGCTGCTCTATAGTATGAAGTATCCCTTTGGCCACTTTACGTCATCTGTCCTGGCTATGGTTCCTCTTGGCTTCTTCTGCCCTGCTGGCAGAACATGGGAAACTGAAAAGCCCTTGATTTAGAGTAAACACTATTTAGAAACAGCTAAAACATCAGTGTGCTATTAACACTACTATCCAAAGCACGGGTACTAAGAAAAAAATAAATTTCCATCCCAAACCAGTACAGCAAGATAAAGACACTCACAAACATTATAAACTTATTCTCTTTAATGATTGACTGGTTGTCTAAAGATATATGAGCTATAATAAAAATCCCCTCTTCAGGGTGCTGAGAAATATATACTAATTTTGATTATTTTCCACAAAAATGTGAGAGACAAAAATTTCAAAAAAATAGATGATTTTTGTTTTAACATAAGAAGTAAAAGGAAGAATACTTGAGAATTTTTCCAGCTTCCACATAAATATCACAGATTATTAGTCTATTTTAATCTGTGATCATGGTTTCATAGAGTTTGATGTTATTACCTCAATTAAAACAGCTATCAATGAGTAAATAGCAAGGCATTTGTTGACACTTGTTTGATAATTTTTGATAGCATAGTAAATCATTTTGGCCCAAACAACTGAAATTGCAATATAACTCTTGCCTTCATCATAACACTTTATTTGAGCAACAATATTAATCATGCTCACTCGTCATTGCAATCTCTTTAAGACATTAATATGCATATATTGTAACAGTTGGAAGTTCTCCTAATTTATTAATAGACCATACTTTCTCTTTTCTAATCCATTCTCTAAATGACTGAAGAGATCTGAAAGTGGCAGTCTCCAAGAGTTCTAGATAAATTAATATTCACAAATTTTATAAAGCAGTTTCACTAGGAACCGATCTGGCAGAATTCATTCTTTGTGCATAATTGTCTCTATCAGATCCATAACTTGCTTACTCAACAATTTATTTAAAAAATGTAATGAATAAAAAAGATTTCTCACAGCTTCTAAAAACTGATTGAGGAATAGGGAAACAGAACAAATGGCATATGTAATCACTCAAAATTGTTGTGTATTGTTGTTCAAAATTGTTATATATTGTTGCTCAAAATTAGAAACAGCTCACCATGGAAAAGACAGTTATTCAACTAGGTTGAAAACTTAACATACTAGCTTCCCAGAATATCATTATATCTACATTCCTAGTGTTTATTTGGTTTGTTAGGGTTTTTTTTTTTGTTTGTATTGTTTGGAGGGGTGGTTGTTGGGGTATTATTTTTGCTTTTAGTTTTTCCCCTTTTATTGCTTTTTTTTCTTTTTTTTTCTCTGTAGTCTTTCTGTCACATTAGAGACAACATAAAATAGTTACTAATTGGTGAGGTTCAGTTGGTCTGAATTTGTAATTGCCCTAGTGTAAGCTTTGTTAGCATCTACTACGGCAGATTTTAACAGTGGGAAGAGAAGGGGGATGGTTTTTTAACTTGTTTGAATTTTTTTATTGTCTCTTTAAAGCAGTTTATAACATGATTATTTAAGTCTGAAAAAAATTAAGAGATTTAAAAAGTTAAAGGAGTCAGAAGTAAATGTTTTTTGGCAGCTCTGAATTTTCTTCATATATCTGTGAGCCCTACTGAGACACATAAACAAAGTAATTAGAGCGATGCTATAGTTTATTTCTCCCAATAAATAAAAAAATGAAAATTTAGGCCAAACTGAATATTCTTCTTTTACTCTTTTAAGAATACTATGCCAACCCTGGATGAAAGACAAGAAATTAAGAAAAATTCAATGGGCTGTTAAATACAATTTATCTACATAATAAGGATGTATATCACCATTTTTAAGATGAATAGCTTAAATTGATCATTGTTTCCTAGAATTTGAGTATTCAGAATCGTTAAAAAAATTACAGCTTTCATTTCAAGATTAGGAGCAGCATATATGCACTCTAAAATGAAAACAAGAATATTGATGTTGATTTAAATCAGAAAAGGGGGTGCAAAGCACAACGGAATATAATTTACTGAGTAAAGACATAATCAGCTCACTCTCAAAAGTAGGATAGAGAGGAAACATCAACAAGACAATGACTGGATAAGACATAGTATTTCTGCCATACATCGGAGTTGACAGGACCAGCAGGGAAGATTTAGCATGAAAGAATGTCTATAAACCTGAAGGCTAAAGAGAGAGACCTAGAGCACTGCAGTAAACTCTAAAAGGATACATAATCAAATGATCACTAATGCAGCTCTGAATAGTATGCCTTTACTTAGTGATAATTTACTGCAGGTAAATCTCTCAAAAAAACATTTAATTGATCTTGCTCACAATTAGAGCATGAGCTATGGCTTTCATCTCTCAGACATTACCACATTTGGGCAAAATAGTTTCTGTTGCATTTTTTAATACCATACATTTATAATTTCATAGCTGCTTTCTTGCAAACCTAAACAGACATCTGTGAACAGCTATAGCCAGCTTCTTAAAGATCACATTACACAGCAATAGTTGTCTCAGAAAGATTGTTTAAAGCATAATTTATCCCACTTTTTGTGCTTTAATTTTTATGATCATATCAGTTTGCTACAATGAAATTTAGAAGTAAAATATTTCAAAACTGTATTGGACTTTTGGTACTTATTGAAGTACTGAGTGAAACTGAATTGTTGGATTAAACACTATACAAAATCCTTATCACACAATAAGGGGAAAAAACCCATCTTGACACCTAAAAGAAAATCAGAGAAACTGACACAGTACATGTTCCATGGATTATTTAAACCAAATAAACACATGAGCAGACCTTCGCAAATGGAGCAGTAATGAATGGAAATGGAAGAGGTTCATTATAACAGAGACTGCCAGACAGATTAAAAGAACCTACAAGATTTGCCATATTTTGCTTGTTTCTTCTTTCAGTAAAGTATTTCTTTGCTATGAGGTTTCAGATCTTGACACTATATTTCTTCAAAAAAACACATCTGAACTTTCACTGTAAGGTATATAATATTTATAGAAACAAACTGTTTACATTTTATTGCAATAGCAGTTAAGCTTGCTTTTTTTTCAATTTTTTATTCTATTTTTTTTCCCCTTCAGCATAAACATTTTTTTTCTGGAGAATTTGGAGAGACAGGTGATGGAAAATATGAAGGAATGCCTGAAACCTGACTAAACTGACTAGTGCCAGTGCTGTACTGTTGCCAGTTTGTATTTGTCAGAAGTAGCTATAAGTATGTGATCTGAAACATGTTTTTGAGAGAGACAAGAAGTTGGACAAAAAGAAAAAGAAAGGAACACTTAACAAACAAAATTATACGTAACTTAGGAGGATTCCTGGAAAAAAGAATTTCCATTATAGGACTATCAGAAACTTTTTCTAGTTGAACAATTAATTTGTTTCACAAATTTCCTTAAAAACATTTTGTTTTATAAAAATTATCATGAATGGCAAAAATATAGTATTAAGTAAATGATTAAGGCAAATATAGAAATGTCAAGTATTAAAAACATAAAATAAGTAAAAACTCATTCAAAGAATCATGGCCTATTTTGTCTTTAGGTTTTGATTTTATTTGATTTGATTTAAACCCTTCCTGAATTTTCAGGACCATCTATTGTATTTACCTTTTTTTTTCCCTCAATAAATCATAGCATGTGATAGTCTAGTAATTTTGATTTTAAATCAATATCAATATTTTCTCATGCACTTTGATATCCTGCAAACTTCAATATTTGAAGACATTTTAAATATAACTCTGAAAGCACAAAAACAGTGTTTTGTCATAGCTTGTTGTCCTAGTTCAGCAGGAGGGACCAGCTAACCCTGCGTGGGGGTGATCAAAGCTGTGTATTCTACCCCCTCTATTCATTCCCCAAGGTCAATGGGCCATTAGCAGCAGCTGCCCAGGGAGCCATTATCACCTTCACACCCAGCCTGAGGGGGGCGGAGCTGCTAATGGGCCATCAACAGCTCAACACCCCCTGGCTCCCAGAGTTAATCACCCATTGTGTGAGTCCCCGCCCAGGGGGAGGGACTGAGTGCTCCCTGAGGGTACATAAGTGGTGGGTAGAGAAGACCTCAGGAACTTCTCGTCGGATCCAGAGGAGCAGCAGGACCTTGACAGGAGGAGATCACCGCTCTCGCCCAGACCACAGCCCTCGCCTGCACCAACAGGTTTTTTCTTTTCCTTTTGCTCTGGACTTGGGGGAACCACAGGGGTCTCAGCACAAGGGCAAACAAACCCCCTTGGGTTTGTGCCCCAGGACACTGGGTTATACTGCTGGGGTTTTGTGAGTTGAAAGCAATTTCCCTTGTGTGTCAGTGTTGTTATTGTAATATTATTATTAAATTTTAGGTCTGACTTATAATCTCTCTCGTGGTGAGTTCATTTCTCCTGCTGGTTCACCTTTAAACCAGCACACTTGTGTAATGCTTCATTTACATTTTTAAAATATTCTGAAATGAACAAACAGTAACAGTGTTACATCATCACAGATTTGTTCTAAGAGAACAATAATGCACCATTATTCCCAAAAGTTAAGATTTCTAGAAGTTCGTTTAGCTCTTGCACAAGCCCATATTGCACCTTCCAATAGAGCTAGACTTGCTCATAGGTGTAATGCTGTCAAATTATTTATAAGAGATATTAACAGTCTGTGGACTGAAGCAAGACCAAACTCAGAAAGCTTATACCTACCTCCCACCAGACAGACGGTTAAAATTCAGATGAAATCCAAGCTTTCAAGAACCACAATATTTAAAAGACTAAAGCTATTTCAACTTATATCAGGTCATACTTCTGATCAGAAAACACACATTCAAAGGTCTGTACAACAGCCAGAAGCACAGTATACAATATAAATGAACATTACCTTAAAAAGCAAACTTCCACTGAGCCTTTGAGTAAATAAAGTTTTCGGGCTGTAGTAGTAGATGCAGAATAATCTCATTAGGTCCAGAAAGATTCAACCCGTACTTTATAAAAGACTAATCAGTCCAAGGGAAGGTACTTGTATATATTTTGCTGAGGCAGGTTTCCCATTGGGATATTTCATACTTTTTTCCTTTGTTTAACTTGTTTCTGAAAATTCAGAAGTTGAAAACTCTGCCTTCAGTGAAAGACACATATTTTTCTCATTTTCATTTCTCCTCTATGATTTTGTAGTAAAAATCATATATATTTACTGATAATGCATATCTGCTTAGCCTAGAAGCTTATTTTTCCCCTTCTGTAGATGTCCTGGAAAACTCAGTAGTCATGAAAAGATAATAATTTCAGCAACTCATGGTTATTTTCCTGAGGAATCTGATTGGCAAGTTTACAAATTTAAAATCAACAGAATCCTCAGTCATTCTATACTTATTCTATTTTTGGTCTACAGTTGTCACATAAATTTAACATTATTCAATACTTGTCTAAAATGACTTAGTGGGTGAAGGAGTGTTATCCAAATATCCTCATTGTTCCTCATAGGCAAAATTCTCTTTAAGGCAACTGCAAGTTGCACCAACCTTCATCTAAGAGCCAATTACATATTTTTTCTCTATTCCCCGTCTCCCACAACTGACTTCAAACTAGGATGACAAATAACCTTCCTATTGTTTGAATATCTAACTCTTCTCCATATTCTCAACATCTCCAAAATTAATCATTACACATCACACAACAGAAGTTTATCTGTTTTCATGTATAAATCCAATAATACTTAAAATAAAGCAACACTGAAGAAGAACAATTTTCTTCTTCCCAGAAGGAAAGGACCTCTACTTTCTGTAGGCACAGTATTAACTGTGAATATTACAATCGCTATCATCATGATGTATACATACATCTAAAAAAAGTATGCTTATCAACCATATTTTAATTTTGCCTACTAAATTTGACTGGCAATCTCAGAATCTTCAGGAGGTCAGTTCTGTTTAAGTAGGCATCTAAAATTCTTGAACTTATGTGCAAAAAATCAGCAAAAATAAAAAAGTATAAAACAATAAATATTTTTTTTGGAAACATGTAACCCTTGAAAATCTAATATATGTCATCCTTAGACTTAACAAACCATTTCGTTCTGTGATTTTGGACCCACAAAAATTATTCAAGAATTGAAAACATAGCAACTTAAATAACAAGAAAATTGGTAGATGAATACAAATTGGGAAAATGTTCGTATTCTCTCGGTAACTTTGTCATCTTACATATTTTCCCAAATAAATTTTATATTTCAATGAACATTATTTACAGCTTAGTGAATTAACTCATTTTAGTGTAATGTAATAGAGGAGGTGACATGCTTACTTTTTGCCAGAAATCCTGGCATTTGTCAAATTAAATGGGGTTTTGACTTAAATGGGGAATATTTTCTGTAGATTTTATCATTATTACATTCATTTACAAAACAATTTCAACTTCTATTGACAAATCTCTTAAAATTGTTATAATTACTACTTTTGATTACACTTGTCCGTTAATGTTTGAAACACCTCTTCATGACATATCCTTTCTATATTGAACTCAAAGAGAATATTTATGCAGTGTCACATTTTTATTTGAAAAACTTAAGCTATAATTTATTAATATGTATAATTTTATTAATAATAATTTACTGTTAATCATTTTGTTGTTGGGAATGTTACTGAAGGGTTTCTTTACTGTATTTTAAAGGAAAATGTCAAGATATACATAAACATGAAAAATCATTGAAATCTATCTAGGTAATTTTTTACTTGTAAAGTATTGATGAAGATGGAAAGATGAATCCTTACATATAAAGGTCTCATAGTACCAAGGGAAAAGGTGGATTGTAGTGGCAATAGTCCACTTCAAGATATTTTGAAACAGAATCAACAGGAATTTTTGAAAATACAAGATGAAAGATGACGAAGTTCAACACATGTTTCAGGCTTTATCTAAACCATTCTACATTTCCTGACATTAAGGAATGCTCTATGTGCTGTACATAGCACAGAGGTATAGAAGAAAGAATTACAGAACAGATACTCTCCTGTTACCTGAACGTATAGTATTTCACTCTAAGGTAATTAAAGTGTCTCCAAGATAAAAATCACAGGGACTGTAAAGACTAGAAAAGCAGTACCTTCCACTTACAGGTCAGTTTTCATTGCAAACTTAAAAAATATAAGCTAATAGTTTATTAGACACAACAGATCTATTTTAGTATAGGCCACTCAAGCTTCCTCTCTTCTACTGCCATTCAGCAATTCCTTTGAGCCTGTAGGATAGAAAAAAAAGTAACATTAAAAAATTATTGTTTCATTACCTGGGCAATTGTGAGATAAGCCTTCTGAATTCTAGGTTATTTTTAGCTTCTTGTCATTATATGTTACAGCTAGAGGCTCTTGTTGATTGATTATCCTGTTGCTGTGGACTATGGCAAGTCTATTTCTTTCCGTCCAGAGCAATCCATTACAGGCCCTGGAAAAACAAAAGTGGAAGATTTGTGCATCAATCCTGTGGGAAGGATGATCTTAAAACTAACTAGACTAAACTAAACTAACTAACTAACTAACTAAACTAAACTAAAGTAACTAACTAAAATAACTAAAATAACTAAATAACTAAACTAACTAAATAACTAACTGAAATTGAATTGAAATGAAATGAAATGAAATAGCTTAGCTTTCCAGAAGCCAGTGTAAATAGAAGTGCAGTCATATAAAGAGGCTTTATCTTACATTAATACTTTGGTGGGGAACATATAATAATGGGGGGAATTGTGTTACGCTGTTTTTCTAAGAAAATACTTTTGCTCCATATCTATCTATCTATCTATCTATCTATCTATCTATCTATCTACACACTCTTCTTAGGATATAAGAGAATCAATTTATTATTTCAGAAGGTTTTCCCTCCTTCCTTAAAGATTATTTAAGATTTCTAAAGAAAAGGACTTGATATGATAAATATCAGTATCAAATAATTTGATCAATATGTTTTTCTTTGTACATTTATAATCATAAATACTGTTGAGAAAGTTTCCATAAATTCTATCAGCCTAAACCTTGGTCTGACTTTTAATATTTCCAGCTTTTCTCATTCCTGGCTTATTTATTTTACCCACTTATCTTTCATTTTAATGATATTGACTGTTTATTCAATGGGCAAAATGAAGAGGGAGAAAATCAATCATTTCTTAATGTATATGATACCTTAAGCATAACATCATTCTAATAGGAATACTTTATAGATTTAAGCTACACTTATTTGTATCTATTACAGGACAAATGAACTTCCACATTATATGTACTTATATAGTGATTTTAGTGTCCATAAAAAATATTTACTGGATAAAAAGTTTAAAGGTCTCAGTTACATATTTACAAACTGAACACAAAAGTAATAGCTTCTATTAAACACAGAAAGCAAAGAAAATGTAAAGCGTTCACTTGTCTATTCACACATCCTTTTCCTCAGGATAGTCTGAGTAGCACATTGTCATGAATGGGTGTTTTAGATCACTTAAGAAACTACTGTTAAAGTTATGAACTATAGTAGAACAGAGGAAGAGTGTGAGGAGTCTTCCCCTTGAGGAGGAAGAAACAGCAGAGACAACATGATAAACTGACTGTAGGCCCTGTTCCCCATCACCCTCTACCACTGGTAGAGATGAGAAAGAGAATTCAGGAGTTAAGTTGAGCCCAGTAAGAAGTGGGGGAAGGGCCTTTTAAGATTTAGTGTTTGTTTTCTCATTAACCTACTGTGATTTTCACTGGTAATAAAATACACTATTTTCTCTAATTAGAGTCAGTAACTGTTGACTGATCTCTCCCTGTCCTTATCTCAACCCTTGAGCCTTTTGTTATATTTTTTCCCCTCTGCCCGGCTGAGGAGAGTGATAGAGCAGGTTGGATTGGCACCTGACATCCAGTCAGCATCTCTCCACCATACCAACAGATACAAATTGATGCAATTTGTAGATTATGCAGTAATGTAGTGTAGGAAGGTGGGGGTAATATTTTGATCTACAAGGCCTATTCAAGAGATATTAATTGCATGTAAAGACAGCCAAACTTTTTCATGTCATCAGTGCTTTTTAGGAACTTGCATTTCACAACCTATGCCTCTTCTCCAAACCCATACACACATCTATCATGACACCTTTACATTTGAGGACACTGGAAATGGTAGAAATATGCTTTTTAAAGCTTTATAGTTCATGGAATAGTAATTCTCTGCTCAGGAGAATATGAAGAAATGGTATTCACTTTGCACAAAAGCATTAATACAAAGGAAAAAGAAATGATCCAGCTAAACTTGATAAGCAGTCCAAGTTTACATGAAAGATTTATTGAGTTTAGATAAATATCACAGTCATACTACTCCTACTGTCATCTTCTCTGCTGTTCTTAATCTAAGGCCCACCTTTAGCCACCTCTACTAATATAATTCTGATGTATTCACAAATCAGGTTTCCATAATTTATTCAGAATAATGAGGCCTTATGATTATGAAAATATTAAAACTATGTTGTGTAGCAAAAACAAAAATCTCCAGAGGAGTATATTTTCCTCTAGAAAGAAGTGAAAATATCTGCATGTTTTAGGACAAAGGACAGATAGATGTGACTGTGAAAATTAAAAAAAAAAATAGGTTTTGCAGTATTTTTTACGCTACTTATGGTAGTCTGCATCACTCAATCATTTAGTTTAGCAACCTAAATCAAAGCTAACAATGATTTTTGTGTGGAGCTTTTGTAAAAAATATATACCATCCAACAGTAAAATGGAATATAACAGAAGCAGAATATTGTATTGATTTACTATATCCAAGATGAATTCAGTAACAATACTAGATTTAAGGCTAGCCATCCAGTTGGCTTAGTGCTGTAATATAATTTTCTCTTCAGAAAGACATTAATTTTTTCCTGTGTCATGACAGCTTTTTGATCATGAATAAAATTCCTTTGTTCTTATGCTTTTCTTTAATCTGATGTCAGCCTCCAGCATTCAGTTAGTAGGACAAGTCTGTGTGAAGTAGTCTCATTGATTTATAAATATATATATGATATACTTATATATTTGCAATGTCATTGTCTGAGAGTGTAATGTAGGTATTTATCATGTTTATTGGTTAAAAGCAATAGCAATTACAATTTAAAGACGAGGAAAAGTAATTCCTGTTTAAATAAAATTAACTTTATATATTTCAATTATCCATTCCAGTTTCTGTTGTTAAACAAAAGTTCACTAAATTAACTAAAACAGTTTATAGACTACAAAGTTATTATTTTTTATCATTGACTCCAGTTTCCCTGAATATAATCCTTCAGAAACTGGCTTCTCAGAACATTTCAGATTTTAAATAGATTTTATTTTCTTTATTGTATGTATACAGGCTGATGATTTAAGTAATGCAAAAGACATTGAGTATAAATTAAAAGCTGAGATAAAATTAAACTTCAATGAAAGAAAAGACCATAAAAGGACCCATGAGGATATAGTCACACTATTGCCATATGAACAGTTTTACTGGAAGAAATAGCAGATGAAATTAAATTGCTGAGGCCATTAATTAATATTTTAGTGAGAAGCATATGAATCTGACATACTTTTAGCTTAATATTACTGAAGAAAAAAAGTCAGGTTACCAGGGCCTGGGCTGAGCTTTAGCACACTGAACAAACCATAAGAAAATCCTGAGTACCACAGGAAAAAGTGCTGAACATAACAAATAACCAGCAGATGTTGAAAGAACTGTCCCTACTGCACCAGATGCTTTGACCCAGATGGAGGTTCAGTTAGTAATATCAGAAGTACCAAATTTAAGTGCAGAGTTACCAAAATCTGGGACTGACAGCAAGAAATTAATTAGATGTGGGTTATTTATTTGAGATGAGAAATACTGGAGCAGGCCTCACTGGCAAGGGAACGGATAAAGATGAAGGGTGGCCAAAGTATTTCATGCTCTCCTGCAGTCACTGTGCTTTACCTTGAATGAGACACAGTGGGACTCATGTTGCCTATTTTTAGGTACATCTATATCTGAGTTAGTCAGCATAGTTTTCTCATGTGATTCATATAATCAAATACTCAAGTTTGCATGGTCTGAGTGGGATCAAATACATGGGACATAGAGGTCAAGTGACACCAGTACTGAGCTTCTGGGATTCTCCTTAGGTGATGACATACATATTATTTATATGTCATTTTTTGGCATGGAGTGGTCCTTTGACACAGAATTTTACTCACTTCTTATTCCACAGGTCTTAATCAAGTTGACTGGGTTACTGTGTTTGAAATATTCTTGTGTTTGAAGTGTTTCTGAAAACTGGGAAAAGACTGGTTCAGATGATACACTATAATGTTGTTTCCATCCTCCTATTGTCAGCACAGGGGCTTCTACTGATGGGATATTTATGTTGCAGTCATGAAAACACAGGCCTTCCTGGACTTCACATGAAGAATATGTGCCTCAGTTTTACTGCTGGGAATGACAGGAAAATACACTTGAAAAGACACTGGGATGGTGTCCAACATTATCAATACACGTCATTCTTTTAATCCTTGTGCCTCTGTTTGCCTTGTGTTTTCACACATACAGTTCCATTTATTTTTCATGTGTACCAGTTTGAGTCTTTCTCCTACACGTCTCTGGGCCACACCAAATACATCTTCACTAAACAATATATATGAAATATCTAAACAGCAAATTCCTTTCTTTTGTAGTAAAAAGGAAACGGTTAGCTACTTCGGTATAAATTATTCTAATAATTTATTTCTATTTTGAGGCCTTTTTTCTGACATATTAGAAGAGAAATATTCTACTTGCGGATTAAATAAAAAATAAAAATTCAATTAAAAGTCAGAATGTGCTTTAAAATGCATTAATTAATAGAAGCTACCTTATACGCTGTTTTGTACAAGATTAAAAAGTTATTTTCTTAGAATTTGTATCCACTTGAGGACTGCATTTTCACCAAGGAACAGAGTGGGATTCAACAGCTGAAACAGAGGTGTCTAATGCCATCTTAGGAAACAGGTGCTGGAGGAAAAGTTCCAGGTACCACATTCAAGATTTAAATGTCAAAATTCTTTAAACACTTGGAAGTACCAAGTCTTTTTTTGTCAATCTTTCTGACTTGAGGGGATGAGCAAAACTGTGGAAGTCTTTGTCTTTAAATGAAAGACAAGATTAGGAAAGATCCATAAGCCAATGTCTGGGTAAAGCACAGAGAATATTGTTTAAGGTTCCGACTGACCTATGAAGAACCAGGTTAGAGGCATCAGCCCATAACATGAGGACATTTACAGTGCCTGAAGAATGACAGCCTAGCTAATACAGATATTACCTGGGCCTCAGTGTACATGAAATTTGAAAAACTGTGATTAGTGCATAGTGCACGGTTCATCTGATGTATGGTGGCCAGGCCAGTAGTCGGATTCCAGCTTCTTTTTCATGTCTCTGGATAGATATGAACCTAGATTTCTCAGTTTTGAGAATCTGAATAATTGTAATAATCTATGATTTGCTTCATTTAGTTTGCTAAAAATATTTTATTTCTCATTAAGTTGGACATGAAAATGTTGCCATATTTGCATTCTAAAGTAATTCATGTGGGACGTGGATGATTTAGTGTTTGTCTTCTCTATGTCTAAATTAAAAATTTCAGATTCATTTGTAAATGGTTCTCTCTGGGGAAAATAGTGATTTATAATCAATGTAGAATTTGGCTCTCTATCATATAAAAGTGTGGATTTGGGGATTCAAGGAAAGTTCCAGATTTCCTGTTGCTATAAAGATCTCTTTCATGTTTGCTCACAAGAGTCTATTTAGTTGTCTCTTACCTATTTGAAAATTGTTTTGCTATTTTGTTTAAAACAGAAGTATTCCCTCTAAAAGAGAACCAAAGTCTTAGAATATAAGTATCTGTAGTTTATAGAAAAACAATACTTTTTTCTGAGAGTTTTAAAACATTAAAATATTAATTTTGTAATTCCTCAACTTTGAAAGAAATAACTTATGTGCATCTTGGAGCTTAAAATCAAACTTCTCAGACCTTACTGTTTTCTGACAGTGACTAATTTGAACATTCATCTAGCTGTTCTTAAAGCAGACATTTCAGAAGAATGAGGTCAACTCAAAATGGCAATTTTCCTGTTCATCTATCAATGCCATGTCTTCTGAGCAGTGCTGAAAAGAATCACAACCTGAAAGAGTGGTATGTATGTACAGTAAGAGTACATATACCTATCTACCAAGAAAGATAGCAATTACATCTACACAGCAATAGATCTTAACATTCTAAATTACCTATTTATATAATTTGCTTTCTGTGTTTTCCACACAATTTAAAAGAATTAAGAAATTTTTATTCTTATTTAATTGTATTTATACAAAAATAATCATATCTATAAGCATGGATCTGTGTACGGAAATTTATAAGCTTTCTTGTGTAAAATATCTGCACTGGCTATCTTGTTTCAGTGCTAGGTGAACGGTTTTCCACAAATGTTGCCCAAATGAAATTCCTGGACTTTCCTGTGGCATGACCTACCCACTATCAGAATCTGGACTATTATGTTTTTCTCATTTGCTCTAATATGAAAATTTGTTTTAATGATGGAAGGTGAGAAAAATTTTGTCTTTTATCTTGACTGTATTTTCATCCTAAGCTAGGCAATAGGAAATTACTTGATGAAAATTAATGATTATCTATCCTTTTTTTAGAAGTGACTTAATTATAAGTTTTATAAATAATGGATTACTAATTCATTACATAACAAGCTGTTGAAATTAGCTCATTACTATACCTTCTGTCATCGTTAAAGGAGCCTGCCATACATAGCAATTCAACTTACAGAAATTTATCCTGTGTTGCATGCTATTTTTTCTTTTTTTTTTTTTTTTCAGAAGTATTTTATCTAGGAGCTTATGGGTCAGTTGTGTTTTGTTTTTCTGCTTGGTTGGTTGGTGTTTATTTTTGTGAAGAAAAATGTAGGTTGACTTTCAGATAAATAAAACAGGGTATTTGTTAAATATAATGAAAGAGTGAGCAATGTAAATAAGTTTCCTTTAGGAAGCATGGTTGTGATTCAGGGCATTACTGGGTTTTGAGGTGTTTGTGGGTTTTTGATTTGTTTTGTTTGGTTTTGTTTGTAATAAGTATTGCCAATTCTCTCAAATACATAAATAACCGTTTTATAATCAAATAAATACATGATATTACCCACTGGAAGAGAGACACACATTCTATATGGAAGTATTACATGAATTGCTTTCAAATACCTGAAAATTTTAGCTGCAGTTTTACATTTATTAACAATCAAATTATTCCAACTTTGTTCTCTGATGAACTGGCCATGTGCTCAGTCCATTAGGTAACAAAATATTTAATAGTAACTCTTACATACAGATAGTCACAGACTTATGTCTGTAGTGTAGTTTTTCATATACGATCTAATCCATATGTTGACTGTATTGAACTAATTTTCAAATAATTGGAGTCATTACAGAAATCTAAGTGGTACTGAGAAAATGTCAAACTCTTGGCCTATTTTTTCTCTTCTGTTTCAAGCAAGTTTGATGAATTCCATAGGATTATTATCAAACTTTCTGAATGTTATTTTAGTGGTTGAATTCAGGTAAAAATCTGTGATATCTGCTGTTCCAGTTATAGTCACTTATCTGAGAGCAAATGAGCAGGGAATTTAATTTTTATAATTACTAATCACCTTAATTGTCCAACTCAACTAATGGCTTGACAAAACAGATACCACTTCAGACACTTTAGGTGGAAAGTGCTACTAGTACCCAAATACTTCATAGAGTTTGTATTCTGACACATGCTCCTGAACAGATTTGATATTGAAAACTGTATGTATGGATAAAAATGAGGGACACTTTATGTTTGTAACTCTCCTCCTCCTTGCACTGACATGTCAACTGGATGATAAATTCTACATGTAATTCACTGGTGCTTGTTGATCAAACCCATATGACTGGAAGGCATTATTCTGCTTCCCCATCACTGTATTTGGGATAAATTTTTAGCTGTCCAGTGAACTAATAATCCCAAAGAGAAAGACTTCGTAGATGTTTTGAAGAGTACTCCCCTCAAATTCAGCTTTGTGCGAGCATCTAGGATAGGAAGTAATTATGCTTGCATCATCAATATTGAACTTTGCTATTTTTCATCTCTGATAAGGAGAATTATCAGTAGTGATTCTGTAGGCATCCCCTTTGCTGCAGAATGCAAACAACCTAATAATGCTCAGGAAGCTAAGGACTGCATCGAGGTCTCTTATATCAGTAAATATGGTTTAGGAGATTTTCTTGAAAAATGAAAGTGCCTTCCAGATGCTTGGATTGTTTAAATGCCATAGCTGGTCCTGGAACTAATATTTTGGAGTTCTTCATCAAATTGCGAGGTAATTTAAATGGGGAATTCATAAATATTGTATGCCCGTTTTCAGTTAGGTTTTCATTTATATCAGGGTATCTGGAAAGAATCCAGACCTGAAGCACTGAAAGTTCTGTCACCTGCAACTTCTCTGCTGTAACCTGAAATTAGTTGGGTGGAATGATGAATAAGTCAGAATAATTCCACACAGGAGGACCTAGTGAGGACAGTACTGTTAGGAATCTTTCCCCATGTAGTGTCACAGTCAATTCAAAACAAGCCAAAAAGAAGATACTTCATAATCAATCCAAAACACGCATGTAACTGAACTTTTTGAGAAAAGAGACTGAAAGCAGATTTCTGACTCCAGCTTATAGAATCATAGAATAGAATCATAGAATCATAGAATCGATTGGGTTGGAAAAGACCTCCAAGATCATCGAGTCCAACCCTTGGTCCAACTCTAGTTCATTTACTAGATCATGGCACCCAGCGCCACGTCCAATCTGCATTTAAAGATCTCTAGGGATGGTGAATCCACCACCTCTCCGGGCAGCCCATTCCAATGCCTGATTACTCTCTCTGTAAAAAATTTTTTTCTGATATCCAACTTAAATTTCCCCTGGCAGAGCTTAAGCCCGTGCCCCCTTGTCCTATTGCTGAGTGCCTGGGAGAAGAGACCAGCCCCCACCTGGCTATAACTTCCCTTCAGGTAGTTATAGACAGTGATGAGGTCACCTCTGAGCCTCCTCTTCTCCAGGCTAAACAACCCCAGCTCCCTCAGCCTCTCCCCATAGGACTTGTGCTCCAGTCCCTTCACCAGCCTTGTTGCTCTTCTCTGGACCCGCTCCAGCATCTCAATATCCTTTCTGAACTGAGGGGCCCAGAACTGAACACAGTACTCAAGGTGTGGCCTCACCAATGCAGAGTAGAGGGGAAGGATCACTTCCCTGGTCCTGCTAGCCACGCTATTTTTGATACAGGACAGGATCCCATTGGCCTTCTTGGCCACCTGGGCACACTGCTGACTCATGTTGAGCTTCCTGTCTATTAGTACTCCAAGGTCCTTTTCTGCCTGGCTGCTCTCTAGCCACTCTGTGCCCAGCCTGTAGCGCTGCAGGGGGTTGTTGTGGCCAAAGTGCAGGACCCGGCACTTGGCCTTGTTGAACTTCATCCCATTGGAATCAGCCCATCTCTCAAGTCTATCCAGATCCCTCTGCAGAGCCCTCCTGCCTTCCAGCAGGTCGACACTCCCTCCCAACTTGGTGTCATCAGCAAATTTGCTGATGATGGACTCAATCCCCACATCTAAATCATCAATAAAGATGTTAAACAGGACTGGACCCAATACAGACCCTTGGGGAACACCACTGGTGACTGGCCACCAGCTGGATGCAGCTCCGTTCACCAGCACTCTCTGGGCCCGACCCTCCAGCCAACTCCTAATCCAGGAGAGGGTACACTTGCCCAGGCCATGGGGTACCAGCTTTTCCAGGAGTATATTATGGGAGACAGTATCAAAGGCCTTGCTGAAGTCCAGATAGACCACATCCACAGCCTTCCCCTCATCCACCAGGTGGGTCACCTGATCGTAGAAAGAGATCAGGTTGGTCAGACAGGACCTGCCCCTCCTAAACCCATGCTGGCTGGGTCTAATCCCTTGTCCACCCTGAAGGTGCTGTGTGATTGCACTCAGGATGAACTGCTCCATAACCCTGCCAGGCACAGAGGTCAGGCTGACAGGCCTGTAGTTGCCAGGGTCCTGCTTGCAGCCCTTTTTGTGGATTGGCATGACATTCGCCAACCTCCAATCATCTGGGACCTCCCCAGAGAGCCAGGACTGTTGGAAGATGATGGAGAGCGGTTTGGCAAGCTCTTCTGCCAGCTCCTTCATCACCCTGGGATGAATCCCATCTGGTCCCATAGACTTGTTAGGATCCAGCTGGCTCAGTAAGTCAGTCACTATTTCCTCCTGGAATACAGGAGGGCTATTCAGCTCCCTCTCCCTGTCCACCAGCTCCAGAGGCCAGTTGTCTTGAGGGCCACCTGTCTTACTGGTGAAAACTGAGGCAAAGTAGGTGTTAAGTACCTCAGCCTTCTCCTCATCTTCCTTAACTATATTTCCCTCCAAGTCCAACAGAGAATGGAGGTTTTCCTTGCCCCTCTTTTTGTTATTAATGTATTTATAAAAGGACTTTTTGTTATCCCTAACTGAAATAGCCAAATTTACTTCAAATTCCACTTTTCTTTCCCTAATTTTTTTCCTGCATGACCTAGCTCTATCTGTAAATTCTTCATAAGTAGCCAGCCCTTTTTTCCATAGTCTGTAAACTTTCTTTTTATCCCTGATTTCTTGCAGAATCTCCCTATTTAACCAAGCTGGCTGTCTTCCCCTCCGGCTGGCCTTTCGGCACTCTGGGACAGCCTGTTGCTGTGCATTCAAAATTTCCTTCTTGAAACATGTCCATCCCTCCTGGACCCCCTTACCTTTAAGGGTTGTTTCCCAGGGTATGCTCTGAATCAGTTCTTTGAATAGGCCAAAATCTGCTCTCCGAAATTCCAAGGTAGAGGTTTTAATGGTGACTCTCCTTACATCCCTGAGGACTGAAAATTCTATTATTTCATGGTCACTATGCCCCAGGCGGCCTCCAACCACTACATCATCTACCAGCCCCTCTCTGTTTGTAAATAGTAGGTCTAGCAGGGCCTTCCCCCTGGTAGGCTCATTTACCAGCTGATGAAGGAAATTGTCCTCTATACACTCCAGGAACCTCCTTGACTGCCTCTTCTCTGCAGTATGAAGCTCCCAGCAGATATCTGGCAGGTTAAAGTCACCCACAAGAACAAGGGCTGGAGATTTTGAGACATCTGCCAGCTGTTTGTAGAATAATTCATCCCCTTCATCATCCTGGTTGGGCGGTCTGTAACAGACACCCACAAGGGTGTCAGCCTTGTTGGCCTTGCCCCTGATTCTGGCCCACAGGCACTCAACCTTGTCACTGCTGACCTCAACTTCAACAGAGTCAAGAGACTCTCTAACATATAAAGCCACCCCTCCACCTCTCCTTCCCTGCCTGTCTTTTCTGAAGAGCTTGTAGCCCCCCATAGCAGCACTCCAGTCATGTGATTCATCCCACCACGTTTCTGTGACAGCAACTATGTCATAGTTTTCCTGCTGCACTATGGCTTCCAGCTCTTCTTGTTTGTTTCCCATACTGCGTGCATTGGTGTACATGCACTTCAGCTGGGCCATTGATTTCATTCTCAACTCAGGCTCTATGCCCTTAGGCCTGTCTCTGGAGAGCCCAGTTGCCATCCCTTCCCCCTTCAAACCTAGTTTAAAGCCCTCCTAACTAACCCTGCCAACTTATGGGCTACAGTTCTTTTGCCCTCCCTAGATAAATGAAGCCCATCTGCTTTGACGAGACTGGGCAACACGGAGTTTGCGCCATGATCAAAAAACCCAAAATTTTGACGATAGCACCATCCCCTAAGCCACCTATTGGTAAGCTGGGCTTTCCTAAACCTCTCCTCATTCATCCCAGCTAGCACAGGAACTGAGGCAATTACTACCTGTGCTCCTGTCCCAAGAAGAGATCGGGTCAGTGCCTTGAAATCTTTTTTAATTACTCTGGTACTCCTTTTATTAATGTCATCACTTCCAACCTGGACAACCAACAGTGGGTAATAGTCTGAGGGTTGGATAAGTTTAGGAAGTTTTTTGGTAATATCCCTCACCCTGGCCCCAGGAAGGCAGCAAACTTCCCTGTGGGACGGGTCTGGCCAACATAGAGGGCCCTCAGTTCCTCTCAGAAGAGAGTCACCTATTACAACAACCCTTCTCTTTTTTCTCTTACCTGTAGTCGTAACCCGTCCGGTAGGCTGGGGGTAACCAGAAGATCTTGTAGATAGATCCTCCTCCTGACTGTCCTCCAACAGACTGCCCGAGTCCAGGGCCATATACCTGTTTTTTAAGGGCACCCTGGCAGGTGAAAGGGGTCGAGAGGGGGTGTTTTTGCCTCTCTGACCAGGCACCTGTTTCCATTCATCCCCAACCCTATGGTTTGTTCCGTCTGCCTGATGGCAGGAGGGGCTGGGCTTCACCACCTCCTGCTGGGCTTCCTTAGGAGTGGAAAGGGTGTGACTCCACCAGTCAATTTCCCTTTCACTCTCCCTTATGTTTCTGAGCCTATCAACCTCTTCCTTTAGCTCTGCCACCAGACCCAGCAAATCGTTCACCTGCTCACATCGTATGCAGGCGCTTCTCACACTGTCCTCTGGTAGCAGGTCCAGGCTCAGACAGTCTATGCAGCCGGAGGCCTGAGTGGCTGCATCCTTTTTAGAGGGTTCAGTCTGTATTGACACACCTCTACTGGTAACAGGAGCAACAGCTTTCATTTTTCTGGGAGGCATGACTGCCTTAAGCTGGGGGGAAAGGTAGAAAGAGACAAAGAAACACATGAACAGAGGAGAGAAAAAAAAAAAAAAGCTGCAGAAATACCTAGGCTTCTGCCCTGCCTGTTCGCCCTGCCTGTGCGAACTGCTGTGCAAACTGCCATGCCACACCCTCACAGACGTGCCACGCCCCTGTTTGCCCGCTCCTGTTCGCCGCGCTCCGGGTCGCTTGCGCTCCCTAGAGATGTTCTTAAAGCCTTCTCACTCTCCTGCTAACGAGCTTGCAAAATTACCTCACAGTAAAATATTTTGATAATATTTATGAAATTGTCTTTTTAGTTAATTAATTTCTTAAAAATTAGATATTAGTGTGTTACAAATTTCCTATATTTTGACTGAATTTTCAAGTATTAATCAGTATTACCTAATTTTCAATAAATTATTTTCCATTTTTTCTGTGTCTGGTCTGAAGCACCAAAAAATTACCAAATGCAACAAATATGTAAAGTATATTGTACAAGCTGGCAATGTTCTTGGCTATTATACTCTTTCCCACAGAAGCCTGTGAAATGAAAGATTTTCCCTTTTTAAGAACCTTCTGTACTGAAAATATTTACACAGCACCATTGTGAAATTCAGCTTCAGTTTACAAATTCAGAGGTTTACCTCTCTTGATATGTCAAGGAATAAAAATTATATTTCATGTAATAAAATGCATGGAAGAGCAAATTAATTTCTCCTGAGGGTAAGTTTTCTTACTCTTACCGGCACTCCTTTTATGATGCAATGAGCCATTAAGGCACATGTTAAACAATACATGTTTGTAGGCTAAATGGTGCATCTTTTGGAGGACTAGTGAGATAAAATCTTTTTTCTTAGTAGTGTTCTCATAACTTTGTTTTATCTCCACAATCTCATTGTATCCAACAATGTTAGGTGAAGCTACTTGAGTGCAAATAAATGGGTTGCAATTGACCTTTGTCTGCATCACGTGTAGGTGAAAACTTTTTTCTATACTTTTTGTTAGTTTGGCTGATTGGTTTTATTCTGAGAGTTTTGGTTTGCTTAGAGCTGGGGGAAGGGGGGAGAAAGGGGGGGATTTGTTTGGGTTTTTTTTCTTTTCTTGTTTGTTTGTTTTTGTGTATATGCTTGTGTGATTGGTTTTGAGCTTAGCTTTTATCTTTAATTTGGTTTATGAGGGGCTTATAGAACAGTTTTGTGTTGTAGAACTTAACCTAGCAAGGTACTCAGATCTCCTGATGATGGCTAAGCTGCATAATCTGGGTATTTGTTTCATCTAAATTTCATTCAATTAAAATGAGTTGTTGTTTTTTGATTATAAATCAAGCATTTATAATTCCTATCCAGTCAGTGAAGTACAGTTTATATCAACAGTTATTGTCTAGTCCATCTAATTTTGGCATTTATCTCTCTCTCCATCAGATGCCTTGAGCCTTTGTTTTAAGGTATGTAAGTTCACATATACTTGGCCACCCAACTGGTTTTGTTAATTATTTTAATTATTCATACTAATAATTATGATTTTATTATGTAACAGATTTATGATAATTTCAATTTAATTACAGTTTTACATTGATATCTATGTGGTTTATACAGCTCACTTGAGCCTTTTCAGGGTGTTTTACTTTCTTGGGAAGGAATTCTATTATGTAAATGTCTTCTTATCAAAATTAATTGCCCATTCTTGTTTGATGTGGAGGGTAATTATATAGTGTTAAATTAAATTTAACAAAATCAAATATAATTTTTTTCCTTGCATCCATTTGTATATCTACCTAATTAAAATGTCATGTAATGTTTCTGGAGGATAAGAAAGAAATTGGCTGTTTCAGTGTACTGAGATTTTAAGTAAATATTTATATTAGATGATGCATTCAGTACCAATAAGATTATGATCTTCCATACAGTGTTACAAAAAGTCTTTCATTTACAGCTTAAGAAATTGAGAGGTTTTGAAAGCGCTACAGAAAATTGTAAACTGATCTAAGGCTCTTTACCATTAATTAATTGATAAGGAGCATTTCATAAGCATGTTTGTGTTTACTAAGAGGTGTTTCTTGCCTCCTTCTAGATAATTCTTTATGCTTTAGTGTTCCTAAATGGGATAAATACAAACTCATTCTTTTTTAAGGAAATCTGAACATGAAACTGATTCAGAACCTTTCTTCTCTTGCATTTCTAACATTAAATATTATGAAAGTAATATATTTTGAGAATCTTTCTATTTAGAAGAATTTAAGCCTTTTAAGGAAGGGAAAGAGATGGGAGAAGACAGTAAATGTTAATGGATGAATATTGCAGGAAACAATTTAGGTTTTGTACAAGTTGTGCATTATATTTCATTTAACTACAGTGGACTTAATATGCTGATATATAAGACCCAAAGATAAAAAGGAAGTTTTGGATTGAGATATTAAATTGTTTCATTCTGGAGTTAAAACAGACAAACAAAAAAGCTTAATATTTATATAATAATGAAGAAAAGTCCTTTCTTTCCCTGAAACTTCATCAAAACAGAAGGTCAAGTTCAGTTATGATATTATTTTACAGATTTCCATTACTTCAGTCCCATTAAAAAAAAAAAAGTTTCCTGAAGAACTTTCTGGATAGTAACAAAGCAGACCTAGGAAAGTTTAGGGCTTTTTTTAAACATAATAATTAATTAATTATGTGATATCAAAACTTTTTGGGAAGTTCTCAGTTTTGACACTGAAAATAAAAATAATTGTTCTGGTAGCTGCTTCTAATGCACAAAAGAAATAATTTACTGTCAAGCCTAACCTTTTGAAAATCAAATTGCCTAACTTTCAGGTGATTTCTGATTCAATTACATTCTGTTTCAATTCAAGCAACAACTTTTCAATTAAAAAAATGCCTTTAAATTGGATTACCAAGCTAATGGACTGTACTTAGCAATGCTTGGATTAATATGCCAGGCTAGAGACAATACTAATGATGGGACAGAAAACACAATGAGAACTACAGAATGGCTCAAAGTGAAGCCAATAACATGTGATGAACAATGTTATTTGCAACTCTGCAGAACAAAAACACGGTAGGTAAGAGAAAGCCAGTGTAGTTATTTTCCAAAATTTTGTGTGGTATCAAAGAATGACACATTAAAATAAAGGTAAGAGAATGAAAAACTCTGAGGTACTTTTAAGGGGCTGTGGTTTTGGCCTAATTTTTTTAGTTCATCTCAAAATGCAGTGATACTTAATTTCTTCAAACAAAAGGATATCAGGTGAAAGAGCTGACTGTAAAATGAAATATTTCTGTCGATTATTAACATAATTAACACAGGCTTTGCTAAGTAATCAAACATGAAGGGAAGTATTATTGCTTTTAAAAATCCCCAAATTCCAGTGAATTGTGGGAATATTGGAACAGACAATGAATATTCTTAACCTAGAAACAGTATGATGTATATGGGCTTGATAAAAATAAGTTTAAGTTAAGGTCAGTCACACTTAATTTGAAAAAGTTTGAAACTGCATATGAAGTTACTGAAATTAAGTCTCAGTTATCTAATCAGAGAAGTGACAAAGGTGCATAATTAATGGTGTATATTTCTTAGTGTAATCTTTATGCATATAAGATACAAAATCAAAATTCATACATGTAAGATTAAAGGATTTAATAGAGAAATTGGCAGGTTTTCACATCTTCCTAACATGGCCTACAGAATGTACTGTATGTAAAAATACTGAGTTCATAAAATTTTGCCGAGTTACTATTTTGATATTTTGGTATTTAACTCCAAAGTAATAGTCACCACAGTTTTGGCTTTTCTTAGCCTTGTGGGCAACCACATTGAGAATGTATCCCTAATGGAAAATCTGAAAATGATGCAGAAATATTCCAAACAAATTTAAACTGTGTAACTTTCTCTTTGGTCTACTATCCTCCCTCCTTTTTGTCATCATTAATTTGAAAGGAATTAGTTACAGAAAAAGTCATACAGCTATTTTAGACTACTTTTGAAAAATTATGAAGTAAAATTTGGTCTGAAAGCTATAAATGAAAGAAACTGATCTAATTAAACTTTTTTTACACATGAGAACTTTTAAGTGTAAGAGATGTAGATTGATTTCTTTGAGCTCATCAAGAACCTAAGTTGCAGATTCTGAACTAAAACTTACACCTTTCACTTTACATTTTACAAAAGCACTAACAATATGTGTCAGGAAGAATAGTCCACAAGTTCAAATGTATCACAAGAACTCCAGAAGTCTCATTATTCCCTGATGCTCACTATGGTGCAGAAATCCATTTTTGTCAATAGTTAATCTTCAGAATTTTCAAGCATAGTATGAATTATTTTCTTAATTGCTCTGGCTCTCTTGCACTTGTACTACACATTCTTTTTTATTTTGGCATGATTTAGTTATGAAGTCAGAAGATTTTCAAGAGTGATTATTCTTATTTTTAAAGATTAACTATATTTATAGGTATATATCTAGCAATTTTCAGAAGTCTGTTTCAAACAGACATACAGCAAAAGTATCCTACTTCTTCTCTTGCTAGATTTTTCTAAGGAAATCCCTAAGGGAAGTTTAAACATCCTCTCTTGGATGTACATGTGTTTTTTGCTTACAGTTAGAATATTCTTATATATATTTCTGCTTACAGAAAGAGTATATCACAGTACATCTTGCTGATTAATGGGCGTGAAATTGTCTGAAAGAACTTGCTATAATTTCTATGATACGAGTTCTTGCTACTTATGTTCAGTGAAAACATTTTGCAAAGACATGTCATGGCTTAAGAATCTATAATAAGTTGGAACTTGGTATAGAAGATCTATAGAAAAAAATGTTGAAAACACTAATTTTATTCTGAATTATTACTTTGAATGAAAAATAGAAAAAATTAAAGCTACAGTGGGATATTAACCATAGTAACTTGCTAAATTATATTTGAAAAAGTCAGATTAATTTTATTTCTGCATTTCTATTGAAGTTTCTGGAATTGACTTTTGGTTTTAATGCATATGGTATTTCATGTTCTACCTCACCATTTCCTCTGGCATGGTATGTATTGGACATAATTGTTAAACTTGGCACTGTATTCCAGCTTCTTAGATTAGGGATATCTCTCACAAAGAAAATTTGTACTCCGTGAAAGATGGAAGGAAGGAAGGAGAGAAGGAAGGAAAAGAGGAAGGGAGAGAGGGAGGGAAGGAATTTGTTATTTGTGGGCTTGTCTAACAGCAACTCTATTACTAGTAATCGCATTTAAACAATAAAGAACATATGCAATTATAATTAACAGAAATAATACGGACTTTCATCTTTCATATTAATAATGCAGACCTATAATTTATACTTTTCTGCAGGTTAATATTGTTTACTCTCAAGGACAGAAGTTATAATATGCTTGTCAGAAGTAATCCAAATTCCATTTGGCAGAATAAGGTATGCAATGAAATATAATAATTTCTATTTATTTTTTTTACGTAGAGCATATTTACCTCTTTATTTGTTTCCCCCAGGAATTTAAACCATCAAGCAGAAGAGAAGACTTCTTTTTTTTATGACATTGAACTATGTCTTTGTGATGCTGGTCATCTCCAGGATCAATTATAAAATGGGGTTTACAAATGAAAAAAAAATCACCAGAAATTTAGTTAAAATGTTTTAAAACTTGACAGATAGATAAGAGCTTGGGTACTCAACAGTTTTACTTTTAAAAAGTTGGTTGATCATAACAATCTGCCTCTGGGAGATGAAGCCTGTAAATTTCTGGGGCCTGCAAGCATCTAGCTCCTTATGATATGTGGGCAGCATAACCCCTCCAAAGGCTAAAGTACACAGATTAAGCGGTGATCAAATACTCCAAGACCAAAAGTGAAGAAGCAAGCTACTTTAGTTCCCACTAGAATGCTTGAAATAAATCACAGACCTATCAATTTTCAGTTAAATCTAAGGAGCATTAAAACTTTTGTCTTAGGCATATGAATCTTTTTGTTTAGCTCTCTAGGGACCAGAGGTTTTGTACAAATTCTGAGATAGTAAATTAACAGGAATGAGACATAATAACCCACTTAAACTGGTGCAAGTTTTACAGGTTTGTGAACAATGGAAAGTTTTCCTGGATAGCATTTTATGGGCAATAGCATATTTCCACTGAGGGCTTTCAAGTCAAAACACAATTGAAAGTGAAATCTGCCAATGAAAGACAAAATCTGAGAAAAATAATAAATAAATAAAGCACTATAAAATATCTGAAAACAAGGAATATATAGTGTTTCTGCAACAAGCCAAAGTTATTGGGAGCTCTGGATATCTTTTATACTTAACACTAGAGAGCTGCAGACTAAATAAAATGTAGACTACTAGCCAGATATGCATACAGGGTGCTTTTCTAACCTTCATCTTACACCTTCTACAGCTAAGCTTGACCTTCTATAGACAAATGACTATTTAAAATGAGCTTGATTGGCTTATAAACAAGCAGAGAGTTGATGACCAAATCAAGGTTAGAATAGAGCAAATGCAAACAAAGTAACGTTTGTTCACACTGAAATGAACTGAAAACCCCACAAATTTCTGCTGATGTTTGACAGGCCCTCTATTGCTACATCAATTTAGCATACTTGAAAATACCATTTCATTATACTTCCTTCTTTGCCTATGTTAGGAGATATTTTAGCATGGAGGCTACCGCAACAGTTGCTGGAAGAACGCATTAACATTCCAACAGTGTCTTCAAAACACTAAGTGTTTTAAGTACTAGAATATTTATTTAAATTCAAATAAGTTTCTAAAATAAATTAATTGAGAGATGAAAAATCTTATTGAGAAGCTCTAGCTACAACACTAAAATGAACTCTCTTCCTACTGATCGTACCTCTTGACATTTATTCTTTAGCTTTTAGTGCTGAATTTTCAACACTCTGGGAATGAATGCCGAAAGGCTGGTGAAATTCACATTGGGTGAATTCAACGTGGGTTCAAGAATGCATGCCTTGCAGTTTGATGCAGATTCATATCTATGAGACGTGGTGAAAGGGAGTATTCTAGAAATTGTCAATATTGTACTTCTGTGGCAAACCACCAGATGTTACACACAGTCTTCCTAAACTTTCTTCACAGTGATTAACCACAATATCAGTCCTGAAAAAAGTCTCTTGTTGCTAGATATGTGTGCAACCTTCTTTGTAACTGAGATATTTAAAGCAGGTGATACTTCGAGAAGACCTAAACTTACTGTCACAGGTTGTTCTGTGTGAAGATTTCAGGATTCTTAGTTTTACTTACAAGTATGGTATTGGTATCAGAAGAGAACACTGGGTTCAGAAGAAGCAGAAATATTTTTCTAATTAATAGCATAGCACATGGCTATTTACATTTTTTAATACTGCAGTACAGTTATTTCATTAATTTTAGCTCTTAGATAAATCTTTAATTTCATAATTACTTGGTGCTCAGTAGTTAATTAATGCTTTGAGATCTAATAATACTGAAGAACTTTGAGTTTACTTTTGAATGCTAATACTAGAGATTTAGGAGTTTCCAAACAATTTCATTACCATATTAGAAGCCTGAATTCTTTCAAAAGATAGGATCAAAAAAAACCCATGATTTTCAACACTCGAATATGGCTGTTTCTTGGAAGCTATTAGAAGATTTTCCTTGGTGTCATTAAAAACTATTTTATTTCAGTTGAAAATAGACATTTTTGTCTCCAAAGAATCTGTTTGTGAAATTTGTAGAGTCAGATGCAGTTGATAGACACTAAAGTTAAAATATCTCTGCTGGCAAATTTCTGTTAAGAGTTGACATGTTATTTTCTCTCCTGATTATCTCCGAACCCTAGAATCTTGCAATTGTTTGGATTGAAAAGAAAATTTGAAGCCAAACTCCCTACCACAGGGACAAGTTCCACTGGACCAACTTGCTCAAATCCCTTTCGACCCTGGCCTCAAACACTTCCAGGGGTAGGGTATCCACATCCTTTCTGAGCAGCCTATTCCAGTACCTCATCATTCTCATAGGGAAGAATTTCTTCGTAATAGTTCATCTAAACCTACTCTCTTTCAGTTTGAAACCATTACCTCTTCAATAAGTCTTTGAAATAAGTCCTTGTCCAGCTCTCTCGTTGTTCCCTTTAGGTACTGCAAGGTCCTATAAGGTCTCCTCAGAGCCTTCTCTTCTGCATGTGAACAATCCCAGCTCTCTCAGCCTCTCTTCGTAGGGGAGGTGCTGCAGACCTCTGATCATCTTCATCACACTCCTCTGGACTTGCTCCATGTTCTTCTTATATAATCACTAAGGTTGGAAAATATCTTTAAGATCAGCTCTAACTGTCAAGTGTTATGCTGGGGGCCCCAGAATGAAACACAGCATTCCAGGTGTGCTCTCACAAGGATGAAGTAGAGGGGGAGAATCACCTCCCTCGACCTGTTGGTCACTCTTCTTTTGATGCAGCCCAGGATGCAGTTGGCTTTCTGACAAGCAAGAAAAAACAGTTATTTTTTAGAAATATTTTTTTATCCTATTCTTTGATAAAAGCTTGCATAGAAAATGTCCTGTTAGGGCTATTCTCAGATCCATATTCACCAGAAATAGTATTCTCACTTTAATATGATCACTAGGAGGTGAAGATAACATTCAGTGACCTGAAAAGAGGCAACATCTCCTTCAGGACTCAACTTGTCTTAGAAGCATTTGCTTTCTCAACTCCTACATCTTTGTGGTGTTTGCTTAATGTAGTTGAAATAAGTGTGTTCAGAGCTACATGCACTTTAGAAACAGCTAACTTTTAATTTTTGGAATACCACATTGACTGTATGAGTAAATACAAGAATTTTTATTTCAGTCACCATAAACTTTAAAAACTTTGTTCCTGAGAAATTGTTAAAAATTACATACCGTGACATAAATGTATCAAGGAAAAAAGTATGTCACAGACACACTTAATCGTCTATAATGCAGTTTCTCTTGATGTAGAATAACAGAACACATATGCAAGAAAAATTAGTTTTCATATTTTTACATCAGAAAAAGGATCTTATAATAGAATTTTGTTCTAGAAATCTTTATTCTGATGTGATGTTATTTGAGAGACCTTTTATTGCAGTAAGGGGATATTTGTTTATATGAAAACTATCTTCTTTTTACAGTTACCTAATAATAAAATTTTCCTACAAATTTTTAAAGTAGAGGGAAATTATAAAGGTTCTGTGTGAAATACAAGTGTTTTTATTTGTGTCATATCTCAGTGCATCCAACTCCCTATGACCTGAAACACTGCTCTAGGGAAGAACATTAGAGATTGATAGACATCAAATGATGAGAATTCTTCCAAAGTACCCTAAGAAAGAAACTTTACAAAAATGGCTTTTTTTTTGCTGAGCCAGTGAAAAAATTTCTGATGTTCAACATCTCAATTGCTTACCTTTTGTGGGGTGGCTCAGCGACCCCACATTGAGGCCCAGCAAAGAAAATCAGTGAACTTGGAAATTGCCTTTGTGCTTTTATATGCATTAACATCCCTTTTATTTTTTTTTCCAATCTTCTAATAAGTATTTTTTAAAGAATATTGCTATTTAAGCTGTATTACAGCTAAAGCTGTGAGATAGAAACTGATTGGGATTTGGAAAATTTAAATATAAAAATGTACTTGTAGTAAATCTTTTTGGCTGCTTCACACTGCCCAATTACTAGCCACTGCACTTTTACTAGTATTTGGCAGATACTTGAAGATCTCATGAAACATCAGAATTACAGACTAGGTTCTAGTAGGTTCTCCAAAGCAGCCTAGAAAATCAGAAGTCAATAGCAGCCGTTCCTAGACAGGTCTGTGGCTCCCTACAAGGCTCAGTTCTGCAAGGCTGACTACTAAAGTCTTTTTATGTCCTTACTCTGTACAGCATAGTAATGGTTCCTGTTTACTGGGAGTGATTCTTAACCTAAGCAAGGCAAAGGAACTGTTAATATGGTAGTAGGATTCCATATTTAACAGCAGAGATTGTGAAGTTACATTACTTAGGAGTATTTTCACTCACTATTTCATTTACTGATACAGGCAATAGAAACACCTACCTCTCCTGACTCCTGCCTGCATCATTATTTCAACAATACTTAGCCTGACAAAAGACACTCTTTCGTTTTACAAGACAGAATGGATGCCTTGTAATATTTTTTGTGAAAAAATATCAGGTTAGTTGCTGGCACTGGAAACAGAAAATGCCTTAGCCCCATGGGGACCAAAAAATAATTGAGACAATTGGATGGGAGCCACAGCACCACTACCTGCTCCAAGCATTCATCTTTCCCAGAAGGCCCATCATTCTTTGTTTATATAGTAGCTCTTTCACTGATAAGTATGGTACTGGCCAGCCTATCCTATGCCCACACAAGATAAAAAAGTATTGGGGTCAGACGGGTTATTCTTAGGAGGTATTTTTACCCCAAGGGTACTGCAATTTGGTACTAATTTCCTTGTCCTTTCCTACAGCTGTGACCCAGTCAATCAACCCATCAACTGTGAATCAACCCACTCACATCTTGACTGTTTCCACATAGTCATTCTCTTATATGATACATACTTGATCAGGAGAAATCTAGAAACCAAGCTGATATTTTCTTGTGAGGATGCTTGATTAGAAAACAAAGCACAAATGAAATATGGAAATCCACATCAGTCAAGGGAAAAAAAAAAAAGAGACAGGCTTGGTACTGCTCAAATGATGAAAATCTTTCAGTCGCTCCTCTCATGACTTAACTCCACTTGTCAGCAAAGGATCACACAGACGTTCACTCACTCCCACCGCAGTGGGATGTGGGAGAGAATCATAGGAGTAAAATTGCAAAGATAGAGGGGTTGAGAAAAAGACAGTTTAATAAGTAAAACAAAAGCCATGCACAAGCAAAATCAAACAAATAATTCATTCAAAACTTCCCACAGGCAGGCGAGTGTTCAGCCATCCCCAGAAGAACAGGGCTCCATCACCCTTAAGGGGGGCTTAGAAAGACAAATATCATCACTCCTAACATCTCCCCTTCTTTCTTCTTCTCCCAGCTATATATGCTGAGCATGATGCCTTGTGGTATGGAATGGTCTTTATGTGAGTTGGAGTCAGTTGTCACAGCTGTGCCCTCTCCCAGCTCCTTATGAACTCCAGTTTCCCGCTGATGCAGTGCTCCAGGTGTCACAGCAGAAATTCCTCTGAAGCCCATGGTAAATACCATGGTGAGGCAGGATATCCACCTGTAGCCCATGCAGGACCCTGTCCTGGAATGTGTGGGATGCCCAGAGGAGGATGTGACCTTGTGGGAAGACCATGTTGGAGCAAGCTCCTGGCAGGACCAATGGGCCCATGGCAAGAGATGCTCACACTAGAGGAGGTTCGCTGGCAGGCTTGTGACCCTATGAGGGACCCAAGCTGGAGCAGTGTCTTTTCTGCTCCACCTGCCCTGCCTCCAGTTTTGCTTTGGGTTTTGGTTTTGTTTTGTTTTGTTTTTAAATATACAGCAGGGAGAAGTAGTTTTACAGTAATTTTTTCAGAGAAAGGTAAAGATTGTCTTCAAAATCATATTACCTAATAAAGTGTATACAATTCCCAGGCTGAGGATTGAAATATAATAAAAAGAGAGTAGAGACTTTGCATGAAGTTATAACTGAGGATTGCAAACAAAATAAAACTACCAAGAAGGGAATTATTGTTTGAGGGAGCTGTGTTTTCTATGGTCACAGTAATTCTAGAAGCAGAAGTCATACTGCACCAATTATAGTAAGCACAAGGTATAAATGAAGATTTCAAGTTTCTTAATTCTAGTATAAGGATATGTAGTCAAACTGTTGGACAGTCTGGTAAAAGGGCTTGTGCTCTGACAATTGAAAATTCCCTTCCACCAATAATATCTAAGCCCTCAATAGAAAAAGTAGCCTGACAAATCCCCTTCCAGAGCACCCAGTTTGGGATCCTCATCTGTTCCTATTATTTACCGTGGAAGTGCCCAGAGGCTCTGTGGAAACAGCTCTTACCCGTTCTAGTGCTAGCCCAGCTAGTGCTGCTATTCAGGGCTCCCGATGCTCTAGTGACTATGTAGTATCCATGGTGAAAGAATTCTTTACAATTTGACACCTCTCCTTTTCTCTAAATCGGTCTCAGAATATTTTACCTGATACTGAATATAGGAAAGCCCAAAGAAGACTCCTAAAGAACATTAGCAGGCTTATGCCTTTTATTTATCAGAGATTATTACTGAGCACTTTAATTATTTAGATTCTCTAGTCCACCCTTACAGTTTGCTATCACAATCTGTAATACGTAATGGAAAAACATGTTTTATTCTCAGACACAGTTAAATAATTTCTTGGTCTTGCCATTTCTTGGTCTATTCAACTCTGATGTGCAGAACACATATATTTCAGAGTGTTTCTGAAAAACTTGAAAAAATTTCAAATCAGAAATTTTTCAAAAATCTGTAAGGTTTAGAAAGAAAAAAGTAATCAAATCTGTGCAGGATCTGTAGGATGTGACCAATCTGGGAAATAGATACTGGTAAAGAAAACAGGATTAATTAAAAGTATATTCTGTAATGATAAGATGGGTAAAGAAAGTGCAAAAGACATCAAAGGGCTGTTTAACAAAACTCTGTATTCTACACCCTCTATATCATTACTGATGGACTGTTAATAATGGATCATTTGCAGCAGCTGCCCAGTGTACATCTGACACCTCAGGCTACAAGCTGAGTATTAAAGAACTCTGTGAGACAGGGGAGTGTTTCTGTCTTCACACCAATGACTCACCAGTGATAATTCCCCTCCTGGGAGGCATTAGCTTCTTCACACCCAGTCTGAGGGGTTATAGCGGCTAATGGGTCCTTAGGAACTGGCAGAATAGACAGCTGTAATGACCTAGACTACCAAAAATTCTAAAAATATCCCATGACTCACTCATTGTTAAACTCCTCACCCTCGGGAGGTACTGGGCATTCCCACCTGAATGTGAGCATATATATTCTTCAGATTTTGGGACTTCTGGCCCCACTTGTTAGATCCAGAGGAGGACCAGAACTTCAACGGAACTGTGACTGCCACTCTCAACAAGACTGTGATCATTACTTCAACAAAACTATGACGATCAACCTCACCAACGGGTTTCCTTTCCTTCTACTTTACATTCAGGGAGACCACAAGGTGTTCAGCGCAGGAGTTAATGAACACTGTTCTGTTCATGTCCCAGGGTGCCGTGTTATACATCTAGCTTTGTCGGTTAAAACCAGCTTTTCTCTGTATCATTGTATTTATTGTAATATCTCTTGAGGTGGGTTCATTCCTCACACCAATTTACTTTTAAACCTGCACAATTAGGTATAAGATTGGTCTATACTGTAACATATTCTAGAAATGAGAATTCTGAGACTGAAAAAGGTTTAAGTCCAGCATACTCAGCAAAAATCTTGTACAAGATTTTCATATTTGGAAACCTCAGAGCAAAAGATACTCTTCTTCAATTTACCTGTGTGTCTGAACATCACTTATTACAAGTCTTAGTTGACCATCCTAAAGTTATTTTAGAGTCAATGAAGGGATATAGATGATTTGCCTCAACACAAAGTGGGGGTCTAATATTGGAATAATAAACTATTATTTTGGTAGTTTTTCTGTCTTCATCTTAGTTTATGAATTGCAATACTCAGTAAGATGAATCCTATTCAATACTGCTTGCAAGATATGGAGATGAAAGAAGTTTTCTACAAAAGTGCTATTAACAGTAAGTACAAAAAATGAAGAAAGAATTCCAGCATTGGGCATAAATAGCTGGAATTGAAAAGATGGAATAATCTTCAAACTAAATTAGCTGCAGGATTACAGAAGAAGGTAATTGATTGGGCAATGCAGATGACTAAATAGAAAGTACAAAATACCATAGTGATGGAAAAACAATCTATTAAAAAAAAAGACGGAACTCCTATATATCTCCTTAGAAAATTTATTCAATTGATTAGAGTCTCTTTCTGACTAAAAACAAGCTAGATATATAAAAACAATCAACAAACTAATCACTATAACTGCAGTATGGAACATTCATGCTTTATGATTCTTTCTAGACGGCAAATTATTCTATTGTTTTAGGAAAAAGATGTGCTATATATTGAAAGACTTGATTGGGACTGGCATCTTTTTAGTGTCAGTGTGTTTGGTTTTTTTTTTTTTTTACTATACAGTTGCACCAGAGAGGGACACAACAGAAATTTATATAAGAAATTTATATAGAGAAATTTAGAGTGCAACCTGAAGTCAGATCTTAGCAAAATGCCAGTGAGGTTTGAAAGAATGAATTTCTTTAGTCACTTCTTTAAAACAAGAGTCATCAAATTGCATCTAAACAAATCTAGAGTGCTAAAGGATTTTCTAACACAAATCAGCAAAGGAGAACTGAGCACTACATTGTGTAAAACCCTTGGTAAGGATTGTGACGTTTATGTAGTTCAAAGTTATCCTCTACAAATAAAGGCCTCCTGGAGGAGATTCAAGTGCCGCATCTTGGAAGATAATGCTTTACTTGATGCGATCTTGGATGATGTAGGCATTTGGTAACAACTATGTGCCATATGTTCTCTTCAGCTGGGCCTTACCACCCTCATGCAGGATCTCACAGGAGATATTCAGCCATCTGGCTGCTTAGCAGTGAGCATGCATAGGCAAGCTTGACAACGAAGCCGCAGTGCCACAAGTACCATGCCTGCCCTGTGTGCCTCATACAGCTTGAACAAAAGGCAGTGATCTGCTCCAGCAGGAGCAGTCAGACTCAAATCAGGTCCTCCAATGCCTCAATGCCCAGCCTGGCCTTCCTGACCCTCCAGGACTTCCTGACAGAGAAGTGTGTGAGACCATCTGTGCCTGTCTGCCTGGAGGCTGGTTCCATTAGGGCAACAAACATTATGGTTCACTTTCCTGCATTGTAACAGCAGCTAAAAATAGATTGGCTTTTCCCCTCTCCTTCTTTGCTAATCAACTGTACTCACCCTTACTGTCCTCTCCATCTCCAGGTCTGTTCACTCTCTCTTGCTGCACAGTATGGAGATAGGGCCATGGTCACCATCTCTTCCCAGGAGATGCAGCTTTCAGCTGTCCCTTCTGTCTTTGCTATTCCTGTGCTCTTTTTGAGTTATGTCTTTGTTCTTTACTTCTCCATGCTCTACATAGACAGAAATTCTCACAATATGTTTTTCCTTCCCTTGTCACAGTCATATAAAACTTAGGGTTTCATTACCTCTACTCTTATTGGTTGTTCTTTACCAATATTGTATTGTCCTCTGTACTCATGCTATATACATGGGTATGTAATATCCTTTAGTCACCATGCAACAACACCAGTAGAAAACATAAACCTATTAAAAATTTACTGTATGAAATTTAATTGTTCAGTAAACATATTTAAAAGGAAAGGAAAAAATACACAAAAGCAGAGGGGAAATGATCAGGGCAGAGTAGCGAAATGAATAAATAAATAAAAAAGGTTGTGTGTTGCTTCAGAAGTCCTTGCCACTGCAGGCACAGTGTAGGCAATGGAACATGTGGAGCTGAATGAGACTATCCTAGCATAAGAGAGGGTTTTCTTTAAGTAGATTAAACAGTCAAGAAGACCTTGAGGTCCTCCTAGTTCTGCTATTACTTGAGTCACTGCTGCATATGGGTGAATTTCATAGCCTTCTACAAGAAAGCCATCTGAGGCTTGCATTGGAACAGACTATGGTTCTAAATAAAAAGGCTTCAAACCTCTGTTGATAGATGTCCTTATGCAGGACAGCCTCTGTGCTTCCCTAAATACTTTCCAGACCTTATCACCAGATGACTCTGAATTCCTTCGTAGCATCTGGAAATAAACGGCATAGTGCAGTCTTTACTGTCTTTCCAATTAACCACACCCATAAGAAGACCAGGTCCACAGACATGATTGAGCTGGATCCATTTTAGAAGTTGGGGAAGAAACAAGGAAGAATTTTCAACAAAATTACCCTAGTAATGTAATGGCTATGTTCAAAACTGGGATAGTAGTGTCCTGGACTAAAGTGTAACAACAAGAATATCTGAATAGTGGCAGAAGTAAGCCAAGGGTAAGGAGAGGTGGTATGAGTCTGGGTCCTCTTTGGTGTGAAGTGGATTGTTTACACATGAAGCTTCCTTCCTGTCTCTTTGTAACCTGCTTTGTGCGGAAAGTACTGAGAATGTGGTCCTGCAAGAAAAATATTAACTAGTGGTGCCTCAAGTGTAGGATGCTTTTCAGCAGAATGAAGGAGTACTAACCAGTCCGCTCTGTGTTCTTTGTGCCATATTGCTTTCCTGCCAAGTACAAAAGTAGTCAGGGTTTCTGTGGTCTCAACAGTCTGCACAACTGATACAATTATACCTGCATTGTCAATTATTGCACAGAAAAGATACCAAGTGCCTCAGAGGAGTTGTGAAGAGATTTTGTAAAAGTACCCTAGTCAGAACCACATTCCCTGAGCCCAGAGCGGGTCCCTTGAGAGGAATTAAACAATACCCATTCTTACCCTAGATGTCAGATAAAAGCACAGATTTTGTATCCTCAGGGTAGTACATTAAATATGGTTTCTGTCAAATTCTGATAAAGCTGGACCGGAAACAAGGCATACTCCAGATTTTTGCAAGGCCTCAGAGAAACTCAGCTGATAAAACAGACCTGTGTCAGGAAGGGAGAGGAGGAGGACATAAAAAGTTCACTTAGCATTTCTTTTAGTGTGCCTAAGCTGAGTTGGGGTCATGAGAAATGCAAGAAAAGAGCAAAGGTGGCAAGTTCCTCCAGATAATGCTTCATAAATGAAATGACATTTGGAATTAAAGGTACACTTTTTGCTTTTGGGAGTGTGGGAGGCATTTTTTTTGAGAGGCAAACTGTGTGCAGTGTCATTTTTATGAGAAGCTTGTCTTCTTTTTTCCCATGTTGAGGACAAACAAGCAGAGACAATACCATGTATGGAGTCCTTACAGGGTCTGTCTTGTTCAGGAAATGTGAATATGTGACTGTTTATTACCACATCACGTACTCTCTAGGGTAGTACCCTGCTCTGTGCTATAGCTGCCTGCTAAGCAGACATAAAATCAACCAGCTGATGAGGGTTGTTTGTTTGTTTTTTTTTTTCCTTTTCTTCTGAGTTACCCTGGGAGACTGACAAGCTGCAGAGATGGCAGGTTCACCCTCCCTCAGGCATCTTCCCTCTCTCCCCATTCTCAGTGTCACTAATCTTGAGATTCCGCTTCTTCCCTTGCCTGCCAAGACCATAAATACAATTTATGCTCACTAGATCTCTCCTCAGTTCTTCCCTCTTTCCCTGGATTTGACAGTGATAGCAGCAGTGGCAGGACAGCAAAGGCAGGTGTCTGCCCTTGGCACAGACTTAAGAAGGAAGTCCTGCTGTGGGGTGCTGGGCTACCACTTTGACAGGAGGACACTACAGCTGCAGACTTCAAATCCTCCCTTGTATGGAACAGCATCAATCTGCCATCTAAATGCTCACTGCAGTGTACAGTATGAGAAGTCACAAGGTGAGAGGTCTCCAGCCTGCATGAAAGAGGGAATTTTGGTTTGCCATTGCATTGTCAAGTACTATGCTCTGCCACAGAACACCTTGTCACCTCAGCCAAGACCAAAGAGAAGACTGTCACAGGCAAAGCAATCTTGACTAAGAGATTTTTTTTTAAATTAGTTTTTTTTCCCTTAAGTATAACCTTTGGAATTTTAATTTGGGTATTGAGAAAAAAGAAACATAGCAATTTAAGGCAATACGTATCCTCTCTCTTTCCTAGGTTCAGCATAGGCAAAACATGTTGCTTCCCTATTTCTCAGTCATTAAAAATGAGGCAAAAACATTGTTGACCGCCTTGCAGTTCTCTGTGTTGGTTGTCACCAGTTTTCCTATCTTATTTCTTGTGGGGGGCTACATTCTCTCTAACGGCCAACATACCTCTAGAAGGCCTTATCATTATTCTTAGAATCCCTGGTAAAAATCAGTTCCAACCGTGTCTGAGGTTTCCTTTCACATCTGGGCAGTATGTCAGGGTGCATGTCCCTGATTTGACTCCATGTGTCTTTCCTTCTTAGAATTCATTTTGACAAGGAGGTCCTTATCATGGACATGCCAGCCTCCTTCTTTTCTTACTGTTTTTCTTACATATGGAAATCAAGAGCTCTTGTGCTTTAAGAAAAATGTCCTTAAAGAGCTGCCAGCTGTGGTGTCCCACTCTGAAAGGGGAGGGAACATGCATGTGTGCAGATACCCATGACTGAAAAGTAATGATAAAAGTCAGAGGGTCCACAAAAACATATGAAGTTTTGTTAGTTGTTATGGGTTTACCCAGGTAGGCCTAAAATTTAGGTTTTAAAGTTCAGACTAGGCCTGGAATTGTCAGCTGACTTGAGCTAGGCTGAGCTAGCTAACAGCTGACTTCTTCTAGCCAGTGCTGTTGTATTCCATACCATATTACGACATCTCAGAAGGAGTAAGAGCCGATGTGTGGGAGGTGTTAAGTCAGTTCCATCATGGCTGAAGTACAGAGAGGAGGTGCTACAGTTCTTCTGCTCTGTTGGACCCTGCTCTTGTTGCCTCTACATTGTATTTTGTTTTAGTTTCAGGGAAGTAGAAATATTTTGTTGTTATACTTTTTCTTTCTTGAAGGGTGTCTTTTAAAGTGTTTATGAATCTAGAGTAATAGACTTTGTGTTAACTGCGGAGTGGGAAGTTATTTCTTGTCATACATAACTTGTGTGTGTTATATTGTAGTTTTGTCTTAATTTTCTCTTTTATATATAAATACTTATAGTCAGTTTCAGCATAAAACTAGCATGAATGGTTTTTTTCCTCTTCTCCCTTTTCTCAGCCAGAGGCTAACTGTTCTTTAGGCAGCTGGCATTTCACCAGCTCAACCCAAAACATTAGTAAATTACACATACTGCATAGAAATTGGTATAAATCCATTATGTTATAGTGAAAACTTGTGATGGTGGATTTAGAGTAAGGGGTAGGGTGAAAGAGGAGAGAGAGATGAGGAGAGAAAGAGGGGGTTTAAAGAGAGGGAGAGAGAAAGACAGGAAGAAAGAAAGATCACTAGTCCTGTCTCCAGTATTGATTCAACTGATAAGGTTTTCAAGGTCCTGGGGTTGCCATCCAGGCTTTGTGGGGGTACATTTTTATAGATAAATTTCCCCACCCTGCAGCTAAGTTTCTCACTTGCTATGCAAATTAGTTACTATGCACAGTTCATTCATGTAGATACCTTCCTGAAAACAGGTTTGAGGTCTTCAAAGGTCTTTGGTGGTCTTGATCCCCCACTACTGGGTCAGCCTTTGGTTGACAATCCATGCCTGCTTTTTTACTTTATTCATATGCTTGCTCTGTGCTGTGTTGTGCTTATCACCAGGAGCCTGGACAAGGGTGTTTGTTCCAGATGAATATTACCCTATCTCTACATGACTCCCTTCTCCATCTACATACTCTTCTTACCAGCAATCCCTGTTTGGCTCCATGGTTATCCGGCTATTGGTATTTGAGACAGACACATTAGGATTTTATCTTCTGGACTTCAATGCCAGGTTTGCTCAGCTTCTTTTCCTCCGAATGCAGTCTCTCGAGGGGTCTTTAAATAATTTAAATTTTGCTCTCTTAAATTTCAGAGTCCTGACTAGTCTTCACTTACCCCATATGTGTCAAGATAATGAACTTATTCAAGGCATGAATGCTGCAGCCCAGACTGCCACCAACCTTGACATTTCTAGATAGTGTATCCATGTCGATATGCAACAGGTCATTAACACTTCCTTAGTCAGTCTATCACCTGGCTTAAGAAATTATCCTTGTCACTCACAAAATCTAGACTGCTTCCAGCTTGCTGTCAGAGTGATTGAATTTCCTCAGCAGGATCAGTCTGCCAGCATGATGTGTCCTGTAGTTGAATTGAGAATTTCATCAACAGGCTCTCCTTGTTCAGGAGGCCTGTAGTAAACACCAGCCACAGGGTTTCCCTTGTTTTTTACCCATATGCTGTCTACTGTTTTTCAAAGACATCTCTGTGCACTCTATCTGTTCTTTTACATAGAGGGCAAACCTCCACTCCTATTTTCTTGCCCATCCTTTCTGAATAGTTGATACCTATCAATTGCAGCCATGCAATTCACCCCACCAAGTTTCAATGACAGTGATTAGATCACTAATCACTTTTTAGGTGCACTGTTGTTTTCATCTCCTTCTGTTTGCAACAGGAGAGGGTGAAAAACTACACAATCCGGTTATGGAGGCAAAAACTGAATCAATTTTTTAGACACACACTTCGCAGTGTATAAACTGGAGGGAGGATATGCAGACTAAAGGGAAGGGTTATTCAAACATGGTAGACACTTTTGTAACATCATTGGAAAGCTATTTCTTATCTCACAAGGCAGACAGGGTTATAAAATATAGTTAGGTTTTAACAAATACAGTTCTGTTGTATTTTCTTGGGCCTCTGTTTCAAAGTCTGAGCCTGGATCCCATCAGCAACTCATGCTACATGCATGGTTGGTATAGAGAGACTACAGCAGGGATCTTGATATTGTCAGCTTTTTAGAGGAACAAGCACTAATTACTTTGAGGCATTTCATAGGTGTTTTCCCATTGGTTCCCAATACATCAGCAGTCCCTGGCTCTTCTCTTGCTCAAAACTTTATTTTAAAGACCTCCATATAAGTCTGAGCATCTTGATGACAAAGTTTCACCTGGCTCATTTGTTCAGGTGAATCTCATCAGCTCCAAACAGAGCAGGTTTCTCAAGGGTAGATCCATGATCACAGAGGCCAGAACCTTTAGTATGGCACTAGCCATACAGTCAACTGTTCACCAGCTCAATTTGTCTCCTCCTTCCTAAATCCCTGCCTTTAACTGGCAGGGATAGAGAAGGAACTACCTCTGTGCCAGATCCTTTTAACATTGCTCCAAGGGACATATATTCTCTTTGGAAGATTTCAAGTTTTCTCACTGCGGTATAATTAGATCCTACCAGGAACAGTAGGAGCAGATGATAATCTGCTGAGTTCACCAGGCTCAGCAGTCTCTCAGTGGTGTTGCAAATGGGAGCTCCTGGTAGGCAGATCCTCCACTTCTTCTTCCACAGTGGATGGCAGTCAGTCCCTTGTCACTGTGAAAGAAGAGGCATTGTGGGGTCTCCCAGATGCAGCAGTTTGGTGTCAGATCCCTCTGGAACCAGCTGTGCCTAGCAGAGTGCAGATCTTTAACACCTCCCAGATAGGCTTCTTCGTCAGGCCCCTACCACAACAAAGGTGCCAGTTATGCCTGATACAAAAATATAAATAATTATCATTGAATTCTAGTTCTTATTCCTTGTGAACAATCACACTATTGGTACTTTACATCTCTTCACTATTTTTCCAGTTGTACACTAATGAGAGGAATAAAAGGCAGAACTTTAGAGGAGAGTATTTATAGTACAATAACAGGAGTGGCTCAGGCTGTTCAAGTACAACAAGAAGTGTGTGGAGGTATAGATATGTAGCCTTCCACCAAATTGGTGAATGACTGTGACTGAGTGACACTGCTAAGTGTTGTGGCCTCATCCAAGGCACATGACTCAATTACATGATGCCTAAATTACATGATTCCTAAAATCCTGCAAAAGACTCTCAAAACAACATTAGAGGGGATAGCTAGATAGAGATAAATAGATGGTAGATAGATAGATAGATAAATGATAGATAGATAGATAGATAGACAGACAGACAGATAGATAGATAGATAAAGAAGCTCTTTTATTGAAAGTTTCCAAGGTACACAACAAAAGTACATGCACACATGTTAACCAGATGTTACAGTTTTTATAACTGTTAGTAATGAACATATGTGATCTCTGTAGCCAAACTTTTGTACCATTTTCCTTTGATGCCCACCCTCAGAACTGCCCCTTGGAGTCCCTCCATAGGCTCTGAGCTTACTTTCCCATTTTGACTACAAGCTGTCTTATTGTATAAAATACACACTAAAATCCTTAAGCATCAGACAACTGGCAGGCAATCTGACTTGGAGCAGAACAATATAGGAGACAAATGTAACAACATACCAGAGCAGAAAGATAGCCCCACATGTATAAACATGTATCTTTGGTAACGAGTATGATAGGATAGAGTTTACCCTTAAGAAGCTTACAAGTGATACAAAATTTGGAAGACGATCTGATAGACCAGATGCTGCTGTTCACAAGGACCTCAGCAAGTTGGTGCAATGGGCAAATAGGAATTTCAAGCAGTTTAACAAAGGTAATGCTGAGTCCTGCACTTAGGGAGAAATAACTCCTTGAACCTGTACATGCTGGAGAACAGTCAGCTGATGGACCATCAGCAGTTTTTCAGAGAAGGGCCAGAGGAATCCTGTGAATAAAAAACAAGATGAGCCAATGCTGTGCCTCTGCAGCTAAGAGGGCAATAGGATATGGAGGACATTAGGCAGACAGCACTTCCAGCAGAGCAAGTAAGGTGATCCTTGCCCTCTGCTCAGCCCTGATGAGACACATTTGGAGTGCAGGTTCGGGTTCTGGGCTCCCTAGTAGAAGAGACACAGGCATAATGGATCAAGTTCAGTGAAGATGCATGAAGATGATAAAAGGACTGGATATTGTCACATACATGGATAGATATCTGGGGTTATTTTCCCCAGAGAAGATGAAAGACTCAGAGGCAACTGATCAATTTGTATAAATACAAAATGAGACAAGTAAAGAAGATGGAGCCAGACCTTTCTCAGTGTCACCCAGTAAAAACACACAAGGAAAAGGACACATTGAAATACAGGAATTCCCATTTTAACATAAGAAAAATCTTTTTATTATGAGGACAGTGAAACCCTAGGACAGGCTTCAAAGAGAGTTTGTGGAGTGTTTATCCTTGAAGACATTCAGAACTTATTTGGACATGCCCCTGGGCAAGATACTCTAAGCTGAAACTACCCTGAGCAATGGGCTGTGACTAGATCATCTCCAGAAAGTGCCTTCCAATATTAACTATTTTCTGCTTCTTTGATTCTGTGATTCTGTGACTTTCTTCTTTGTTTAGTTTATTGCTACAAATGCAGCTGTAGAGAACTAGATCCAGGTCATACCATGTCATACAGTGAAGACGGCAAAATTTCAAAGCATCAAATACAGAATCTTACACAGGCTGGAGCTGGCTTAGGCTAGCCATGTCAGAACAGGGTTTATTCTTCTTTTCTAAATCCATCTAGATATCTTGTGAGACCAAGACATATATTCAGTGCTAAGCATGAAAATATCTTTAGGCAAGTATTTAAAAACTTGTTAAGAAAAATCTTACTTAATTTCACCATATTTCTCCACTTATGAGAATGTTCTTTATCAGGCAATGCTGATACTCCAGAAGATAATAATAGAAGACAGGAATGAAGGACAGATCTGAACATTTTTAAGCTTTGAAGGATCTTCAAAGATTAGAATGAATTTTCATGTGGCCTATGAGGAAAAGGTCTTAGCATAAACTGAGTCATAAAGAAATATTAGTTAAAGCTTGTCCAAACACGATTTTATAGAAAAAGTCTATGACAGCATGATCTTCTTTAGACTGGATAGTAGTAGACCTTCAAAGGCAAGGAAAAAGGAAGTATGTTCATATTATATAACCTCCTTTTTTCCCCTTGAAATTAGATGTGTTTATTGAAGCAAAACTATTATAATTTATAAAAGAGTGACTTGAGTTTGTACCTGGACTCCTTCGATTATTGGGAAATATATTGTCTTATCCCTTTGAATATTATAAAGAAGCGTAGTGACAGAATAATATAGAAATAAATATGGTATTGTGATGGCCTAATTTTTCACATTTTACTGTACTGTGCCAAGTGCTCTGCTTCACTATACTTTGTATTTTCCTCATTTTTGATCATCGCTTACGAAACTACTTGCAGAACTCCCAGTGAGATTCCATTCACTTAATTAGAAATGCCATATGTAAAGTGCCATGGAATCTGTCCAAAAATTAATAAGACTGAACCAAACATAAACTTTTCCATATCTACTCTATGCTTTGAGTACCTTTGCTAGTTCATGCAACAGTACCATTATACTGTCTCTTAAGACAGAAAAGTAAAAGACCTTTGGAAGTATAGTAGTATAGTTAAATGTATAATTTCAAGGGTAGATTTGTGCTGGAAGGCTTGGGGAAGGAAGGAAGGAAACACTACAAAAGTCTAAAACAGGGACGTCTCACTATTGAGAGTTTTGTGTGCTAATTGAGGGGAAATGGATATCAGTTTAAAGCTTTGGTTCTAAAAGATGTAAGGACAGAAAAAGCAAAGACAGTACAAATTAGCAATATGTATTAAGGATAAAATAATTAGAAATACCAGTAAAAACCTTTGTTCAGATTGATAATTTTTCAAATGAAACATAGCATTTTAAGAACTGTAGCAATAAGCTTTACAATCTCTACAGTGTAAAGCAAATTCTAAATATTTTTTCTTTAGCCTTAAAATAATGCTTGTAATTAATGTAAGCCTTTGCACAGCATGATATTTTAAATTATTTCTTGATATATATTTTTATCAATAGTTGCCTAATTATAAGATCACATCATCAAAAGAAGATATTTTTTAATATTATATTATGAAGTCATCTACAAGCTAGTGTTATGGATGGCTTTTCCTTTTGCTAGACACCAGATAAACATCTAGTCCACAAATAAAAGTGGATTAAGTGGATTACAAAAGGAGGTATTCTGGTTCCACCATTACTAGCTTTGAAATTGCAAACATATTTCATTTTGTATTGAATAAAATATATTGGCATGAAATATTTTGTTAAGTGGTGTAAGACTGTGTTACCCCTTTCTCCAGCTGATTCATAGTGGGGCCTCTGCAGCTTGGTGGCTGGAACCCAACCCTTTGCCCTAGAGGAGCCATGGCCTATGCCTAGGCTGAGGGCAATGCCTGGAGCCTTCCTGGTTGCAAGCTCAAAGAATAGTGAATATAAAAATGTGTCCCAGGGACACGCACACAGAGACACATACAAGATGTTGATATGGCCAGTCCCACAGCCACAGATAAGTAAATGACATCAGTCTCTCTTCCCTAAAGCACCAATGCTGTAACCATATTGTAGAAGGCCACCAAATTTTTAAGGCACGATTTGCCCATAGTGAAATTGGCTGTCACCAGTCATCTCCTTATTTTCATCCCAGCTGCTATGAAAAAAATTAATTCCATCCCAGCCATTCTGCCTTATTACCCCTTCTTACCTTGAACAAGTTCCTTGACCAGATACCCTTAAAGGAGAAGACGCTCTCCTTCCATACACCTTTACAAGAGCCTTTCAAAAATGTATACCAAAAAGTCAAATGACTTCAATATCTAGGGAACTTCCCTAGAACACAGTAGAGTATTCTCAAAGCTGTTTTAAACAAAGTGCATGAGAGAAGAGATTCATGCCAGAATTAACAACTAATAGGAACACTTGCTTTACACATAGAAACTAATTTGCTGTGATCTCAGCACGGCAAGGAACTTCATTTATCAGTCTGGACTTATCACTACTCAAAGTGAATGCCCTGAAGCTTGAAGTATTGGCACCTCTGTACTAAGAAATTTCTATCTTTCTGTCCTAGTTCAGCAGGAGGGACCAGCTAACCCTGTGTGGGGGTGATCAAAGCCGTGTATTCTACCCCCTCTATTCATTCCCCAAGGTCAATGGGCCATTAGCAGCAGCTGCCCAGGGAGCCATTATCACCTTCACACCCAGCCTGAGGGGGGCGGAGCTGCCAATGGGCCATCAACAGTTCAACACCCCCTGGCTCCCAGAGTTAATCACCCATTGTGAGAGTCCCCGCCCAGGGGGAGGGACTGAGTGCTCCCTGAGGGTACATAAGTGGTGGGTAAGAAGACCTCAGGAACGTCTCGTCGGATCCAGAGCAGCAGCAGGATCTTGACAGGAGGAGATCACCGCTCTCGCCCAGACCACAGCCCTCGCCTGCACCAAGAGATTTTTCTTTTCCTTTTGCTCTGGATTTGGGGGAACCACAGGGGTCTCAGCACAAGGGCAAACAAACCCCCTTGGGTTTGTGCCCCAGGACACTGGGTTATACTGCTGGGATTTTGTGAGTTGAAAGCAATTTCCCTTGTGTGTCAGTGTTGTTATTGTAATATCATTATTAAATTTTAGCTCTGACTTATAATCTCTCTCGTGGTGAGTTCATTTCCCCTGCTGGTTCACCTTTAAACCAGCACACTTTCTTTTAATTTGTTTTCTTCATTTTCTCTATTCTGTATATTTCTTTTTCCCCTCTGTAAGATATACTTTTCACATCTCACTTCATGGAAAAAATTCACATTCAGTAAGCTGACACATCCCAACAGAAAATTCACATTTTTTTTTTTTTACAAAAGGCATAAAGTATTTCTCTCCCAGAGGAAAGGAATTTTTTTTATTCAGTTTAAATTCACTGATATTGTCAAGCTATAACAAATTATGTGTATCTGCAAGGGCATTGCTGTATTTCTAATTTTGGTATGGTTTTTTTTCCACTGAACTGTGGAGGAAGGAATTGAAACTCTAACGCTATGAAATACTGTATTTTTGCTAATTTGCACATTGGAAAATTTTAAGCTATTAAATTTTGCTATCTGTAAATGGTGTTAGAGCTACAGTCAAATCACTAGTTTCCTAATAACTAATACTTACCCTACCTCCAACTTTTCTCTGTAGTGTTATGAAGAGATTCTGGTACTATGAGAACAGTTTATTTCTTTGTAAGTTCAGTGTTACAGCAGGAATTCAAGAACTATGGAACTGTTCTACATAACTGTCACGACATTTTTTTACCATCAGCTGTTCAGTGCACATGAAGGCATTGACTATGTCCCTTCTTTTAAGATCCATTATTGGCATATTATTTAAAATTATCAATCTTGCAACATGATTAATATTTCTGTCTGTTATTGACCTCAGCATCACATTCTTCCAAAGTGACAGTGTCAAAAGAAAATTGTAAGTATGAAAGTAGACAAGTGCCTTCTCAATAAAACTTACTGAAGACAGAAAACAGAAAAGCAGAGAATGAACACAGAATAAATAAATATCCTCAGGGCGGGGGGGAAGGGAGGGAAGGGGGAGATAGAATCAGCAGGTGTAACTTTAGATGATTGAGGAAAGGTAGGAAAGACTCAAAAAATAAAGGACTGAGTCTAAAAGACAACTCCTACCTTCAGAGCTAGCTTGAAGGGGCAGAAGCCGGATGCCTGACTCTGTAAATTAGACAGACAGTTTTTAAGAAAGAACAAAAGAAAAAAAAACAGGACAAAACCCTCAGATTAAACTTTTTTTCTCAGGACACAGAATTGAAGATACTTAGGAAGAGGACTTGTAGGTTGGTTACTTCAGAAAGAGGGGGAAAAATCTGATAAAGTGAATAAAGGCTATTTATTTTGAACACTGAGTTTGAGAGTGAAAAAAAATGATTTCATATGTTGTAAATTAAATCTTACTTTTAATAATTCATAACATTGGCTAAAATTTAGTCTATTTCAAAATTTGTATTCCTTTGATTTTACCCCAAATTAGACACTTTATCAAAGATTTAGTATAAAAAGCATAAAGAAAAGTCTGAGTCATATTAAAAAGTCTCTATAGCCATGTCAGACAGAAACCTATACAAACATCTCTATGTAATTCCATAAATCCATCCATCATCACTAAAAGTATTTATAAAGACCTACTTTAACCTTTATAGTGTGAACTCTCCAGAAACTTGCTCAGAATTGTAAATACTGATAAATAGCTAATGGCTTCAGTACTACTTTTTATCAGTCATAATTAAAATGGAAAGTAAATCTTAAGTTGAGCAAAGCTACCGATTCCTGATAAAACAGGAATTCCTTTAGTGCACTCATCACCAGAATAAAAAAAAAACAAACTTGTTTTTTACTGAGAACTTATTCATAAATAAGTTTGACTGTTCTCAATACAAAAACAATTAAATGTTTCAGTATCCTCTGAGTCTCATCCTTTCCATTGTTTACTACAGGTACTACTATTTATTCTTTAGTTTCTTAATAGAATTAAAGAATTCTCGCCATTATATTTGGAACAGAAAGAAAAAAATCTCCAAAACTCAACAAATAGTCTCATCCTTTATCCAAATCTGTTGTATACTGAGACGGAGAGAAAAAGTGTGCCTCTTGCAAAGTTCTTTTCTCCTTTATCCTTCAGAGATGCACATTTATGATTTTATATCACAGAATCACAGAATGTGCTGAGTTTGAAGGGACCCACAAGGATCATCAAGTCCAAACCTTAGTCCTCCACAAGGCCATCCCCATGAGTCACACTATGTACCTGAGAGTGTCATCCAAACCCTTCTTGAACTCTGTCAGGCTTAGTGCTGTGACCACTTCCCTGGGGAGCCTGTTCCAGTGCCCAAAGACCCTCTGGGTGAAGAACCTTTTTCTAATACCCAACCTAAACCTCCCATGACACAACTTCAGGCCATTCCCTGGTTTCCACCCGTGTTCACCACAGAGAAAAGATCAGTGCCTACCCCTTCTCTTCCCCTCATGAGGAAGTTGTAGACTGCAATGAAACTCAGTCTCCTCTCCTCCAGGATGAACAGATCAAGTGACCTCAGCTGCTCCTCATACAGCTTCCCCTCAAGGTCCTTCGCCATCTCCATTGCCCTCCTTTGGACACTCTTCAATAGCTTGATATCTGTTTTACATTGAGGTGCCCAAAACTGCAGACAATATTCAAGGTAAGGCCACACCAGTGCAGAGCAGAGCAGGACAATCCCAGGACATGGTTGGCCCTCCTGGCTGCCAGGGCGCTTCTGAGTCATATTCAGCTTGCCATCAACAAGGAGCCCTAGGTCCCTTTTATGGCACTGCTTTCCAGCATCTCAGTTTTGTTTTCTACTGAGATCTAATGATACTTAATGCACTTGCACTGCCATGACATGCTAAAAATTACCTGTGCCTTATAGTGCCTCAGTTACCATAAATAAAGATTAATTAATATATTTCTATGCCCAGCCTATTAGGAGCAGAAAGAAGAATGTGAATAAATGTAGGAACATGTTGCTGCAGCACGTCATTTCCCCATACACGCACAAAAACTCCTCTGGGCCTGAAGTGCATGTGTGTGTCAAAATACATGATACCTCTTCCCTGAGATACTTGCTATACTTATAGCTTGTGAGCAATAATCTGTGCTTATTCCTTCAATGCAACAAGAAGTACAAGTATAGCTAGGAACAGCAGCAAAACTTAAATCCTGTTGGAGTCATCTTGCAATGTTTCCTTGCACTGATAGGGACAATTAGTAATCACAGCTCCACACAAAAAAAAAGAAAAAAAAAAACAACAAAAAAAAACAACTGAGAAAGACCGGGTTAGGTGAGGAGAACATGCCCATCTGGTCTCAGACAAGAGACTTGAAAGCCCTACAAAAAGAATTAGGTGCTTCCTGAGTAAGAAGAATCCTTGACTGAGATACTGACTCTGAAGTATGGTTGAATTCCAGAAAATAATCAGTTCAGCCTTACAAGCCTATACAGATGAGTTTGGGTCCAAGGGCTCAATGGTCTATGCTCACACAGATACTCAGGAAGAATTTTCTCCAACCTTGGTATATGTACAGCATTTCTGTTGTGACCCATAGTAAGAGATACATCTGAGAAATTTTAATTACATAAACATTTCTTTTCAGCCTCTTCTCCACAAATCAGCACAAAGCAAGTAATTACTAAAAGTAATAGCCCCATAATTACTGTGTTCAGTTTACTTCTATGAAGTCCTGTATGTTGCATAGTTTAAGGTAAATCATAAGCAAACAAAGATACAAATGAATAATGCTGGATTTATACAGTTCATAATTTCAGGCTTTAATGTTTAGGTATGATTTATTGAGGAAGTTTTATAAGTCATATCTGTAATGTCATTGGCTATGCAATATTTAATCAAAGAATTATTTACAACTTAAAGGCAAGTGTAAATTTCATCTTACAAACTGCACATTTGTGCTAAAATTTATTGTTCATGTACTGCAGAACTCAAGGTGTTTTTTTAAGTAAAGAAATTACCGAAGCCAGCATTTAGATTATATTAGTAAGAAGCCATTTGTCTTAATTTAGTGTTCTGAGTTTTAACCCCATTTGGGGCAGGTTTAATTTAATTTTTTGTTATAAATCATCAGCTTTGATAAATATAATTTTTTGTTATTGTAAACAACAACAAATTATTATATATGTTCCAAATATCAATTACATAATGATTTTGTGTGTGTCTGTGTGTGCGTGTGTATGCATTTAAAGCAGTAAAAGTGCAATCAGCATAAAGGGTTGTCTGTCGTTGTTGTGGGTATACTCAGCCCACAGATGTGAAACATACCGATGTTCATCAGGTATTGCAAGTGCTGTTGTAAGCACTTATTTCTGAATTACACTTCTTAAAGAAGCTGGGTTGGGATGAGATTCCAAAGCGGGACTGCAAAAAACTTGAATGTGCCTCTGCTAGTAAGAAGAAAAAATTAGTTTCTAAGATATGAGTTAAAAGGCATTAACTTTTTGATACAAGCTTTGTTTGGTTGGGAATCTAATTAATTTGAGATCTCTAGCAGTTAATGGTACTCAGCAGTCCCATTTTCAGCAGTCCCAAACTTAAAATGCAAATCTCTGATATTGAGCTTTATAACTTTAAGTGACAAGAAAAATTGGTTTTACCAACCTGAATGAAATACTTTCAGTCCAGTTTTTCCACGTTCCATTCTTAAATCAATGTTAACAAATATTGAGAAAAAGGTAATTGAAAATCATATTATAAAGAAATTAAAATATGGTAAACAAAAAGCTAATATACATAACAAATATTTGTGGAAAATGGCTAATTTTGGTCTTCCACCAAAGAAGCACATGGATTTATTTTTTTACCCTACTCTATCAAAGATTTATCTCCCTTGGTTAATCATATGCTACACCAGATATTTATAGCAAAGTGTAACGTATATCTGAACTAGAATGCAATGTCAGAGAAGTCTGTGGGGGTCTGAAATATCAGCACTACGTTTCTTTAATTTGGTTAGAATTGTCTTCTTAGAATTTTTATTCTTTAGATTCTATTTCTGATTTTGATATTCTCTCAAATGTTGTCATATATGTATATTTTATATGTTATTATATTATAGATTATATTGCATTATTCAATATTAAATTGTATTTTATATTATATTGAAATATTATCTATATCTATAAAACCATTCTCTTGACAGTCATCTCTATGTGTTTTATACATACCCTTGATATATATCCTTTAATATAAACCCTTATATTGCATAGTGAAAGCATCTCAGAACATATCTCAGATTCATGGAAAGCTGGGCTCACCAAATAGGATTTCAGACTCCCTTATAGTTAAACCAAATCCAGAAGCTTCTTAGGAAGTTTTTTTTTTAAATACTTTAATAAACTCTCACATTTGAAGGCAAAAGTCTTAGTACCTTGCATTGACTGCAATAAGGCAACAGCTGTGATTTTAAATAATAAAAGTTCCCATTTACTCATCTTTTTAGAGAAATACTGAAATGCTTACTGACACTTGTGCTTTGTATATGTAACTTAGCATATACATAAACACATAAAACTCCCCCATAGAGTTGAAGTTTTATTCTTAATTTCTATTTTATCACAAAGTGCTCTCTAGTTCTTAAAAAAATAAAAGGGCTCACAATGGGTTATCCATATAATCCATTCAGAAGCCATGGATGACATATAGACAATAGTTTAGCATAGCATTCTTACCGTTCAGATGGTTGATCTGACCAAACACCATACTTTTATTTGTGGCTAATAATTAGGAAAATTTTAATCTTACCTTAGAGTTAGGTTTATTAAGAAATCTATCTCTACATGATGACTTTGGAGTATATTTTGTTCCAGGAAAGAAATTGGAATATTTCAGGATTTCATACAGGATACATCTACAAAACTATAGCTATATTCAATTTATTTCTGTACTAGAATGTGTTAGGGGCAAATAAAATAAAATTCATACTAGAATACTAAAAATTCCCAAAACCAGAAATACTGTGTTTTGATAGCTCATCAAAGCTTTACAGTTGCTTTTCCTTTTTTTTTTTTTAATTTCTTAAGTTGCATTTATCCAATACTGATAACCTTGACAGAAAACAATATCCTCATTTTATCCACAGACCGGTTACAGTACAAGTCACATAAATGTTTTTGGTGTCCTGTTACTGATCTCAGAAGCTCAGGAGCCTGTTTTTAGAGGTGAGATAAAAACTTGTCATTTTCTATTTCTTTTCAACCCTCTTCAACCCTGCTGAAACTGCCAATTAGTTTCAGCTCCAGTGTCATTTGAGTTCAACAAGAACCTGAGGAAATCAATACATTTTTGTTAACAAATTCTTGTCATGGTACAAAACAATTAACTGTGAGAGAACTAAAAATAAGCAACTATTATTAGTTTAGTTAAACTTTGACATCAGCTGATCTTCTGGACTCTTGCTTAATTATACAAAATCACATGAGAGATAGATAAAGTCCTTACATTTTATTTTTTCAAATAAAATACATTTTGAATTTTGCTTTTGTTGTATTTTTAGAATGGTACTCCTTCTTTGAAATTCAGTCAGAAATAATACATCCAGACTTAGTTCAAACATAAAATCACATCCTGAAAATGAATATGCACATCCACTTCAGCAGGTACTAAAGATCAGTAAGGGTACATTTGGGGAGAAAAATAGCTGGTAATAGCTTCATAATTTTGATTATGAAGGGTTGACCTTGTCCAGCTACTAATCTCAGAACCACACAATGTTTTTGGTTGGAAAGGACCTTGAAGACCATCTAGATTCAACACTTCTGCCATAGTCTGGGAATATTCCACAAACCAGGTTACTCAGAACTCCACTCAATCTGGCCTTGAAACACTTCCAGGCTTGGGGCATCAACAATTTCTCTGGGCAACTTGTCTAGTGCCTCACCACCCTTTCAGCAGTCCTAAATATCCAATAGATGCTCACTTACTTCAGTCTTCCAAGAAAGCCTCTTGGGGAAAACAAGGAGTCAAATAATAGAAGTAAAAGTAGGAAAAAACCGAAACAAAACATGATGTACAAAAAATGATCCATCGTATCTCACCAGCAGATGGATGTCTAGACAGTTGTCAAGCACCACCTACTTTAGAAAGACTCCTTCCCCAGTTTCATTGCTGAGCGTGGTATGGAATACCTCCTGGGAGAGTTGGGGTCAGCTGTTCTGCATGTGATCCATCCCAACCTCTTGCCTACCCCCATCCTACTTGTGCGGGGAGACAGAGTGAAGCACAGACAAAGCCTTGACACTGTGCAAACACTGTTCAGCAATTGCTGAAACTTCAGAGTGTTATCAACGCTGTTTTGGTCTCAAATTTATAATAGAGCACCGTAAGGGCTGTTTTGCAGAAAATTAGCTACATTCCAGCAAAAGCAATATTTCTTAAGATTTTTCCCAATATTCACTTATTTATTTTAGTCCATAAATTTTCTGCCTAAGTCTTTAATTCCTTTCAGTCAATCTGTGAATTAGGGCTGTGAGGTCCACCCACACGAACTATCACCCACAGATGTTGTTTGTTATTAGTGTTACTCGCTATGTCTTGAGCCAGTCACTTTTAATAGAGACCTTTTGCTGAAAATTATGTGGTAGGATAGAAGCAGAAAATATGCTAATAAATACAAGACTCCTCTGAGTGAATTTTCCCATATACAACTGCAATATCATGAGTAAATTAAAGATGACTTAACTACATACAATTTTATACTCATATGTAGGTATATATTTAGGCATGTATATGATATATTAGTGTATGTATTAATATCACAGAACTGCAGAATCTAAGAAAAGTTGAGGTTGAAAAGACCATCTAGCCCAGTGTTGTAGCTCAAAGCAAGATCCGATAAAGCAGATGGATTAGGGATTCATCCAGTCAGATTTTGAATATCTCCAAGGATAGAGACTCCACCACCTCTCCTGGCAACCTGTGCTAGTTTTCCAACATTCTCACAAAAAAAAATATTTTCGTTTATGCTTAGGAGGAATTTTGATTATTTCAGTTTTTGCCCATTGTTTTTGTCCATTGTTTGTCCTTTCATTTGATAACTTTGAGAAAATTCTTGTTCTGTCTTCTTTAGTCCCTCCCATCAAAGATTTGCACAAACTGATCAGATCTACACAGAGCCTTCTTAAAGCTAAGCAGTCCTATCTCTCTGTGGTAGTTTCGGTCTTAGTTTTAGCTAGGCATAAATTAGGCCTTAATTTTAGTAGGCCTGTGTTTCGTAGCCCCAGATAGAGTTACATAGATTAGAAGGGACAAGTGTCACCTGACTTAAGCAACTAAAGAGATATTTCGTATCACCTGACATCAAAAAGGGTATAAAAACAAGGGAGGGAAGTGCCTCTGTCTCTTTCCTTCATGGCTACTTGACTGGGAAGGACGTTGAGTTCTTCTGGGGAACCAGGCCTCACTGCTGCTCATCGCTACTTTTGCAGCTGTTTTTGGTTCGAAGTAAACATTTTTTGTTGTTAGTTTCTCCCGTCTCTTGCTAGATGTTTCTCAGGAAGAGACTTTTGGGGTGTTTTGTGGGTCTTGATGGTAGAATCTCTGTTACTGGGTGGGCGGCTCGGTGTGGATTTATTCTTTCTTCTCACCTTTGTATATATTGCACTTGGTTTTTAATTTTCTCTCTTCCGTGTAAATATAAAAATCTTGCCATTTTAAGTTTTAGAGTTTTTTCCTCCCTTTCCCTCAAGGTTGGGAGGGGGCTCGGACTCTATAATTGGCACTTGGCATTTTGTCAGCTCAGCCCCTCTTCATATTATAAAGTCTTTAATTCCAAGTTACGTAGTAATATATGAAACTTTCTTCATTAAAACCAAGACTGCCTCTTTTCTGTTGTTTACATCATGATCTGCATACACTGAATTACTAAGATCTCAGTTGCATAGATAGGTGAACCAGCCAGAGCTCATCATTGCTGTATTCTGACTTGTGTGTCAGGGTTTCACCTTGTGGAATACCAAGAAAGATGGGGAAGATGTCCCATTGACATGGAGGTGAGGCACAACCAGAGCCCAGAGCCTAGAGGCAGTCTAAGATGCTGCAGTTTAATAGGACCCTACCAAATCAATCTGATTTATCATATGTGGTATAGGATAGCATAATTGTCTGTAGTTTTACATGACTCCTCCCAGATTCTTTCCTAGTCCTACACATTTATTTCAAAAAATGTATCCTTTCCTTAGCTTGTCAAACTTTTCCAACCTACTCATTGTCCAACAGTTTTAATTTCTTCAAAAGAAGATAGTGTTCTGCTCCCAATTTTCGCTTCATATGGTTTGTTGCTCTCTGTAAGGAAGGACTAGTTATAGCAAGCATTTTACAAGAAAGATTTTAAACACTAGCTAGCTAGGAGGGTGTTTTTTGTTTTCTGCTTTTTTTTAAATTTCTGTTATTAAAAAGAGATAAATTGTGTTGTTTTACAGAAGTGACAAATATGAACATGTTTTAGCTACTCTACTCTTGGGTATACTTGTGCTTTTAAACATCAAAGCAAACTTTTAATTACAGGAAAGGAAATGAAAACACATGGCATTTTGATTTATAGCAACTGCATGGCATTTCTGAAGCCTAAGAAAGTTATTACCCTAGGGGGTTTCAAACACTTCACTGTCAGTTCTTATTTTCTAGGAAGAATAATAATAAATATTGTCACTAAGTGGATTTAAAAACCACTTCATTTTCTCTCTTTTCTCTCAGCTGGGCTAAGCAGAGCTTTGGTCCTGATAAGAAACTGGGTCTCAGCTCTGTTCAAGATCTTATTATAATTATAGAGTGAGATTTACATTCTCTGGTGCATGGGGAGAAGTAAGAATGTGAGGGAGTGGAGGCAGTCTGCCCATGACAAACCAACTACACTTGCTACTGCATCAGACTGCTGCCACACCTGCATGCAGAGGGAAATACACACTAGAGCTGCAATTTTGTCAGGTGAGGAGGGACAAGAAACACAAAAATGCTCCTAGCTGCCTCTAGATCTTTTATGAGACTTTCAGCTGACAGTGATGGTGTTTTTCATATAAAGACAAACTTTATTTGGCTGGCTCTCCTTTCCCCCAGGGCCATTATACGTGAAATACCTACTCTTCTGGGTATATGCTATAACATTTAAAGCTACTACTGCCACCTTATTATGGGATTATAAAACAATTTGGTTAGAACCATCTCATATAATAAAACATTTATATGAAGAATCAATACCTATTCCTCTGGGTTGACTCTCCTTCTTTATGTTTTAATTTCCCCTCTATCTGTAAGTACATATATGCCTACAGCTGCTGGAATTGTTCTGGCCTGCAGGACTCAAGCAGCATTACTAAGTGCACTTAAATACTGGTCATGGTATTTATTACTTTGACTAAAGTTCAGACCTTTCTTTTTCTGGTACACTGATGTCTTTTTCACAGCTTCAGGCACTTTTTATGTCTGCTTCTCTACTGGAAAAATAGTCTAACTTTAAAAATCCATTTGCAACAATGTAGTTTATATATTAAATAGTTATACATTAAATAGACAATGTATAAATATATAAATAAATAATATATAAAAATAAATTATATATTATATATTAATATATATATAATATATCTAATTATAAATATAAATATTTTGATTAACATAAAGATTCAAAGAAGGAGCACTAGGATTTAGGAAAAACAAAATTATGTCTTTATTTCCCTGTGCTCACACAAATGTTTTCTATGCCATTAGGCAAATCATTTAGCTTTTGTGTGACTCTTCATGTCATGGTGAAAACTGCAGAGCCATCTCCTCCTGAAGGCAAATTGTGTGTTGGGAGAACCTACACACTCCATTATTATAGTGATTATGATAATAAAACTCTATTAAAGTAATCAAGATGCAACCTAAGGCACAGTTTAACTAAGGTTTGTGTTTTATATCTTATTTTAGTAAAAAACACTGCATTCTTGAGCACTGAAATTATACCTTAAGTATATTACTGAAAAATTTTACAAAAAAAAAAAAGGGAGGAAACATATTTTGAAGAGTTTTTGTCCCCAAATGAAAGAAACCAAAAAATAAACTTACACTTTATCAGTAGTAAGGACTCTCTTGAAGCAATGGGAAGGATTAATATGAGACAATTCAAAATAATTGCCTTCTTACATAAACAATAAATAAATGGCAGCGGAACTGGACACAACACACAGACCATTGTGATCAAGTGAATGCCCCCTTTATTACAAACCACACACAGTTATATAGGGTTAAAGCTACATATTATTGGCTAAATTGAACCTCACACCATATAACTGCAAATCCCAATTGGTAATAATGCATATCTCACAAGTCCGATGTTTTGGTTAACTCATCCTAACTGTTTCCAGAAATATCTCTGGTGTGCTGTGAGAAACCTAAGGAGTTCTCATATGAGACCTCTGGGGAGTTGCTAACTCCTCCAAATGGTCTGGACAGCAGCTGCAACTTTGTTTATTCTTAGCTGCTTTTAGTCTCACAGGGTCTTATATAGATCAGAATTCCTCACTCTTGATTTTTTCTATACCTACACTTACGCTTTATTTATTTTCTTCTATTCTGAAGTTCAGCTGCTCTAGGAAACATCTCAAAAAATAAGTCCAGACTAGAGATTTTTTATGTGTTTTTATTTTTTTTAATGTTATATTTGGGAACAACTTTTACATTTTTTTATCTTTCTGTTATACTTGAGATCAGAGCATTTCACTAGAGTTTGAATCACCTCAAGAGATAACTCTGTATCTAGACCCAAGATGCCTGAAAAATAGCCCCTTGGGAAACCACTCTTAAATTGAGGCACATGGAACACTAGTGGTAGAGTAACTTCAAAGAGAAGCATGGCCTACCACGGAGTTGGGAATAGACCCTGAGTATCACAACATAAGAATAGTCACATTGGTTTAGTCCAAAAAAATCAATCTAGACCCATATCTTGCCTCCTATAGTAGCTAAAGTAGACAATTAGTGAGAAATAGAACAGGACTCATACAAATAGTACCTCCAGGATGCAAGAACAAGGATTCTTGACACTTCTGCTTAGCCAGAATATACAGACATAGTCATATAGATGTAAGTAAAATATAATAAATATAAAAATAAATAGGTTTAGGGGTGGATACTTTTTATAGGCTTTCACATAGTACTTGAACAGGATTAAAAAGGCTTTTCTGTCAAAAGAAGAAACCTTCCACAGTTACATTGCTGAGAGGGTTGCTTTTTTTCTCAGAATTTTGGCTTGTCTTCTTAATTTCTATAAGCCAAATGGAATTGGCTAGAGTTGATTAGTCAGGCCCATCTGGAAAGATTTCAGTGATGTCCAGGAATGTTATCATTTTTCAAGATAGTATAGACACTTAGTAAAGTTAATTGACTTATGGTTTTGGGGTGGTTTTTTTTTTGAGGGAGGGGACTAATCTTATGCAGAGGAAACTCACATCTGTTGAAGACTTGTAATATATAAGTGGTCTGTTAAATACAGATAAATTGTGGAAAACAATCTGAAGTCCTGCTCAGTCCACCTGGCAGAGGTCCAGACTCTCTCTAAAGTGTGTCTTCTTTCAAATTATTTCAATGCTTGTTTAATAACATCTCAAAATAATTTAACTCTCTTAGTACCACACATCTCACACACTTTCTACCTTCGAGGGCATAATGCAACTCTTTCTGAATTTGTCAACTCAAAGTGAAAGGGGGTGGAGGGGGGAGCTGGGGGGAATTTCTTAAACTGAAGAAATGGCTGATAAGCTTTGTGGCTTCAAGTATTTGTTTTATGGATTGAGGGAGAGAGTTGTTGGTAGTCACTTGTTTGTTTTCATTCAGCAGAGAAATAAAAAATTTTACCTGTTAAAAATATACTTCATTTCCTCTTCTGACAACATACATTTTGTATTTTGGCAATATACATCAGAAAAAGCAAGAGAATCTATCTATATTTTTTTTAAATAGGGTTTGAATTTATTTCTCAATTTCTCATGCAAGACAGTGTATTTCATAAGTTCCAGAAACACTGTGCTTTTAACACTTCAACATAGTTTAGGAAAATAATGATAAATATCTTGTTTCTCAAGCTTAATTTAAACTGTTCAGGCCACCTATTTTGTTCATTTAAATCTTCAACTAAAAAAATGTCATGACATTTTCTGATATCATTTCACCAAACTTAACTCATTAATCTGGAACTACATAATAAAACATTATTTATAAGAATCGAATTTGTATATCCACATTTTATCATTCCATCCTTCTATTTTCATTTCTATGAACCTTATGATTATTTTAAATTTTCTCATTTCATTCATTTGAACATTTTCCACTTGTAACATACCATCATCTTCTAGACCAAGTAAATATAGCATTTTACTAGTTCAATATACTATAAAGATTTTAATAAATGATTACATAGACACTCATCCAAGAGAGTTGGCTGAATAATTAATAATTAACCTTTCCTATTATTCAATTTGCATGAGCAATTGCTAGGCTGTAGACTATTCAAAAATAGTTTATTCTGAGTATTCACCATTTAAAACCTTAAATGTGTGCTGGTTTATTACTTTGTAAGTTATATGCAGAATGTGTAATATCACATTTTCCTTCCTTGAAGACTGAAATTCTTAACTTCAACACAAAAAGCTGAAAGATGTAGTACAATATTCACTTACAGAATGGGAGAGGGGTTTATGGAGACTGACCTATTAAACAAATATGTATTTCAAGGACTGAAAGAACAGATTTGTCAGATGAAGAGAGCTATTTAAGTGTAATATGTTTGATAAAACAGGTAGAGTATAACATGTACATGATGTCATAGTAAAATGACAATCACCTTTGAAAGAGGTGCCTGAGGACTGGAAGAAAGTCAGTGTCACCCCAGTCTTCAGAAAGTATAAGAAGAAGGACTCAGAACTAGTGCCCATTCAGGTTCACCTCAATCCTCAGAAAGGTTATGCAACAGTTTATCCTGGAAGCACCTCTAAGCATTTGGAAGACAGAGGGCAACCAGGAGGAATCAATACTGATTCACCAAAGGCAAATCACGCTTCACCAATATGATTGCCTTCTATGATGGAACAACTGGCTAGAAAGATGAGGGGATAACAGTGGGTGTTGTCTTATCTGGAGTTCAGCAAGGTTTTTGACACTGTCTTCCGTGATATCCTCCTCAGCAAGCTCAGGAAGCGCAGGCTGGATGAGTGGATAGTGAGGTGAATTGCTATATAGCAGAACTCAGAAGGTTGTGATAGGTGGCCCTGAGTCTAGTTGGAGGATTGTAACTCATTGCACCTCCCAGTGGTTGATATTGGGTCCAGTATTGTTTGACTTACTCATCTGTGCCTTGGATGAAGGGGTAGAGTGCCTCCTCGACAAGTTGACTGACACAGAACAGGGAGGAGTGGCTGGTCCTTCAAAAGGAGCTTGACAGGCTGAAGGGCTGAACAGAGAGGAACCTTTGGAAATCCAAGAAATGCAAGCACAAGGACAGCAATTCTTCTCCTCCATTCAACAGAGGCCATACCTAGAGTATTTTGTTCTGTTTGTAGCTCATCAATATGAGAGAGACATAGATATCCAGGAGAGAGTCTAGCAAGGGTCTACCAAAATTATGAAGGATTTGAAGCAAGAAATTGCAGATTCAAACAGCATACCTTTGGTGCTGCTAAAGACATTTCAGAAAAAGAACAGAACATCTCTTCTATGAGAAAAGGCTGAGGTAAGCTGCGACTGTTCAGCCTGGAGAAGTGAAGGATTAAAGGAATCTGATCAATGTCTATACGTATCTGAAGGGAAGGTGTAAAGAAAACAGAGACAAGATCTTTTAGTAATGTCCAGTGACAGGATACAAGGCAATGGGCACAAACTGAAACACAAAAGATTCTGCCCGAAGAGCAGAAAATGTTGGTTTTATTGTGAAGCTGGCATAACAGTGTCACAGGTCAATGAGAGAGGTTGCACTGTCCAAATCCTTGGACATATTCAAAAGCTGCATGGACAAGGTCCTGGATAACTATCTGTGCTGGTTTAAAGGCAAACCAGCAGGGGAAATGAACTCACCATGAGAGAGAGATTATAAGTCAGAGCTAAAATTTAATATTAATATTACAATAAATACACTGACACAAAAGGGAAATCGCTTTCAACTCACAAAAACCCAGCAGTATAACCCAGTGTCCTGGGGCACAAACCCAAGGGGGTTTGTTAGCCCTTGTGCTGAGACCCCTGTGGCTCCCCCAAGTCCAGAGCAAAAGGAAATGAAAAACCTGTTGGTGCAGGCGAGGGCTGTGGTCTGGGTGAGAGCGGTGATCTCCTCCTGTCAAGGTCCTGCTGCTCCTCTGGATCCAACAAGAAGTTCCTGAGGTCTTCTTACCCACCACTTATGTACCCTCAGGGAGCACCCAGTCCCTCCCCCTGGGCGAGACTCACACAATGGGTATTGTTGAACTGTTCACGGCCCATTAGCAGCTCCGCCCCCTCAGGCTGAGTGTGAAGGTCCTAATGACTCCCTGGGCAGCTGCTGCTAATGGTCCATTGTCCTTGGGGAATGAACAGAAGGGGTAGAATACACAGCTTTGATCACCCCACACACAGTGTTAACTGGTCCCTCCTGCTGAACTAGGGCACTATCTCAAGGTGCCCCTGCTTGATCAGGGAAGTTGGGCAATATGACCTTCAGAGGTCCATTCCAAATTCAACCTTACAGTGATACTGTGCCTCTGTTACTCTGCTGGTAGATTAAATATAACAGTCACCATTGGGAAGAGCAATCTAGTAGCAGTGTTTCTAGTTAAGGTGCATCAGGATTAGCCTTATCTTTTTCAGCATTTTAGCAGGGATCCAGAGTGAAAACCTAAATGCAGTGTTGATAAAAATTATAGAGGAACAGATTGTCTGAAAAGGAAGAAAATAGTCAATAAGGCAATTATTTATAGAAATATGGACTACTTCATGAAGTAAACATATTTGCACAAAATGTGTTTTAATTCAGCCAACTGCACATCTTGAGGAAGAAAGCAATTGAACTTAATGACTCTGAAAAGATCTAGAAACTGTTAAAAACAACACTAAATGATAGTCTCCATTACAGCTGTGGTAGAAAAGGGTTATTCTTTGATTTAAAAAAATCTTACAGTGAGTAAGAATAGAAAATAATTTCATTTTTGCTTTTAGCAGGTGGAAGCTTTTTTATTATTATTATTTTGAGCGGCAGCTCTGTGTTTACACTTAACTATGGCCATTGGCAAATTGAAGCACAAATACATAGATAAAGTAAAAGAGGACTAAAAACTTGGAAGACAACGCAGTTGGGAAGCTTCAAGACTTTTATCTATAGCTTACCAATGAAAGTACTGAGATGTGGCTTAATGATATTAGCTAAAATTATCAAGGCAACTAAAATTTAAAAAAAAGGAAAACACTATCCTTGAAAATGAGTACTATAGAGTATTATTACTTTCTTTTTATCTTTTCAGATGTTTCTTTGTGAAAACTCTGAAGTTTGCATGTGACATAAAGTGTTCTTCAGTTCTTGAATATCATTTCCACCATAAGCGATATAGATCCTTAAACACATATATCATCCTTGAATAAGAATTTTAGTTTCTAGTCTAGCTCTGAGAAAAAAAAAAAAATTGAATCATGACAGCTCTTACAGCTGGACTGTTGTCCACACCAGAACTAGAGTCTTTCACACTCTTATTATGCCTGTATTTTTAGAGATTTTGAAAGGCATTAGTTCACTCTATAATGGCAATAAAACAAATGTCAAAGTTCCTAGATTGTTTTTGAAAAATTGCATACTTGTTCTTTCCAACTCACCTTAAGAGTTACCCATTGAAATAGATTGTGGTGTTATTATTATTTATTTTGCTTTGTAAATAATGTTAAAAAAATCAGTACTACTCCTTGGATGGAGATGAATTTTGTCAAGCACAAATTATTACTCTTCATACTTAGAAAAACAAATGAAATCTTAAATCTGAATCTCACAGGAGGGTTGTTTAATGATCAGATACTTTTTTCTTTATGATCAATGTGTATTATTGGGAAAAAAAATCCCTTCTAATGAAAATTCTTGCAGAAGCAGTGAGGTGTATGATGAAATGAATTAATTGCGTTCCTATTTTGAAATGTTCTTTTTTTGGAAAGATTCATAACAAAAGCCACCCCCAGCCATGAATAAAAACCAAGAGAAGAGTTGTAATCCCATAGCACAGGCTATGACTGTTTCTTTATCCTATAACCTAGTGACTAGGGCATTCATCCAAAGTTCATGACAAAATTCCTTTGGTTTTCTGCAGGGATCTCAGTCAAGAAATAGTGAGAATATTCAACTACCCTATAGTGTTCTTTGAGAAAGGATCTTTCCTAGAATGTGTCAATCTTTCCTAGAAACTCTGCTCTACCTTTACTGAATATTTAATAGACATTGTAATAAGGTTTGGAAGATAGGTATATATCTAGACAACTGAACTGCAGATCTAGGCTATTCCTTGCTGTTTTAAAGAACACATATATTTACTGTGGAGAAGAAGAGTATCAACAGCAGAGACAAAAGATTTGTCTTAAAATGGTTGCTATTGGGAATGCACTTTGGCTAGGGCAGAAAGACTGAAATCTTCTCTCTCTACTGTAAAAGAAAATAAAAAACATTCCATAATGCCAGATTATGTATCTTGCTTGAGGTTTCTGACTGCTACCCATACTATATAGTGTATGAAATATTTCCACTCCTTATTCTAGCTTCTAAATTCACTTTTCGATTACCTTCACTTTTATTACATAGCTCTTGGAAAATTTCAGAAATTCAAAAACATATTTAAATAATTATATTTTAATATCTCAAAGTGTTTTCCGTTTGTCTCTCTCACACACAGACACTTAATTGCTAAAAGACACATAAATAAAAAATAATTCTGAATGAGCCTGAGTTTAACCTTGGTCCAATCCACAAATCAAACAATCAAATATTGACATGATTTGAATAGAATAATCTGTCACAAAATTAGAACACACTGAACTGACATTTCCCTTTTATTTTAATAAATACTCAAAATAAAACTATTTTTGTGTTCCTTTACTTTCTTCTATACATTTTCTTACATTTTCATCTTAATCACAGGTGCTTACCAATTTATTTTATATACCAATGCCTGTAGGTTGGTAAGAATAACTTTATATGCTACTGGACTTGCTAAAAGTAATTTATCTTTATTATAGGGCTGTCAACATATATTTATGTTCATGTGAGTATCCTCTGTTTGTGTACACTATGTTTATCACAGAGACAAATAAGCTCACTCTGTGTGTGATGCTAATTACTAGGTTGCCAGCGTAGCACTAAATTATGTTTTACCAAGGCAGATCCAAAGAGATTGGAAGCTTTCCATCCACAGTCCATGAAAAAGGCCCATCTGAATTAAAAAAAATCGAGAAAAAGCTCTTTCCCATAATAATGACATACAAAATTTTATCATCACCCCAGAATTTTTTTTTCCTGCACTAGCTGAACAGCTTCTGGTTTTCTAGTTAACTGGAAAGTGGCCCATGTCCTGTGAAGTATTAGGCAGTGGGTGCTAGAGAATCATCACTATGTGAATAGTGTACCTACAGCGATGGACTATAAACAGCCTGGTGCTGGTGGTATCGCTCATGCTGTTTCATCTGTCGCATGTTAAATCTGTTAGGTCTGTATTTAAGCTGAAAATCATCTAATATCTGTAATCAGTAAGGCTCCTAGAGGGTCATCTGGCAATTCATTTTAACAGCCTTTGGTGTAACAGTAGTACTGCTGGATTTCTTTTGATACTCTACTGTTTTAAAATATCAAGCAACTTAGCAATATGTTTTTGTCACCAAGAGACAGCAGTTTGCTTTTGCATTTCAAACTCTTCACATTTTTAATCGTGAGCCCCCTGCTGGTAAAAGACTTAAACTGATTATAGTGAGAACTAATAGCAAGAACTTCTTAATTAGAAAGTCATGTTATTGGTCTTGTTACGAACTGTTTATGTTCAAAATGTCTAGATATTACCATTCCCCTGAAAATCCATCACAAAAATAGAGACACGCCTAATTAATTCTAATGCTAGGACAAACTTAGTTATTTGCTTTAAAATGTGAAACATACTCCAAATTAAGTTTTCAGCTTTGTTATTTATTTATTTTAGTGACACAGAACAAGAGTTGAGCATTAAAATTCACAGGAAATATTAAAACAAACCCCTTCATGAAAATGGAGCTTAAACATACTATCATTCAAACAAATTAATCCATAGAGAGAAGTTATTTTTTCCATATAAATATGAGTATTACAGCCAGAGTCTTCTGTGGCTTTTATCTTGTATGGAAGATATAGAGAACAAAAATAATAATAAAAAATGTTTTAAAGTAAGTATGCTGAACCTTCCCTTCTTTGTTTTCATAACTATAAAGCAGAACATGAGAAAGTCATAGTGTGATTCCTTTCTCCTCTACTTTCCTCTGGTCTTGTGGAATGTAGTCTGATGTGGGAGATACTACAAGTACAAATTTGCAGGTTTAAGTACCCGGGTGCATAGGGCACAATTTCCTAATGACCATAATCTTTGCACAAATGAGAATCTTTCAACTTTAATTTTGAGACAGCTAAAAGAGAAAAGATAGAAAAAAGTAGCAGGAAAAATCAATCATATGGACTTTCTAAATATAGATTTCAGGAGGACAGTGACTTAGAATAACAAGCAATGAATTACTCACTCAAGTAATTTCTTGATATATTGTGTATTCTAATGCATCACTCACCAAATGTTGTGAATTGCAGATGACTTCCGAAAAGGATCTTGGGGGCACCTGGAACATAAACACCTGTGCCTGAGCTACTTTTACAAGCTTTTTTTTTACAGCAACAGTCTAACACACTCTTAGAATAATACCAATCTCATTTTAATGTACACTTAGTAAAGGCAGAAAAATTACCCTTTTCTGTCTGTGACCTATAGAGGAAGTCAAATGCATTTTGTAGGAATTAGCAGACAGTAACTCCTAGTGTTGCTGTTCAGCCTCAGTTAAATTTTGGTAGCTTGCAGGGTATAAGAGTGAAAACTGGGCAAGGTTGCAATAAGTCAGCAAAGAGCAGCAGAAATGTGTTTTGAACACCCTTGTCAAGAAAAATGCAGGCCCAGCCCATAAAGTCCTGCTGGGCCAGGTTGCAGTTTCCAAGGGGCACATGGTTTGGCAGTCCCAGAGGCTTATAGGAGAGGAATGGCTTAAGCCCCAGACGCTGTGGTAGGAGAACACCAAAGGCTTCCTTTAAGGTAAGCTGAGCTGTACAAACAGTGTTGCAGCTACCCAGGCACTACCACCCTAAGACAACCTTCTGGCATGGCCATCTAAGCACTTAATATATGTATCTCTCCCAGTCTGTGTCACTCTGAGTGTTTTCCCCTGAGTTGAGCACATTTTTTCTGTCTGCTTCATCTGGGTACTTTAAATAAAATTAAATGGAGTGTATTTTGTGTTTGACTGGTTACTTCTGGAGACTATGGACTCACCAAAAAGTAGTCAAAACACTCCCACCTGTCTTTGGAGACATTGTCAGTTTCCAGAGGAGGGTGAAAAAAAGAAGTGAATAGATAGAAATAAATTAATGGAGAATTCAGAACTCTGTTCAAAAAGTATTATATTACTGAATGTCTTCAAACTCAACAAATTCATTTTAAATGGGTGACACTGGGAAACCACCTGCTTGTACTACAACATCTGCTAACCTGCTGTGGGAATAAAAAAGCAGTTACATCATCTAAAAGAATGCTTGTGGCTAAAAAAAATATTAATAAACTGAACAGTGTTGGAGAATAATCCTGGGTTCTGAGAATCAGCTGCGTGTGTTTAGCCAGCATGTTTACAATTACTCTGCTCCTTTTCCTTAAATAAACCTAACTTCAGATTTGGTCATGTCTGTGCAATATTAGCAGGTAAATCAACTTTTAAACTATATTGATAAAACATACTTTTTCTCAACATGCATCACGTCCCAGGAGCTGTAAAACAATAAAATTTTGTAACCTCAAATATTTTTGATAGTGACAACCTAAGCTAGATCTCATGGCAATTGGTTAGACATTGCCTTAAGGCAGTACTCCGGATTTGCGTCAGTTCATGAACTACTAAACTTTTAAGAAACTGTTGAAAAAATACATTGAGTCAGTTTCACTCTCCCTCTTAAATTCACCTTCTGCTTTAAGTGTGGAGATATCGTTTACCACATTCTTGCCCTTTTTCATTTAGATATTTTTAGGTACATAAGGAAAAGTAGAGTACCATCTTATGAGGGATGCCTCTGCCCACTCCTGGTTCTCCTTCTATGTCTTACAAGACACAATAATCACTGGAGAATGTTTTGACTCTATGATTTGCAGTATGTCGGGACTAATCATACATCAGATCAAAATGTTATTTGACATTCTTTTCCTGTATTTAATGTTTCATTGATTGATATAATCATCACAAAAAGAGACAACTGAATAAGAATCATCTCTTTTTTCTTTTTTCTTAAAAAATTAGTTTTATAGTTATGGCAATTTTCCACCTTGAATGCTATCCCAACAGTAATAGCAGCCCCATAGTAAAGCAAAAATTGTTTCTGTTCAGAATAAAGTTATTGGTAAATAGGATTTTGGAATTTAAGAGCGTGATGTTTTAAAATGTTTTCTGTTTTAAGAGTAAGGATATTTTCTTAAGAGGAAGAATCCTCACAGCTATGAATATTCAAATCACATAGTGCAAAAGCTTAATTACAGTAATGTCACTACAGCTACTTGTAAAGATATGAGAAAGCAAGAAAAAAGCACTGTGCCTCTCACATAAAATCAGTACAGGTAGCATGGCCTCTAGGCTTCATGCAGTCTCTCATATATTTCCACCAGAGTACTGGAAATGTCTGGGACATTTTTTTCAAGTTTTAGCTGAGATGTCGGCATAGCTCAATGCTGAAAAAATATCCAAAGCCATTCTTTCAGAGCAAGAAATCCATGACAACCAATTATGATGCTCCTTGTCACTCTGTCATTGCACAGAACTGTGCATATATTTTCTCTCTCACATATTTACAAATACTCACAATCAGGCGTTCACAACTCATTTGCAAATCGCAATTTTAAGTAGCCCAAAATTGAACTTGAATCCACTCAGAATCAACTCAGAGACTAACGCCTGAAACAAACTGAAGCAGCTGAAAACTGTATTATGCAGTGAGTGAACAACTGGCTCACAGGTTAGGTGAAAAGAGTTCTATTGAGTGAGGTAACATCAGGCTGGTGCCTGATCACTAGTGGGGTTCTGCAGGGGTCCATCTTAGGCCAAATTTTCTTCAACATCTTCATTAACAACTTGGATACAGGACTTGAAGGAATGAAAAGGTTGCTCATGTCACTAAAATGGGAGGAGATGTTAATTCTGGAGGGCCAAGAGGCTCTGCAGAGAGACCTCAACAAATTAGAGAGATAGGCAGTCACCAACCATATGAAGTTCAACAAGGGCAAGCGCTGGATTCTGTACTTGGGATGGGTCATCCCCAGTTGTGTTTATAGACTGGATAATGAAAGGCTGGAGACAAGCACTGGGAAAGGGGCCCAAAGGTCCTGGTCAACAGCAAGTTGAATATGAGTCAGAAGTGCCCTGGCAGCCAGGAGGGCCAACCATGTCCTCGGGGGCATGAGGCAAAGTATCACCAGACAGTCAAGGGAGGGGATTGTCCCGCTCTGCTTTGCACTGGTGTGGCCTCACCTTGAATATTACATGCAGTTTTGGGCACCACAATGTAAGAAAGATATGAAGCTATTGGAGAGTGTCCAAAGGAGGGCAACAGAGATGGTGAGGGAACTTGAGGGGAAGTTGTACGAAAAGGGGCTGAGGTCACTTGGTCTGTTCAGCCTGGAGAAGAGGAGACTGAGGAGAGACCTCACTGCAGTCTACAGCTTCCTCATGAGGGGAAGCAGAGGGGCAGGCACTGATGCTTTCACTCTCATGAGCAGACTCGAGAAAATGGTATGAAGCTGATCTGAGCAAGATTGAAGTCAGATATCAGGAAAAGGTTTTTCACCTAGAAGCTGATGGAGCATTGAAACAGAGTCCTCAGGGAAGTGGTCACAGCACAAAATCTGTCTGAGTTCAAGAAATGTATGGACAATACTTTCAGGCACATGGTATGATTCTTGGGGTGTCCTGTGCAGTGCCAGGATTTGCACTCCCTATATGATTTTGGTGGGTCCCTTCCAACTCAGCATACTCTATGATTATAAAAAAAGACAGGAAATAAAAAAGAAAACCAACAGCTGCCAAAATAAGTGGAGAAATAATGATCCCTTTATGTTCCATGTATCCTCTGATATTACCCTTTCATTCCTCTAGTAACATATACAGATGATGCTTCACTGAGTGTTAATCTTGTTGTGTTGTTATTTATTATCCTATGCAAGCTGGCAAGTGAAGGAGCTTTAGATGTCCTTGGCTCTTCATTCAGATTATCAAAAAATTTTCAAGGAAAAGTTCTAACAATTGAATATTTTTCAAAGCCTGTAACACAAAGATAAAAGGTAGGCTTCATCTAGAATATTATTGTTTCTCTTAACATTCTGCAGACCTTACTTTCTCCAAATTTAAACTTCAAATACCTTTGGTAATATTAGTTTTATGGTGCACTGTGCCTGTGTCTCACAGTATGGTCATGACTGGATGAGACTCAATAAGGAAGCAGGTAAGTTAGGTGATCTGGAAAATATACAGGGAAAATAAAATAAAAAAGAAGAAGTAAAAAAAAAAAAAAAAAAGAAGAAAAAACTGACTGCAATGTAGGAAAAAAGAAGAAATTAACCTATTTGTGGCTGAAGAAGGAAGATTATAAACCAAGTTAAAATGAACATGTTGAAGCACTAGAACTGCTTGTCCAGAGCAGCTGTGGAACCCCTGTCCTTGATTGGTAACCTGATCTACTAGCTCTAGTGAAAGCTCTGCTTTGAGGAACGAGTTAGCATACATGACTTCCAAACAATACCTTCCAGCCGAAATTATAGAGTAAAAAAAATAATTTGGAAGATATCAGCAGAGATAATATCACCTTTTAAATATTTTGAAATCTGTCTATAAAAATTAATAGTTTTTGTAAAACAAACAGCCCCTCCCCCCAAAAAAACCCATACAACAACAACAACAAAAGAAAAACAAACAAACCCCCCAAATAAACAAAAACAAAACCACACCAACAAAAAAAACCAAAACAAACCAACCCAAAGAAAGTAACAACAAGAAAAGCCCAACCAAAGGAATCCAAACCCAACACTATTAGGAAATAAAATACAGTTTTCACTGCCATCTTGTCTCACTGGGCAAAAAAATGAACAACTTGTCAACATTAAATTATAATTTTTGACAGTCAATGACAATTCCCTTAAGACACAGAATACATCTTTAAAGTTTATGACATTACATTAGTTTTCTATACTTTCTTTCTGTCACTAGAGCACCAAATATGACATTAGTCACAAAAACAGCATACTCAGCCCTGGAAAAGAACAGAAGTGTCCAAGAATTTGACAGATTCATTTACATTAGCACCTGTTGTCAACATACATTTTTGTCTTTAGAATGTATAAAATTTCTCAGCTGAAACGTTTTCGGCCACAAAATTAATAGTAAAGTATTGTAACCCAGTGTTAAATTGATAAAATATTCTAATTTTAACATTTCTTACAATACCAAAGAAGCTAATTCATGATGCTCATTTCTGTTCATTCAATAAAAGCAAATTTTATTTTAGTTCTGTTATAAAAATTTTGATCATTTTACTCGGGCAGTAAAACAAAGGCTTAGAATAACAGAAAGAATAGAAAAAATTGGTTTGTCCTTTTAATTTACAATCAAGAGGTTGTCGGTATGAAAGTACATTCTTCATCCTATGTTGTTCAATTTAAATTTCGATTTGCTACATTAGCATGTAGCAATTGTCACTTACATTAGCATGTAGGCCACTGAGACCTTGCTCCCACCTGAAATTAAGCTAGAAATTCTGGGTATCTTTTTGTCAGAAGTTGTTGATGTTCCATCAGGGAAAGGCACGCAACACAATTCGTTGAAGTAAACTGGAAGGAAAGGTCTATCTTGTCCGTGAAGGATTTGTTAAAAACTTTACTAAAATAATACTATCAAGAATAAAAGTGAGCTCAGGAGTAGACTTAAGTACACCAGTCTGTCAGCATTTACAGCTTAATCTTAAATATCCCTGTGGAATTAGCCTCTCTCTCATGTTCCTCCAGAGAACACTTTCCTAAGGGATGATGACAAAATACAAATTGCAAACTGAAAACGCCTGGTAAAAAAAGTTAAATGAGAAAAGCCATTTTCCCAGGGTTTTTCTCTTCCTGCTTATTACCCAAAGGATTTAAAAACTGTGACTTGATAACTGGTGGGTAAAGTTTGGATCAGAGGCTTTGTCACAAAGACCAATATTTTCAACTTCAACTATTTCCTCCTCATCAGTGTAGAAAAGATTGTGCATTTCCCCATCATTTCCAGTACTTCACCCTTAAGGAGGATAACAAAGACCATGGAGACATGGAGTCTACCTCCTAGAATGCCTAACAATTTAGGAAAGAAAAGTGTTGTTCCTTCTCAGTGTTTCATTTTATCCGGGGATGTCCATTAACAGAGAACGTCTTGATCTGTGTTCGCATTAGGGTATTAATTCAGGTCTTGGATTTGAATTATAACTACTGTCCACCCATACAGACTACAATTTGATTCACATTTGCTGTGAGTCAAAGGTGTGAGGTTTTTGTTTGTTGTTTTGTTTTTTTTTTAATTTAAAATTCAAAGTCAGAATTTTAACTGTGGTATCAAGGGCTAAATACATTTTAACTGATGGATACTGTGGCTTCTCCTGATTAATTTTATTTGCCCAAAATCTAGAATCTCATTCTCTTAGATTGTAGCCTTTTCAGACAAAACTGTCCACATTGTTTAAAAAAAAATGGAAAAGAAAAAGAAAGAAAAGAAAAATCTAACAGAATTGTGGACTGCTATTACATATATTGTTTCTTCCCCCTCCCCCCACAAAAACCCCATCGCTGATCAAAATCTTGAAAATTTTAATATTTACTTGGTATTTTCTAGTATATATATATTAAAAAATTCTTTCTTTTTCTTCCTCCCCTGTAAATAACACCTCCAAAAAAAGTGCTTGATATTTTCCTTTAATCCCTTTTCACTGAATCCATGGAGTCAGACTCACTTACTCGTCATAGTCCAGGTTACTGACACAGGCAGACATTTAGTATAATTTTGAAGGATGCTATTTTTGTTTCTCTGTTTATGTTATTCTTTGATTTTCATTATTTGATGTTAATGCATTTTAACATGTTCTCCTTTTACATAATGAGGAGCTTTTCAATATTACTGCAAAATTTGTTAGCTCACTCCCAAACAATGGTTCTTGGTTCATAAACTGTAATTAAAGTCTAGTCTGAGATAATTATTATGGTGGCTGAGTCAACTTAAGAACTATACAAAGGAAAATCTGATTATTAGAAAGAAATAGGGGAGAAAATCCTCAGTGCTTCATAGAAGATAATATAGATAGAACAGTTCTTGGAGTTCAAAGAAAAACAGTTTAGTTAATTGATTACAGAGAGGTCAGAAGAAGCTCCATGTTTTATTTTGTTGTTATTCTATCAACAAAGTACTGTTAATATTAACTAATTAACACGCTCTTTGAAAAGCTGTTTCTGATTCACATTTTAGTAGAAAACACGGATTATAGTCACAGAAAGGAGTGAGGTGCAAAGATAAAAACTGACAACATCCAAGTTAAAAGTAGTCTATAAATTTTGGCATTGAAAGATCCACAGGAAAAAATTGCATAACAAAACTATGATAGTAACATAATTAATTTCTAAAGTAGTAAGGCAAGGATATCAAACAGCTTTTCCTATTGAAAGCAACTAATGGTTAGAGATGTTTGTTTGAAATGTAAGTGAACAATAGAGTCTCTATTAACATTTTAATGGCTTTGAACCAATAATTCAAACTGGTAGACATTTTCAGGTGAGTTGCTGCTCTGAGGTGAACAAAGTTCATTTCAAGCCCTGATACATTTTACTTAATAGAATTTACGTTTTCTTACTTACCTACAATGTCTCTTTCCCTTCTTTTATTGATTTCTTCCCTTAAGATCTGTTGTATGATTCAACATGCACACCAATCCTGCTGCTATTGGATCATGACCACTTCTGATGTATGCTACTCTAATGAAGTACTGTTAATGTAATGTTGTATTGTCTGTTAGTCTGTCTTCACAAATCATCCATGAGAAGGTTGGGAATTTAACTCAGTGTTGCATTCTCATATACTAGCATTATTTTACCTGTAAATCTCTTGTTATATGAGGCAACAATGAAGTATAAATTCCTGGCATTATTGTACTATTTATTTTACTATTAAAATAATTACAGATTTCAGAATGCTTTCCCTAGGAAGTGTGTCTACAGCATGAATGTCTAATGAAACCTTTTTTCAATGAAAAGGATTCTGTGCCTCAATATTGTCCACCTGCCAAATTATCCAGAAACCTCTATGTGACCATTAAGACATCAAGAAACTTTCATTCAAGTAGACAAGACTTCAGTCTGAAGACCTTCAAACAGCTTTCTCTCTTGCCATTGACTATACCAAAAATTCAGGTCCTAGTACAAGAGGTAGATTTCATCAAGTAATTCAAATTTTGAGATGTCTCAGACCAGAAGTTTCATAGCACCTATATCATGTCTTCCATCTTTTTGGAGATGTCTGTTTATCCAGACTGCCTCAAATGGAAAATGGATCTAGATACATATGTGGAGGTAACTGACTCAAGCTCTGTTGTGATTTTTGAGCTGAGTCCCATTCTAATATTTTTATATTCCTCAATTAGAAAAACAGAAATTATGTAACAATTATGTCTTATATATGGTAAAACACCAAAACAAAACTGTAACAAATAAAATACATCAATTTCCTGTAGCTTGGATTTGATGCTTCAGCATTTATTATATTCTTCTTGTTGATTTATGAAAATTGTGATAAATCAATTAAATCAATTTAAGCAATTGGTAACTTTTCACCATTAAAAAAATGCAAATGGTCCTTTTAAAGCAATATAGAAATTAATATGCTTCTTAAAAGAGTAATAACTATGTAGTTTTAGTTAATTCCTACAAGCATCATGTGCATTTGGAGGTGTTAGAGTTTGGAAGACTAAAAGGGCAAAACTCATAAGGTAGGTGGATGAGACTACACTGGTAATAGGATATAGATGTCATTGCTACTGATCTGGAAATCATTAAAGATCATGGCTATAGAGAAGGTTATTTGATGTCCACCTTCAAAGGGAAATGGAAATTTATTGGGTAAATTGGAATGTGGACTGACCAGTAGAGAAGAGCATAACTCTTCCAACTCAAAGGAAGTAACACATCGTTGGGAAGTGTAGAAAGCTATTCCAAAATTGCTTTCTCTTAAGTCCATCAGCATTTGTACCGATTTCCAAGGAGAATAAGAAAAAGGTTTTCCCACAACAATACCATCTTGCAAAGTTTATGCAGCATATGTTAGATGCAGCCATACAGATCATAGTTGCATCTGATGAAATGTCCTCAAGACAAACACGCCTTAGCAAGAAAACAGAAGGAAATTACAGGGGGTCAAAAGGAAAAAGTACTCTGACATGAAGCAAAAAGGCATATCTTGATTATATTTGTGGCTGCATCTTATTTCTCGAATCAGTTTAGTCTTTCTTATTTTACACATCTGAATACCTGTCTGCAAGCATACATGTTTTCATAGGAAAAAATAAAAGATACCCACTAAGAACAAATCAAAACAGGCAATTAGTGTCTGAAGCTTTAAAATGTCCACTGCTCTGTTGATGTGTTTGCCCTTAATTATCTTATTCAAATTCATCAGTAACTTCCTCATGTGTAAAAGCATTATTAATGCAGACAGATTGCAACATGGCATGTCTTCACCTTTTAACAGAATTATTTCTGAGTACTTTACACAGTTTTTAGCAGTCAGGGAAGAAAGTAAAAGACCTGTGGTAGAGAGTCTCCATCTGCAGAGGACAAGGGCTGCCTATATAGACCCCAAGTATATAAAAGACACATCAGAGGGTCCTCCTCTGATAAAAAAACTACCCAAAAAATTGAAAAGTAAGACTAACTCGAAGCCCTTACTACAAAAATGCATAGGTCCATCATGGCTAGGCTTTGCGAACAAAGATTTGGGAAGGGCTCTACCCATGTAGGTGTGTCCTTCGAGCTTGCACAGTGGATTTTTTAGGTGAGGCTCGGCGTGCGCAGAACTGGCCCCACCGTTTAAGTCCTGAGGTTCATCTGCCATGGCCAAGCGAGCTTGGACGGTGAGAGTGAACTCCTCAGGACTAGAACCTACAGCCCCCGGTATTCCCAGGAGGTCTCCCAAACAAGTACTAACAGGGCCTGACCCTACTTCGCTTTCAAGATCTGATGCAACAGATATCAGGGTGGCATTTAGCTGCATGCTGAGGTCCATTGTTCTATTAATGCTCACTTAGAGGAAACTTTTGTTTCTGTAAACCATGCTTGTGAGAACTCAGGTACCAGCATTCAGGGCACCATGTTCATAAGTCCAAATACTCCCACCCAAATTAAAAAAAAAATAGAATTAAGCAAACCAAAACAAAATGAAAAAAACACCAAGACTAAATCATTACTTTTCTGCATTGCCATACAATTTGAATTCACTAGGCAGTTCTAACAAAGAAAAGTTTGCTTGAGCCTTGTCATTATTTATTAGCATATTACTGAAATTTCTAAGGCAAGGGCTGGATCTTTGAGTTACCAACCAGAAAATATTATACATTACCTCTAATGGACTATTACTCATATCCTCTGATCATATCTGGCAACTGATATGAGAATTAATACCTGTGTTTCAACTCCAATTTTCTTCAATCAAGGGTCACTTTATTCTTCCCACACCATTTATCTTGCTACCTACCTATGAATATTCTCACTAGGAGGTTTATGTTCTGCTTTGTGTTATTCAGGAGTTGGCCAATGACTGCAGGCCATGGCAGAGCATCTCTTTCATGGGGATAGGCTAAGAGACCTGCACCTGTTCAGGCTCAAGAAGACAGCTGAAGTGAGACTTCATCAATGTATCTGAAGCAAGAGTATAAAGAAGATGGAGACAGGCTTTTCTCAATGGTGTTAAACAATAACACAAGAGACAACAGGCAGAAACTGATGCACAGGAAATTCCTTCTGAATATGAGAAAGAGCATTTTAGTCTATGAGTTACTTAGCACTGAAACAGATTGTCCAAAGAGGTTGTGGATTCTCCCTCAATGGAGATATTCAAGAACTATCCAGACACAATTCTGTGCAATGTGTTTTAGGATGACTTCTCCTTGAGCAGGGTGGTTGTACCAAACGATCCACTGTGATCCCTTCAAACTTTATCCATTCTGTGATCCTGTGGAGTACAAAGCAGGGAGTACATTAGAGGTAAGACATTTACCCCAGGTCTGACCCTATGATCAGGAAGTCACAGGGTTTTATACCCCTTACAGACATCCAATCAGAAGTTCCCATTTCTCTCTAATGCCCACCCAAAAGTCCTGCCAATCTGCCCCCTTCATCATGGGGGGGGGCAGTTAGGCCTTCTCCTGTTGTTTGTCTTCTGTTATTTTGCAGGTGTCTGCTCAAAACAGCTCGGCCTTGACAAGGCCTGTCAGCTCATGAGAAAGGCACTTTAATATTCAGACTTAAGATCAGGGCAACTTAGCAGAGACCATGTGATTCTAAAACCTTCTAAAATTACATTAAATCACATTCTTAGACATCACAGAGATAAATATTTTCATAAACTCAACTGTGGGAAAGGACTTTCTGAGAATTGTTGTCCTTTACTAAGGCACTAACTTGCAATACAAGAGGTTTCAGGAATAAAAATAAAACCCAACCCCCCCACCAAAAAAAACTCAAATAATTGTCTCCCTTGCTAAACAGTCCATATGGTGTCTCATAGGCAGATTCCAAGAAACAATTGTCCCTAAACCTTGTAATACCCAGAACACAAACCAGTAGTATAATTGCACTGAGTTTTCTGATCCCCTCCCATACATAACATACAAAGAAGAAACATATGTAAACACCCTTGTTTCTATGAGTCTCATGAAAGACTGGTGATATAAAACCTCTGTGTTTGTGATCCTTCATTGATGTTCTCTGAACACTGAATCCCAAAAACAAAAGTTGTACATTTATCTGTCTTTCTAAACCAGTTGTCAGCTTAGGACTGAGAATATTCAGAACAAGCTACTCAGCCAGTTCAATAGGATCAATAAAAACCACCAGGCTATCTCTCCTAAAAAATGAGAAAATTCAAATAAGTTACATATCCAGAATCTCTTAAAGCTTGTTTGTTTCAAAGAATTTTTTTTCCTCAATTTCTGTATCAGAACAAAAACATCTGAAAGCAAAGAGTTATTTTTAGTTGCAAAGCTGTAAAAGAAACGAGAGAAAGAGGTATCCTGGTGTATGTTCAATGGGACTATTAATATATTTTACTTACAGAGATGAAATCCAGTGTTGGTTAAGGCTTTTTCAGACTTTCAGTTTCCTCTTCTGACTTTCTCCTTCTGAGAACTAGTGAGTAAACAGAATTAGAACTTTCTAAATTTTCATAAAATTACAAACATACTACAGAGTACAGGCTGGTACTAGAAACAAAATCATGGGCTCTATTCTCTGGGAATGAGTGAACAGCAAGACGTTCATTATCATTAAGAGATCTCAGTTTGTGCCTATAGAATACATTGCTGAGCCACTGAACTGCAAAACCAATGAAGCATCTGTTTCTGTGAAAAGACTAGAGAAAAAAGAGTCAAATAAAATTTGTTCCAGGTCTACCTGAAATGTTTCTGTGAAATGGCTCTGAATTCTGTTGAACTTTGATAAAACTAAAAATATATTTCCGAGTAAAATAAATCAAAATACTAATTTCTACATGTTTTGATTTTCTATTAATTTAAATTTCTAAACTGTAACATTTTTCCTGAACCAGACCTGATTTCACTCATTGTTTAAACTCCCTTCTCTTTTGGAAAGTGTATTTTTTCCCATTTCAATATTGCATACATTTCTATGAAAATCTGAGTCATGTATTTCCACAATAACTGCAGTTACAAGTGGACATTAGCTCCAGATTGAGACACCTAGGTATATGTTCCTATATTTTAGGAAGGTCTAACATAGCATTTAATCGGCTCATTAAAAGAGAAACTCAGTTATTATACTCCACCAGGTTCCCATCTACCAACGTAAATAAGCACAGGTTATCCAAAGGTCCTATGTTATAACTTCCAGAGATTCTTGTGAATATCTCAGATGCCTCAAAACATTTCAAAGGGCAGTAGATAACTCTGGGTAGATGGTTGATTTTTAGACATCTTCTTCAAAATGAGTTGAATTGTGGTCTACTGAAAAGGACTACCCTAACTGATGTATCTAGGTCTCCACTGACAGTTCCAGGAGCCTTGAAAATTAGCACATGTGTACATCTGCATTTAGACACATAAATGTAGATGCCTGTATGGAACTTTTCCTTTTATGTCAATTTTACTGCCTTTCTGAAAATCCATTCCAAGAAACAACCACTGATTTCACTGAAAATTCTGAAATTTTACATTTGCAATTGTAAAAAGAAACTTTGGTGGGTTTTATTTTCTCTTTTATGGGAGTTAGTTAAAAGAGCTTATTCAAATAAAAATTATTCTATTTAAATATCTAACTATTTTTAATACCTCCCAGTTTATTTTTGGTGGATAGATTTTCTGCCAAAAAAAAAATTAAAAAGTGAAAGTAAAGAAATTGTTGGTAAAAGAACATCATAAGTGGGCACTGAATAAATTGAAGATGGAAATTAAAGTAGAGGAAAATTCCATATGCTAAGATGAAATTCTGCAAAGTAATTTCAAGAAGATTTACTGTAGAGGCAATATCCTTCCCCTTTAAAGTCAAACTTTGATTAGAAAATGACTATAGTTGTGTGTAAGCTTGGAAAAAAGTATAAAGTATTTATACTAGACTGGAAACAGCACAGAAAGCAGAGTAGCATCCACACAGTGAATGTTCCTGGGAGAAGGCTGGAATGGTTCAGCCAGGTGCCAGGAGCAGCTCTCCACAATGAGGGAGCTTCTGGGCCACTTGCAGGGAAGGGAGGGATGGTACCCTCAAGGGCTTACTCGCTAATTGTGGAGTTCCCATGGAGGCACATAGGGCTGAAGTATCCTCATCTACCCCAGGAAGGAGGAGTGAGTGGTGAATGAGCATGTTGGTTTGCAGGGGGAAGGCAGGGGTTTGTGCATCCATGTGCACCTGTGTGTAAGCCACATGGCCTGTGGAGGGGACAGTGGATCCAGAATAGCCCTTTTTTGGATTAAATAGAGAAAGGGGTATTCAGAAATTTGTAGTAATAAATTAGCATTCTCTAAGCTTCTACCGCTATGGTTTACTTGTATTGTTGATATTAATCCTAAATGCATGGATCACTGATTGCCAGTTAATTATGTGTCATTGATAAATCCATAAACCATTTCAATCCTGATTTTGTTTAAACTATGTGAACTGAGCATTTGTTCCCTGTGGCAAAAGTGTATCAGCATAGAAAAAAAAAAAAGAAAAGAAAATTAAAGGATTTTTTTCCACAAAGCGTCTTAAAAACATCATTGCAACAAATAGTAAATTACCTTACTAGCTGAATCTGTCAGTCAGGACCTACCTTTCCACACTTTCAGGGCGTTGAATTTTTTTGAAAGCAACTCTTACTTTGGAGAATACAGAAAATATTGAGATTTCCTCTGAAAGAGGGTTCTAAGAACACTCATGGAAATAAATACAAACCCACCTGCTATTTTAATGCTCAAATTGCACAGAGAAGAAATTATCAGAAGTTAATAGTCTTTCAGATTAGTGAAAGCAGGCAATTCACAAAACAGAAAGGAAAGTGGCACTTCATTTCTGAATATAAGTAGAACGTACAGGTAGAATATAGATAGAATCTAAACTATAGGTTTTCCAGTACCATACCATGAAAATCATTCCTACTAGTACTATAACTTTCTACATTCAGAGTTAAAAAAAATCTATGCAATGTGTTATTCATATATTACACTTACTATAAATTTTCTGTAGTAGTATTTCTGGCAACAAGATGTATTTTCCAATGTATTAATTAAAAGTGGTTTGAAACAGCCAGATATTTTCTACTTTTATGTCAAATGAACGAAATTCAATTGTGATTATTTTCTTCATTAAATTGACATGATCTTGCTGTTGTAGAATCATGGTTATGATATATTAAAATACATTTTTCTGCAGTACTGATATTTGTGGCATTAAACCTAGGCGAGGAAGATATTTTTGAGTCCAGAAGATCTCCATCATAGATATTAAGTCTGGCAAGTCACTACAATCAGCCCTGTGTTCAGTATATTCCTGTTGGAAATAAATTACATTTTAGAGATGTTCAAGCACTTGAAGTTCACTTTTTGAGGCAGGCTGTTGTATAATATATGATAAAACAAGTTTTTGTCTTTTAATTATGCTTAAATAAACTTTTCATTGTTTCTTCCTATAGGCTACAGTGTCTCCAGCACATTTTCTTAGGGAATACAAGCATGAAGTCATTGGCACATTTGGAAACAGGACCTTCATATTACTTTTAAACATTATATGAATTCAATTTCCATTATTGCAAGGTTATTTCAACAATATTTCTCAGATCCTGATAGCAGATGTTCAAAAAATATCTGTTTTTTACATGATTTTCCCTTAGCTTCCACCTGCTGCTTCATTACATTTGGTAGCATGTTACATCTAGTTTAATGTAGAACAAATGGTCACATAGAACTCTGCCTGGGTCAAGAATCTAAAGGAAAAAGTCTGTTTGTGCCAGAAAAAAAAAATACTTTCCACAGTGTTGCTTTAAAACATTTTAGTTTTAAAGAAAAGTTGAAAAACATGGGTACAACTCTTGTGTTAATTTCTTTCTGCTTTTAAATGTGAATGATTTCTGATGATTAACCCAGGCTTCTCACACTAATTTGAAATGCTTTCTTCTGACTTCTCTAGTGACATCTGGAGAATTCATGGCATTGCCTTGCTTGTGTCTACCTTTCTGTAACAATCAGAATAATGTTAGAGAATCTCTCTTCTCAAATAACTATTCTTTAACATAGTGGACTGTATCAAAACATAAAAATGCAGGTGTCAAATCTATATCATAATGATATATAGTTACTATATTAATCAAATCTGCTTCACAGTAAATACTTTTTTTTTTCCTTTTTATTGCTTTGGATTTTCCTTTTTTTGTTGCACATGGTTATTTTACATATTAGATTCAAGCAAATTTGATTGTGTTTTCCCCACACTGCAGCTCCAAGTAACTGCAGTGATGTGAACTTCCCACCATTTTGAGTCTGGTCAACTGACATAAAAACTAACAGATAGCAACTTTCTCTTACTGCTAATCCTGTTTTTCTTTTTGCTTTTCTCTTGTATAAACAGGTCAATTCTCAAATTCTTAAATGTAGATGACAGAATATTTCAGTGAAGAGCCTCAGACTCCAAGAGTTTTATCAAGATCTTTAAATTCAGCCTTGACTGGGTTCAGAATTAGGAAAGACTAATTCTCTTCATCTTCGTTTTATTAAATTTGAAAAGAAAGTTAAAAAGGTAAATATATGAGAAAAGATGGAAGAGAAAGAACATAAGTCAGTTCAGACATAGTAATAATTTCAGTTGTTCTGACAGTTGCAATTATAGAAGCACCTGAGAATGATATTATTCCTATACCCTTATTCCTCAGCCTTGTCTACACCAGTGTGATTTTTGATGGATACCACCACAATGATACCAATAAATATCTTTACTATGGTCCCAAAATTCATGAGGATGAATGTATCTTCAAACTTCCAAGTGATATGAAGATTGCAATGAGGATTATATTTTTTATTAAGACTACACTAAAAGTCTGTAATGACAATAACATTTGCACTACTTCCTCTGAAGATATCGCTATCACTCAAGGTCCTTGCTTTCCTCCTATATCAGAAATCATATATCTTATATTTTAAGATTGCAATATATACTCTAGGGTCTGCAACTTCCTTGGGGTCCAGAAATCTCAGGATATTTTCATATGTATAGAGACTCAGCACAGGTAACTGTACATTTTTTTGTTTCAGACTGTCTGTGCCCTGTGAGATTTCCACTCATTCCCTACACACAGACACTGGCTCCCTCTAGTTCATACATTTACACTTAGTGTCACGAGGACATTCAAGAACACATTTGCACTGCCCTGACCAGTAGCCAGAGGGAGGGAGCTTTCAGCAGTACTCGCTATTTGCCTCTTCTCTCACACTGACCCAAAACATTGACAGATTTTCTGGTCCCACTCAACAGTGATGAGTATCTGTGGTGAAATAGTTTCCATTGTGGTGTTGTGTTCACCTCAGTGGTTTTTGTTTGTTTTCTTTTTTCTATTTATATCCTTTTGTATACTTTGAGAGTACACTTTACATTCACCACAGCCTCCAAAAACACTGAATGAGGCAATCTTTCAATGTTGCTACTTATTAGCCTGGTTTCCAAAGAAGCTATAGCTTATTCAGCTCAGTCACTGAGTCTGTGCATGTGTATGAGAAAGAAAAAGTGTTTCTCTAATAACTTCTCAACAACTTGTCTGATTTCAGCCAGATATGACAGAGGAGGTTAAATACAAAGACAATGTAAAGTATATAAGGTCTTGGTGAAAAACAGGCAGCTGATGTTGGAAAGACCTTATGATTCTCAGTAGTTGTCACAAAATGATTTCTACAGAGAAAGACTAAAATTAGATGCCAGAGGTTCTGTGACAAAAGCCCTATTGGTGTTCTGATCACAGGCATAGCTTCTACTGAATCACACAATTAACTAAGAGATATAAGTCCATAATAAACCAGACTTCATTAGATCACTGCTTACAGAACTAGTAGTGGGCACTGGAAAAGCAGTCAAAACCTCAGCCACAGGTCAGATTCCCCTTTACTTAATCAGTGCACAAATATAGAGCAGAAAGGTCATTCTCAAGCAGGTTTTCTACATACACATATCCTCATTAAGATAGACCCTTTAAACCACTTAGACTTTTTTACCCAGAGCAAGGGCAACTGTTTCAGTGAATCTGCACAAAATCGTCAAGTTAAACAAGTTTTCTACTAAACCATGCACAGCTCTAATCTTGTAAAACTTTGATATAGTTGAGAGCATAGGTCAAACTTTTCTTTTCTGACTGTGCAAAAAGTTTTAATAGGTTTCATGATTTCAAAGCTTAAAACCAAGGGGATGATTTTACCATCAAGTCTGACCTCCTTCATAACAGGGACTTTGTTTCATTGTGCTATCCACTTAGTGAATTGGTAACAAGTGCTGGGCAAATGAAAGCTGTCCCAAAGCTACACACTCCTGTGGTGTACTATCCTTTGTGAAGAGCCAAATGCCCACCCACTTGCTCACTCACTCTCCCTCCTCAGTGGGACAAAATAAGAAGAGAAAGCTCATAGGTTAAGATAACAAAGGAGAGATTTCTCATCAGTTACTGTCACAAGCAACACAGACTCAACTTGGGAAAAAGTAATTAAAATATTACTACAAGATTTTCCACAGTGATCCAGTTCTAATTCAATCCCTCCCCACATCATTACAAAAGTAAGAAACAAAAAGTCTCTCCTTGGGAGCTTATGTCCAGCTGTGTGTCTAAAGCAGAAATCTTTGTCAAAATGGTTGCTCTCAGAATACATTCCTCCATTGTGCAAGATACTTTCTCCAAAAAGTAAGAAGAAAGAAATTTCAAATGGTAAATATTTTTTCTCCTTTTCTTTGGGCTTTTTTGAAGTGAAGGCAATATGATACATTGATGAAAGTTTTCTTATTTTTTTATTTACTTCTTTCTGACTGTTACAATACAATAAGCTACTGAGGTTTGTCCAGGACAAGGTGGAAAATCTGTCTCAAACCAGACCCATTCATTTTGTAAAAATGTTCAGTCTTCACTGAATAGGATTTTAGAATCAGTTATGAAATCACAACAAAATGGTAAAACCTGGAGAGCTTTCCCACAAAAACCTCTCTGTTTAAGAAGTACTAACAAGGTTTTTCCTGCTCATTCCCCATCTAGAGCCCCTGACTACAGTTTTAAGTAGGTCATTAAGTTGGGGAGGGTAGAAGAGTAGTTTCAGGATGTTAAGCACCAGCAACTCTTACTGCCATGGGTGCACTTGACTCACATTTTCAATTATTCAGGACCCCTTACACTCAAAGACTAAAAAGAAAAGAAAAGAAGGACAAGAAAAGAATATATGATTCTGCCAGACCAGCAGCATTTGCTGTTCTCTACCTTAATACAGTGCTCATCACTGACTGGTAGCATCTCATTTACCCTTGCAACATTTCTACAAGAAAGGAAAAATGTTCCTTCTCCTTTCATACAAATAGAGAACTGACAGTGAGAGAAAGTAAGTGACTTGAGCCCCTATTTCCAGAGTTCTTGTTAGGTTCTTGGATGCAATCATCCATTACATTTTTTACCTGCTGGCAAGTAGAAAATAAGAATTCCCTCTATGCAGATTCTCAACCAGAATTATTCATCCTTCACAAAAAACCACAGCAGGCTCAACCAAACAAACCCCTACTGACATGGAGAGCAAGTTGCTGGCTTTCCTTTCTTATCAGTTTCTCTGTACTCAAAAACAGAAATAACATTAAAGCTCATATTTCTAAAGCAGGTGAGAATAGAATAAGCATAGGAAACAGAACTGTTAATTATTGCCTACATACTTAGGGTAACTAACACTTATTACACATATTGGTTTTTTTCCATATATCCAAGGCCAAATTGGCACAGTGTTTTAAGATAAATATAAATCATACTTATATTTGTCTTTGTGGTACCATATAAGGACAAAATTCCTCATGCTTCATGCCAAGAAAAGGTTGATAGATGAACAGATAGAGAAAATACTCTACTGTGTCTCTTGTCAGCTGTATCCCATTATCAGAATGCACCGCATAATGGAATAAACAGATTAATATGTTTTGTTGTTGTTGTCTTATAAATGGTAAATTTTCTGACCAACTGTGCAACAAAACTGACACATATTTGTACCACATATTTCAGAGGCATTGTTCTTAATTTCTACATCCCATGGAAAAGTATACAGACTTTACATTGTTGTAGACTGTAAACTTGCACTACACGTGGTGGCTGGTGAATGATACATGGACACTACAAATTATATCAAAACAGTCTGGTCACCCTGAGCTGTTTTATGTATGTATGTCAGGCAATTATTCAGTTATGTTCAGGATTTCTAATAAGAGGCTGGTACTGAATGACTTAATTAACATAATTATTTATATGAATTTTAAAAATATCACTGCAATCAAGAAGGTGCACAGTCTGTACATTGGTATTCATGTAGTCTTGGAAAGTGTTGATTAGACAACATGAATTTACATTTGAATTTATAAAGGGAGGAGGCTAAACTTCAAGATACCCCACAGAGATGTCACCTAGATCCAAGTGTTGAGCAGTTCTTTGACAATAACGAACATTTTTAATAAACATAATTTCAGCACATATGTGCAGAGGAAGAACAAAAAAGTGATTAGAGTGCTAGATTAGGTCATGCATGCTTCAACTCCCACCCACAGTGTTCTCAAACAACCTCAGGCAAATCACTTATGTCTAGATGCACAAATCATTTTAGTTTCCCGTGTGTCCTGGCTAGCCACCCAGCTGTGAGAAAATCAGAGCACTAAAACTCCAGTCCTTCCAGTAAGTAACGCTCAAAGGTGCAACAGAATACACTCCAAGGGAAAGGAGGATATGGAAAGAATACAATTCTGACTGTTGTCCCTCTGTTCCTTTGCTCCAGGTGCTTTAACAATTTCACTTCCATCTATAAACGTTCTTTTTGACAACTATAAGACGTATTCAACAATTACTGAGCTATCAGGATGAGGCACAAGCAGATCTGAAAGTATATGATTTGTGGGGAAAGGAAGGGTTACAAAGAAAGAAATGTACTCCACATAGGTGTATACTGTCCTTTGAGATCATCCTACTTGTACTTAAGATGCTTTGTAATATAACAGTTCTGCTGTCTAACCTACAACATTTTTCATGTGCTCAAGGAGTTGCTCCACATGCCAAAGCAGTGTGCAGAGCCCATAGAGCAGCCTGACTCACATGCTACTAAGAATGCACTGGCAGTTGACCACGCTGTTCCAAATAAGTCAAGATAGGGACACAAGGTACAAAAAAAGTGACTAAGGTTACTTCACAGTTTTAAAATACAAACACTGTGTAAACACCATACAGGAGAATGGCAACAAAATGACGGAACACTGTGTAGTTGAAATGTACTGAATTTTATGAGAAAACAAACCAACTACCAACCTGAAAGAAAAATAATTATCCTTTTCAAAATGGACAAAAGTACATGACTCAAAGCAATTACAGAAAATATAATAATAGAGAAACTTTCAGGTAGAAGTAAATGCACTGAATCCCACCTTTCCCTGTTCTTGTGTAAACTAAAGAGTAACTGAATTATGTGAAAATTTTATTTAAAAAATATTTCCTAATGTTTCTTTGGAAATGGAATTCATAAAGTGTTGTGAGTATTGTCAAACCTTTAGAGGAAAAGATGAACATTGAGAATATTCAAAGAATCAGATGAAACAACGTTATTAGCTAAACAGAGATTTTATCATTTATTGACAATACTATTATATTAGATTCACAAACTGAATACTAACATGTGAGATGTGCTGATTGCAGACATTCTCTTGAAGACACTACTTTGAAGTGTACTTCAGACAGAGTCCAGATTTAGAAATTGTATATAAAAATTTAGTCACAAGAAACGAAAACTCTCTCTGGTGCTAAAAAAGTTGTTGACAGAACTTTAAAATCTACTTCTGAAAAAAAAGACTCCAGTCAGAATACACAAAAATAAGAGTTCTAATTTAAGAGATATTTCATAGAATCATAGAATCATAGAATCATAGAATCGATTGGGTTGGAAAAGACCTCCAAGATCATCGAGTCCAACCCTTGGTCCAACTCTAGTCCATTTACTAGATCATGGCACTCAGCACCACGTCCAATCTGCGTTTAAAAATCTCTAGGGATGGTGAATCCACCACCTCTCTGGGCAGCCCATTCCAAGGCCCGATTACTCTCTCTGGAAAGAATTTTTTTCTGATATTCAACTTAAATTTCCCCTGGCAGAGTTTAAGCCTGTGCCCCCTTGTCCTATTGCTGGGTGCCTGGGAGAAGAGATCAGCCCCCACCTGGCTAGAACTTCCCTTCAGGTAGTTCTAGACAGTGATGAGGTCACCTCTGAGCCTCCTCTTCTCCAGGCTAAACAACCCCAGCTCCCTCAGTCTCTCCCCACAGGGCTTGTGCTCCAGTCCCTTCACCAGCCTTGTTGCTCTTCTCTGGACTTGCTCCAGCACCTCAATATCCTTTCTGAACTGAGGGGCCCAGAACTGAACACAGTACTCAAGGTGTGGCCTCACCAACACAGAGCACAGGGGAAGGATCACTTCCCTGGTCCTGCTGGCCACGCTATTTTTGATACAGGCCAGGATCCCATTGGCCTTCTTGGCCACCTGGGGACACTGTTGGCTCATGTTGAGCTTCCTGTCAATTAGTACCCCAAGGTCCCTTTCCGCCCGGCTGCTTTCCAGCCACTCTGTGCCCAGTCTGTAGCACTGCAGGGGGTTGTTGTGGCCAAAGTGCAGGACCCGGCACTTGGCCTTATTGAACTTCATCCCATTGGAATCAGCCCATCTCTCAAGTCTATCCAGATCCCTCTGCAGAGCCCTTCTGCCTTCCAGCAGATCGACACTCCCTTCCAACTTGGTGTCATCAGCAAATTTGCTGATGATGGACTCTATCCCCTCATCTAAATCATCAAGAAAGATGCTAAACAGGACTGGACCCAACACAGACCCCTGGGGAACACCACTGGTGACTGGCCGCCAGCTGGATGTAGCTCCATTCACCAGCACTCTCTGGGCCTGACCCCCCAGCCAGCTCTTAATCCAGGACAGGGTACACTTGTCCAGGCCATGGGCTACCAGCTTTTCCAGGAGTATATTATGGGAGACAGTGTCAGAGGCCTTGCTGAAGTCCAGACAGACCACATCCACAGCCTTCCCCTCATCCACCAGGTGGGTCACCTGATCGTAAAAAGAGATCAGGTTGGTCAGACAGGACCTGCCCCTCCTAAACCCATGCTGGCTGGGTCTAATCCCTTGTCCACCCTGAAGGTGCTGTGTGATTGCACTCAGGATGAACTGCTCCATAACCCTGCCAGGCACAGAGGTCAGGCTGACAGGCCTGTAGTTTCCAGGTTCCTGCTTGCAGTCCTTTTTGCGGATTGGGGTGACACTGGCCAACCTCCAATCATCTGGGACCTCCCCAGAGAGCCAGGACTGTTGGAAGATGATGGAGAGCAGTTTGGCAAGCTCTTCTGCCAGCTCCTTCATCACCCTGGGATGGATCCCATCTGGTCCCATAGACTTGTTAGGATCCAGCTGGCTCAGTAAGTCACTAACATTTCTATCTTAGATGAGCTTTAAAAGGACAGGAACAATATGAAAAAAAAAGTTGTAATAAACATGTATTTTAAAGAAAGATATGATTTAAAAATTGATAGTCTGCAAAAAGATTGACCCTCTGCCACCATTACTCTTTTTATCAGCCCTGAAGTTTGTGTCACCATACTGCAAATCAGATCAACACACTAGATTTTCTGAAAATTAATCTGAGGGTCGTAAGGAAATTTTTTTTCAGTCAAACAGGCAGACTGACCTGACTGACAATATGGCCATGGAAGATCCAGAGAGCAGGTACAGGAAAGTCTACAGGTTCATGCACAATCAGCAAGGGTGAGAGGAGGAGTGAGTTAATCACCTAACAGCAGTGGTACCATCAATCAGGAAAAGACTCCTTGAATTCCTTCCCAGAGCTGTATTTCAGTCAATGGCAGAAATACAGTAGGACTATGAGGGATGCCAGTGTTATGATTATAAAGGATTACTACTTGAAGAAAAATGTTTTCATTGAGTAAACCACAAAATTAATTTAAATTTAATTAATTTAAATAGCATGGTATTTTGCCTATGATGAAAACCCCCAGAAATGCTTAACAGAGGAAGGTAAAAAGAAACAGGGAAAAGGATAAAGGGACTCTCCCCTGCATCACAGTTTTACTTTCTGTAATGTGTGATTTCAGCTGGATCACAATATTTAAAAGCCTCAAAGAGGCTTTTTGCTTGAACTCCTCTAATTTATTCCAATTTGTATTTTTGGTATTCAAAATATATTGTAGCAGTGAGTTCCACTATGCACTTGAGTCTTGTATGAAAAAGCATTCATTTTTTTTCTTTAAAACCCACTGCAGATCAATTTTAAAAGATGCCCTAGTTTTAATATGAGAAATAGTGAATAAACTTCTGTGTCACCATGCCATTCTTTGATTCACTTAAATCCTCTGAATAAGGAACTATTTAGATTCAATAACATTAATTTATTTTCATTTAAAACAATTAATTATTACACCTTAAAATTAAAAGATGAACCTTTTTGTCTGCCAGCTAATCCCATAAGATTTTCCTCACAAACACAAAATATTGAACAAAATACCTGTATTAAAGTGTCACCTGTGTTGTGCTGCTAAGGCTAATATGGTTTTCATTAGGCTTGACCTACAACAGCAAAGCTTCTTAAGTAAATGGACTCCATGTTATCTAAATACTTTCCATTAAAATAGCCCTATTAATCAAGATTTATTTTAATGAAACAAGGGCAGACAACACAACCCAAGAACATGGGTGATTTGCTGTTACATAATCTGTGACACTTGACAATCAGTTGTGAGCAAGCTATGGCTGAAGGGACAACCCCAAGGTGCCTACTACAAATGAATCCAGAAGTAGTCACCCTAACTTAATTAATCTTTCAAAATTGACTGTAAAGACCTTCCTAAGAAATAGCCCCATTAACTGAAGTCAATCATGTAAAATTACTGCAAGGCATTATAGGATCTAAAGTGGGAGACTTACATGAACAAGCACAGTCCCTTTTAAGGCCTTTTCACATACTAGGATGCTCCTAATGCACATACAGCTTACAAAAACTGTGTGCTGCCACTCAACAAAGTTAATATGATAGTTAAGAAGTGTATGAGTATCATCTGGTCAGATTCATGGACTTCACTATGGATTTCCCTCTTATGCAACTCATGCAAAAGCAGCAGCAGACTGTATCTAAGGAGTTCACAATTTCCTTGTATTTTGGAGGTAGCAAACTTGCTCGCATGATCATGAGAACCCCTGAAATGAGTTACACTGAATCTCAGTCTAACAATCCATTATGGTTTTCTTCCCTTGGCAGTGACTGACAGTAAATACATGTCTCCTGTGCCCTATAGCACCAAATTCCATTGCATAAATAATCACCTTCTTTGACTATTTTCAGCTGCCAATCTATTGGAAAAGGCTCTAAAGTACTGATCCTCATTTACCTTTTTCATGCTAGTCAGTTTTCATAACTTCCTTAAAATACATTTTTTTTGAATGCACAGTCCTAACAACACAGCCCTTCCCCCTCACCCCCCTCCCCACTGCAGTGGAAGCATTCCCTCCTGCTGTCACCTTCTCTGTATCTGTTCCTGTCTCTCAGACAAGGTTTGGCATCCAGGTCTTTCACCAGATGATGGGGTTAAGCTGTTCAACTCACAGAGAAAGCTCACAGCTCCATTTTCTAGCAAAGGAGGGAATTTTCTGGCAAAGGAGAAACTTATCATTCTCTAGCCAGCTGGCTCCTTGAAAGCTTCATGCTTCCCCTTTTCACTCCTGCCTAACATAAATCTTCAGTCACTTCAAAATCTTTCCTTACATGAAGATGAGGAGGCAATGTATGAGCATCAGAGGAGGGCATTGCACTTCATTACAGCCAAAAGGCAGCTGAGGATGTGGACTGAAGTGATAAGTTAATATGAATTTTTGCTTTGAATTGGCATTAAACCTACACTTTCCAGATTTAGACAACGATACTACCCTACTTTGCTTTTTGTGTTTGCTTTTTGTTGTGTTTTTTTCTTTTCCCTGAAATAATTTGTATTCATTTCAATGCTTTCTCTAGTTTTAACAGTTTATCACACAGTTGACTTAGTATAGTAAAAAGGAAGTCTGTAGTGTTGCAAAATATGATCTTGTTTGTATATACACTTAATAAGGATTAACATCACATGCGGATATTAAGAAAGAAGAAATTTAGTCCAGCTGCATGAGATTGATTTTTCTTTTTTTTTTTCATCAAAGAGAAAACAGAAACCAGAGTGTTCAGCACAATTATAGCCTGAACTTTATGTCCCCCAAAATGTTAAACAGAGTGAAAACAAATGAACAAATAGTTATGGATATGGAACCATTTGTCAAGCATGGAATTTTTTTATATCTATTACTCTCACTATACATAAAAAATATTACCAACTCCTTGCCTATACTTTTTCTCTCAGGATCACAAGCATTAATATGAATGAAAAAAAAGTCATGTTTTCAACTATGAATGAAACTATTTTTCTTCTCAGAAGTATATATATCCTTATTTCACTGCCTATTTATGATGCTATTAATTTGACAGGAAACAGCATTTTCCTATTTTAGCAGCCACACAGAAAATAAGCCTGTTTTCAAGCACTGGGCCTGTAAACCTGGATAAGATATGGGAACTGTATCATCATCTGTCCCCAGTTTCAAGAAATTACTCATGAAAACTTGGAATCATGTCAGTGTTTCCACATCAAAGATAGCATCACGAGAGTAATACAGTGAATTGAGCAACAGTACCTTAAGCTAAATAATTATGCTTCATTTCTTGCTTCATCTTTCATATGCAATATCTGGAGTGATTTGTAATGTAAGAGACAGGTGGAAAATGGTCATGAAGGAAAAATTCTGAATATCAGTAGAATATACATAAAGCCACATCCACACATCAAGAATCTGAAAGGAAAATAAGATCTTGAACATCATTAATTCCAAGCCTGGATTTCCATCAAATGATGACAGATTGCTGTTTAAAGCCAAGTTTCTCCAGCAATGAAGGTGTCTTGGAGACCTGCTGTTTCCAATATTTTCAGATTTTTGACAACTCTGCGTAAGAGGATTTACTAAACTCATTAGTTTTACTAAGTGTTTTTAACAAATCTAATGTCCAACTATTTTTAAAATGTAGCTTTTAGAGTGACCTTTGTTCTCCCATGGGAAATTAGAAAATGGAAAACCTATTGGAGGAGGGCATCCAACAAAATTACAATCACGACAAGCATGAATTACACCATGTAATTGAATCTATTCAGAAGCCAAAAATCAATGCAGTAAGCCAGAAGTATACCAAATGTGACATTCATTTTTTCTGCTTTATCAAGCTTAATTGATGTCTTAGGAACTAAATAAGAGTAATAGGCAGCCTTATGGTAGAAACCTCCAGAGATATTTCAAGTGGCTATTCATAAAGGCTGCAAATAATTTATGGATTTCACTGACAGTTGATGCAGTGATAGAATAACTCTGTTGCTTTTAAATATCACATGCCCTGGCATTAATTTCACCCACATCCCTCTAGGCTTCCTATTGAGAGAGGTAACAGGAAAAAAATCCATCTAGTTGACATATTCTGAATTAGAGAAGCTCTTCGTTTGTCAGTATCATTTTGGACAGAAAGTTGACATGTCAGGGCAAACAAGATAACACTAGTGATATTTCTTGGCATTTCCAAATACAGGTTGCCATAATGCATATGTATATATAACATACATGAACATATTACAGAACTCAATAAAGAAGAATAATTGCATGAATTTAGTAACATGGGGAATGCTTCTTGCTCCTGCTTCTCCAGTCATATCTAAAATGATGCAACAGGGCCTAAGCTACACTGATAGAAGGAACACTAAGATGATCACCATACAATGTCGGTGAACCTGAAATTTACCTAAAAACCTGAGCAATACAGAATGATGTCCTGAAAAGTGGTGACCTAATTTTGAGCTGAACAAAACCAAAATAAGAACAAAACATCTTAAAAAGCAGAAACAACCATCTTTAAAAAGCTAGACCTGGTTGAACATTTCAGTAACCAAAATAATTACTTACATATTTTGAAAGTTAAACAATCTATTGATCCTACTTTAGTAGAAAATTACAATGTCAGAATATTCTGATTCTGACAGTTGACCATTTTTCTTCATTCATTAATTATAATTTAGTATCAGTACTGCAGAAAGTAGCTTTGATGAACAAACCTTATTCCAAATATATTACTGGTGTATCAAACTTACTAAGCGCATTCCAAGAGTATTACCAAATCTCTCTTGGATGTTTCATCTGAGTGTTTCAAAGGATATATGGAAATGAGATGCCTAAGTTTCATCCTCTCTCTCATAAAACTCTCTGTCATTTCCTGAAACCAATGCTCTCTCCTTGCCTGGAGAGAAATGAAGCTAAACCTACATATTCAGACATACCAGAATTTATGTTAAAGGAGAAAAAATATTTGTCCTTCTTCAGACATTTATAAGGTTCCACCTACATGGCAAAGAAGTCAGACAAATTCGATTGTGTTTCTGGTGCTTTTTAAAGTAGACTCTAGCTTGAGCATATTTCCTATCAACATCATTTTAATATACAGAAGGTGCAGACTATCTGAAAATGACTCAACTAACAGTGTAGCTAAACTGTCTTTGTAGCCCTCCACTGGACCTGCTTCAGAACCTACATGTCTCTCTTTCACTGGGGAGCTCAGAACTGGACATTGTACTGCAGCTGAGGCCTCACCAGTTATAGGGACCAAAAAAGTATATATGGAAGATTTACTCAAGGAGAATAAATAATTTTCACTCAAGGAAGTTTTTGCTACTGAGAAATGCCTGGCATGGCAGAAGATTTTTTCTCATGAACAGTGCTGTATTTCTCTGCTTCTGCTGCAAAAAAAGATAAAATTTTCACAGACATGCCAGAGGCCCCTGCTGGGAGACAGGGAGCCCATAGAAGGACAGTGGAAAAATGCAGCCTTGAAGACATGCACATGTGAAAGGTGTTGATATAAAAGCACCCAGGGTACGGCACTCTTTCCACCTGCTGGCATTTAATAGGTATTTTAGGGATATCTACTTCAGAATAAACTATTCCTGAATACCTTTGCCATGAATTGGTACCCAGAGTTACCTGTGTGCATATCAATTTGTACATCTGGGACCTATAGGGGAAGGATCACCTCTTTTGACCTGCTTTCAATGCTCTTCTTAATGCACCCCAGGATAGCATTGGCCTAATTGGCCACAAGGGCACACTGCTGACTCATGGACAGCTTGTTTTTCCCTAGGACCCCCACAAGAAATATTCCTCATGGTTCACATGTATCTGTTTCCCAGTCAGAAATAGCACAGAAACTATTTTTGGATGTTGGAAATTTAATAATTTAATCATATAACTCAATCATCAACCATAGCCCACCAAAAAAAAAAAAAAGGAAAACCTAGATATATTTCTGTTACTTTATCAGCTGTGGTAAGAAAATGACTTGTGCTTGCATTAGTTCTTTTAAGAAAATACTTTTATTTGTGAAGAAATTGTTAGCTCAGTCTTTGTGAGCTACACAGGCTTAGATTTAAAAGCTAGCAGTTGCCAAGACCACCTGTTTATATCTCCTCTCCTGCAGCATAATCTTATCTTCTGTGAAATATGTTACTTCACTTCTCCTTAGGCAAGATCCAGATAAGATTTTCCAGCCTTAGAAGAAATCTCACTTTCAAATTTCAGTTAGCCCCAGATATTGCTATTTCTGTCATTTCAACTGCAGATAATCAGGTAAAATATCATCCACCATCTTAATCAACTTTACAGCATGGCAGATGAATGCTAATTAGTTATTACTTTTCCAGAAAGGAAGAGGGATTGATGAATCAAAGTTCAAGCTATCAACATCTAAACTCACAAAATCTGTTAAATGAATTAATATTGCAAGATGTTACAAAGAAAAAAATTGACATCAAGGGACAGATCCTTCTAGGAAACCTTTAAAATTTTGTTCCATATTTTTTACATAAACAAAGCCGCATGGAATTTCTTAATTACATTTTTAAGTACAACAATATAGTTCAATAGAAATCAGTACAGAAACATCCTCCCAGCACCAAGATTCAATGAAATTTTCTCTAGTACCAGAATGAAAGCCCTCAGTTGCACTGAGGCTAGTTAGAAGTACTTTGGGCTAGCACTGTCCAATCATACCTCAACCCCCTTCAGCATCTGAACTGAGCTTTCCTGTTACCATATAACTCTGTGAATGTACCAGTTACAGCCTGTACAAGCTATACAAGTTTTCTCTGTTGACACTGCACATTAGAAGAGAATTTTTGTCAGGGTTAAGATCTGGAACTGCGTAACATCTGAGAGTTATACTCCCAATCCTGAAACTACCAGTCAATCACATAAATGTGATCTTTGGAGACACTTGAGAACAGTTTGTACAGTTAAGAAAAGAATTTCAAGGGACTTAGGAAAAGACAGAAGCCCCACTCAACCTTCTCATACCTCCTACTTCTTCTGATGTTTCCTAGTCTCCATGATGCTTCACTTTTATGAGACTGCCAAGGACACAGCATGTATAAAGAGGAATTATTATGCCAGGGTCCTTGCAACCAGCAGACAGGCCTTAGCCAACTCTCTCCACTTTTCCTTCTAAAAAATATCTGTGATTTGCAATCACTTCATTGCACATATAAGGGCATATTTAAGCTCTTTTCCTAGCTTCTGGAGAAGAAAAAGCAACCCACACAAAAGAAACTCTCTCATTGCAAATCAGATACAAGTCCAAGCTATTCTAAAATACAAAATTAATTTTCTACTCTTTCCTTTCCTTTTTTTTTTCTTCCCTCCCTGCAATTAGCAGTTAATCTTATCCATATAGCTGGGCAGTTAAATGCCTCCCTGACATCCGATCCCATCAAATCTCGGAAGCTAAGCAGTGTCAGCCCTGGATTAGTACTTGGATGGGAGACCTCCTGGGAAATGCCGGGTGCTGTAGGTTCTAGTCCTGAGGACTTCACTGTCACCGTCCAAGCTCGCTCGGCCGTGGCAGATGAACCTCAGGACTTAAACGGTGGGGCCAGTTCTGCGCACGCTGTGCCTCACCTAAAAAATCCACTGCGCAGGCTGGAAGGGCACACCCACGTGGGGAGAGCCCTGCCCAAATCTTCGTTTGCGAAGTTTGGCCATACATATACATACATTATCCATATAGCTGCAGACTCCAAACCGGTAAATGTCGTGATTCAATAAGAAATAGTTGGGAACTTTTTTCCTTATAATTACAAGAAATAATTACTTTGGCGCTTTTTTAAACACTTCCATGAGTAGTAAAGCTTTTGGTAATTGTAGACATAGCATTTATACTTGTAATAAGCAGAAAACTTTTATGCTCAAATAAAAGAATTTAATCCACAAAACCAAGGCAATTTATTGCTTAGAAGTCCCTGGAGTACATTTGAGAGACACAAAAGCAGGACTTCAGGACCAGCAGCTTCTTTACACTGAAAACAGGCAGTGATATTGTGATTATCAGCATCAAACTGCAGTACATACAAGCAGGAAATGAAGATATTGCCTGGGGGAAAATAAAATACAGAAATACTCGAAAGATGGGTTAAAACTGTAGGTGATGCCTTGCCTTGAACTCAAACAAGAGAGAGAAAAAATTCCCTTTCTCCCCCAGAAAGGAAGACCAGTAGCAGGCTGAGTGTAAAAGGAGGCTAGGCTGGAATGTAGTCTCTGATCCAAGGATAGAAATATGCTAGGGAGAGGAAACATTTCTGGTTACAGGAGCTCACCTCTGTCCCTTAGTAACTTATTAGAATTGCCTGTAGCATGCTTTTGGGCAGTGACAAATTGCAGACCCTGACAACCCACAAGTACAGGTTAGGACAGGTCAGGACCAGTTCTCAATAGGAAGCTTGCCTTCAGCAGCCCTGTTTCATAAGGCAAGAATCCTTTCATACTGATGTAAACAGTTCTGTTGTAACTGTCATCGATGTCAGCCAGTGGTTCCAGGAACACTCCCATCTACTGCTGAAGAGACAGTCCCAGTGCTGAGCACAGCAGCTGTGCAGGGTGCAGGAATAACTGTAACATCTACTTTGTGTCTCAGCATACTATGAAGAGTTCTCTAAACCAATACTGACCTGATCTTAAAAGTCAATGAAATACATCAAAGTAACATGTAGATGCAAAAGGTGAAAACAGTTCCCCTCTAAGCTGGCTAAAGACTCCCCTAGGACCTCCACCTCAGCTCAAAGATTCATCAACACATCAACAAAGAAATGAAATATTATAAAATGCCTTACCTTCTTTCTCTCTATCTTTTTGGAGAACGGTTCTAGGCAAAAGTTTCTGTGAGTTTTACGTGTGATAGAGGCTGAGTGTGCCTGAAATTGATAAATGTTCTACAGTAATGTATGCTCACAAGACAGGTTGTCTGTGAATATATTTTAAAGCAAATCTTATCAACATAATGTCAGTGGTGTCCTGATGTTATTCCATACAGTCATAGCATATTCACTGCAGTGCCAGAAAGTTACTCACCAGGGATTCAAACTTTAAGCAGAGACAGAAAAAAGAAATATGAACACTGTACAGATTCAGATGAACAAAGTTACTTCCCTGGACATTGTAGTTTTAAATAAAATTTGGAACTGAAGTTTTCATTTAGATACTGCCAGGCAAAGAGCAAATAAATAAATAAATTATTAAAATCTTCAGCATGTTATTTTGTACATAAGTCAGGTTGTAAATTACATAGGTCATTTTTTCTTACAAAATAAATACAATACATTCTTGCTTCTGCCTTATTTCAGATGCACCCTCTTTTCTTGCAAAAATTGTCATAAAACAGGTACATATATTTCAGCAGTTCAGGGGAAGATGTCATTCATCTACTAATAAGAACAGAACAGGAGATTTTTACCTAATTTTTTTAATAATTCTGGAATATTTCTATGAGAGGGGGCAACATTGCAATGCAGCTAAGATTAAGAACTATGTTGTAGGAGGAAAAATGTGAGGACCATCATTATTTTTAGCTAATATATAACACATCAATCAATCACTGGTCTGTTGCTGGGGGCGATGTTATCTCTAGACTTGTCACTTATCTACTGGGTTTTATTTTAACATTGTTTTAAGTCTAAAAGGAGGAATTATTAAGAAATGAATGTATTTTGCAGCTTCTACTATGTCACACTGAATGCTTTAAGGAAGTAAAAGACTCCTGTTGACATGTTTCATGGGGAACTTTAGGGTCGTGACATAACATGACAAAACAATAGAAAAATTACTATCTCAAGATCAGCTCTTTAAATGCAGTACATCTGAAGCTACCTGAAATAAATCACAGCAGTCAGTCTTGAGAAAAAAAAAATAGAAAAAAAACCAAAACAAAACAAAAAAATCCAACCAACCTAACAAGCAAAAGCTACCACATTCTTACACATGTCTGTACGTATGGCCAGACCATGAACAAAGATTTGGGAAGGGCTATCCCCACTTGGGTGAGCCCTTCCAGCCTGCACAGTGGGTTTTTTTAGGTGAGGGACAGGGTGTGCAGAACTGCCGCCACCATTTAAGTCCCTAAGAGTCCATTTGCCCCAGCCAAGCGAGCTTGGACAGTGACAATGAAGTCCTCAGAACCGTCAACAGCACCTGGTACTAACTGGGGCTGACCCTGCTCAGCATCCGAGATATGATGGGACCAGATGCCAGGGAGGCATTTAACTGCCAGGGGACAGCACCCACTGAGACTCAAACTCAGGACCTTGGGATTCAGAGTCCACAGTGCTCTCCTTTACACCACAGGACCACCACACATGTCTATATCAATGGCAAATAACATTACAAGCCCATTTTCTAGTTAACTACAAGGTCTGGACTAGTTATACACATGACAAAGAGGAGCTTTCTAGGACTCACTCAAGACCAGATACTGAAGTTCAGAGAGTGGATGGGGAAAGAAAAAGAATTAACATCCACAGATATCTGAGATACACTACTGTTTTCACAATAGCTTCTCAAAATGTCTGAACGAGGATCACATTATACATGAGCTGTTTACTGTGTATCTTCCTCTTCAAGATCTGTCCTCTTCCAACATCCCTAAGACAGGCATTCCTATGCCAATCTCTACTAAGCCTGTTGGCTCAGGGTTCACAGAACACAAAAAGTTTAAGTAAGCAATTACTTCCCATGGTATGTTTGTTAGAACATCTGCTTCAGGAGATACATTTTGAGACCTCTCCCACAAAGGACAAGGAAGGTTAGGATTGGAGCTGGTCCATCATAACAGACTGCACTAATCACAAAACTATGGGTGGTAACTGCCTTTTATTGGTTTTGTGGCACTGTACACAAAGTACAAAAGTCACAGAGGCCAGAGGAGAGCAGATGTTAGCAGTTCAGCTTGTCCTGTGGGAAAGATGCTGTCTTGAGTGGCTGCTCTCAGAATTATTCCTGGTTTGTTTTTGTTCCTTCGTCCAACAAGTAGCAAATAAAAAATCCATCAAGCATCCCAGGAAGCAGAACACCACTTACTAGGCAAGTGCTTTTACCAGGCAAATGTGCAAAACACAGAACTCTGGCTTCCAGCTTTGGGGAGTGCAGTCCCTGCAGGAGACAGCATTTCAGAACTGCTCTGCTCTTCCACATTCCTTGTTGATTGGTTTGGGCATTCCAGCACTTAGTGTACTGGCAGCTGTCAATCTCACCTTGCTCCAAACCAAAATTAGCTTTACAAATTCTGCTTTTTAGAGACAGGAACTGAGTTTGGGAGTGTTGTATGTCACATATCATAACACTCAAGTCCTTTCATTTGAACGAGATTTAAATTTTGCTCTTGTTATTTCACAATTATTTCTGAAATTGACATACCTAACTTCAAGAGAGAGGCAGAAAGCTCGTTTAACAATCTCTTTTTAAAGGTTTTTTTCATTAGTTGAAGTCCTGTCCTAGAGAAACTAAAAGTCAGTTAAAAATATGCAGCTATACACATGTAAGTAAAAGCTCCCTATCTTGTCTGAGTTATTTAAAATATTAATACAATAGACACAGAACATTAAAAATGAAGCCATCATCATTTGAGGCTATCTTTGCATTTTTTATAGCTAGATACATACTTCTCTCAGGCAAAACTGTCTAAAATTCATTAAAATGCTCATTTACTCACAGGAAGTGTTTCGCTCTTAGGACATCATATAAACGAAGAAAAACACCCACACTAGATTATTCAATACACTACAGAGGAGGAATGAGTCTCCCAGCATGAAATGTTTCTCATCTAAGTTACCATATGCCTCCTACTCCTTATACCATTTCTTCATCTCCTCTAGCATAAACATATCCATTCATTAACAACCTTTCAAATTCTTTACACTTTAAATATTGTATAGCAACATATATAAACAGAAATCTATGTTACTTTTATTGCATTCTTGATACAAATTCACAGCAGCTGACAGCAAAATATCAACTTAGTGTACAAAATACATACCTGCTCGGCTGCAAATTTTTATATGCAATAAATCCTGTAAAGTACTATATAAACTGCTACATTAAGGTAATAATGTTCTGTTAGAGCATTTCCTCTGATTTCTCTTCCTAATTTGCTTCAAAATATTTCCAATATTAATTTTAAAAAAATACAAAAAAAAAAATAAAAAAACCCCAAACAGGTATAGGAAGAAACTGTATTAACTGCCTACTATCTTAAATGCAAAACAGCAGCTAGAAACATTCCTGGGCTTGACTGGCTGGAGCATAGCCAATAAAATGAGTGAAGTCTCATTAAAGTCAAAGTGCTTGATTCCTTCCTGGTACCTAAGTAATGGTACTTAAGTAATGGACAGAAAATAGGGAAACTGCTGTTTCAGAAGCCTGTTAAGGAGGCATTAAAAACCTGAATCTGCATCAAGTGTACAAAATGCATGGTCTAAGTGTTTGGGGTTTTTTTGGGGGTTTTTTTGTTTGTTTTTTTTTAATAAGAACAGTTAGCTCTCACAGGAAGTTTTATTTTGCTAATAAATATTTTTTCTTTACATGTTCCTTTTCTAAAGAATTAAAACCAATCTGCCACAAACCCCAAGCTTTTACTAAGCTTGTTAAGGTCCAATCACAATGCAACTGATCCAGAAATTTCCTTTAGTGTCAGTTCAGCATTAAGCGGCATTTCAACAAACACTGACAATAAAGTCAGTGCAAGACTTGGAGTAGAACTCAAGACAATTAGCTCTCCTCCGCTGATTTCAGAAGATGATGCTCTCTGGTTCCATGGCAAATGAGGCATCATGCAGAAATCTTTCTACACAGAGACAAGGAGCCTTAAAAGTTAGCACCTCTTATCAGAAAGGGAAGCTTAATATTGTGCCAATCAGATAGTTTAACAAGAAATAAAAGTACAATTACATTTTGAGAATGCAAAATTTTTCAAGCTAATGGCTGTTCTGACATTTTTGAGTTGGTTTTTTTGTGTGAAATCCTTATTGTCTTTGTTTAAATAAAATAACATTGCATGCAAAAGTAGAAGAAACAAAATTACATTTATTTTTAATTCAAATTTCCTCCAGGCCATGCTCAGATTTCATTCTAAGACAGTTGGAAACCTGTCTATGAAAGTGAAAAGGTTGTGAAATATTTTTTCTTTTTTTATTTATTGCAATGCTAAAAATAAATTTTGAATTGCATCTCTGCATTAGTCACTAAAATCACTGTATAATGCTTGGCATTCATATTGAAATACACTATACAAAACTCTTCATGTTTCTAATTGACCTAGTCAATAACAGTAATGAATAGCTAACAAAACCAAATCCACCCTAAACAAACAAAGCAACAAAAGAAACCCCACAGAAACTCACAAAAACCTCCACAAAAGTATTCTTCCAGAAAAAAAAAATCAAAAAATAAATGTTTCTACTAAATTGGTAATTGTTAGAAAAATTATTTTAAAACTTTCAGTTTCCTGGTTTATAAATGGGTATAATAAAGTCCAGACTATAAGCAAGATTTGGATATGTACACATTTAATTTTCATTAAATTATGATTTGCATTTCCTTAAAACACTTCCGCAATGATTGACTCATTTCATTTTAGTTTCCACAGCAAATTTCTATCAGCTACCATAAAAAAGATATGACAAAACTACAAATTAAAAATAACTTAGGAAACTCTCACTTTTACAAAGATCAGAAAGCAGTAGACATGTAAAATACCATCTCTCCTGTTTCAGATTTAAGTCACTAACTAAGAAATTACAAGGTCTAAACCAAAAATCATTTACCCCGTATTTTCCAGTTCTGAAGTTCCCACTGTTATAAAACATTGAGATTCTGACTATATCAGTTGTTGTTCTAAGTAGGATTTCTCAGGTTTGAACAGGTTTCATACTGAAGTAGCAGTATCCTATGTTAAATACAGTAGCACAAAGTAGTGGTGCATTTCCTCTTGTGCCTCCGGTATGAGCAGAAACACTAAAATGAAGCTCAAACCCAATTACTAACAAAATAAAGCTCGAAGACAAACACCATAAAGTGTCATAAAATAGTTTATTGAAAATCAGAGGCCAGAAAGGGAAGTTAAGAGGCAAAGTCAGTAAAGTGACATATAATGAAGACTCTACGTCATTGCAAATGGCAGGGAAGACCTGCATGCTGGTGTCACCTCCATCACAGTTGCCAAAATATTTCACCAGCCACAAATAGCAAGTAATAAGCTAGGCAAGAACTCTCAGAAAAATCAAGGTAATCTGTGCCTTCTTTATGACATCTGAGTTAGGACAAGTCAACTTTATCGTGATTTTAATTAATAAAAAGAGCTCTCAGTAGTTGATGAGTTCTAACACTCATTAAATCATTCATAGTTTGGCATAACTTTTCATAGGATTTCCCTCTGTGAAGTAAATGGTGTACATGTATCATACTTACAGGACACATGTTGCACAGAGAATGTGTACCTGCAAAGTGCACTTTGCATATCCCAGATGCATTGCCTCAGGGGATATCTGCTGTATAATTAATTGGCCTGGATCATACTTTGCCCAGGATATTTAAAACATATCAAGTTTTTACTTTTAAGGCAAAATTTTGTGCACCATATATTTTTGTATAACCAGAAAATGGTATTGTATATAACAGTGCAATTCTAGGCATAAGCTTCCCATTATCATATTGTGAGATGTAGGGTTACAAAAAAGAAGCCATAATTGACAATTAATATATGTGTGTGTTTATGTATATATATAATTATTATAGTTATTTTGTTATTTATACTATTATAATATTATTTATTATAGATTATATATAATAGTTTATGCCTTATATTTCTTTAACAGGCTGTACATGATTATTTTTTATTTATTGGCTATTTAGTGTGCTTGAAACTGTTAATACATTTATCCCTTTTAAACTGTGAAAACTAATGGAAATAAATATGCCCCACTCTGATTTAAACAAATGCAATGTTTCTGTTCCTGTATTGCTCTCATTCACTCTAAAGTAAATGAAGGTTAAAAAGTAATGAAAACATCCTCAATGGAAATCCAGGATGAAATCAGAGTAAATGCTCCATTTTATAAACATGAAAATAAACAATATTCTTAATTCACTGTCACAACTTTTCTCCCAGGGAAAGAATAATATTGTTCTCTGATATGATTTTAAGCAGATTTGAAAAATAACCTTGATTAAATACATCTTCTAAATTGGATTAATTTGTTATTTAAATGAAAATGCCAACTTTAAATTATTGTTTTTAAGCTAGTGCTATATTATAGAACTGAACATCCAATTAAAAAGTAAACTTCCCCTTAAAATAGTATAAAAATTACAAACCTTATCTTAAACAACAATTAATATTATACTTTGTTTTTCGTTACCAAAAATGTTAAACATTCTTTAAGTCTTAACTTTTTAATTACATATTAATGAATGCCCTGTAGAATTATAGTTTATCATTTAATGTTTACAATTTCTTTTCTTGCAATTTTAAAGATCATATATTATTGGAATTAAAGTTATAAAAGTAACAAGTGAACATTACCGGTAATACATGGCCATCTTGCTGTAAAACATTATGTAAATAAGTATATCCCTTTCTCAAATTTTAAAATCAAGCAGTATTTCAATTGAGTTATAATCATGCAGTCCAGTTAATTAAGTAATATATAGTGCTGACACTGGTCTGTACAATTTCATTCCAGCTATATCAGCTCCAATTTTACTCTGTAGTTCAACTAAGTATTTTTTTTTCATTCTTCCATATATGAAAAAACTATTTTACAGGAATGAAACAAAAGTGTTTGCTGTAGCTATAAAGAATGTACAGTGTAGTTCTTTGTCACTGAGAAAACTACAATATATTTAGTAATTTTAAAAAGTCTACCGTAAACCTTCCATCTAAATTAATGATCAAAGTTAACTACATTGTTAAAGGATACACCCGATGTCTTTCTCACAGTAAAGAACAGAAAAGTTAGTCCTAGTCAAGCATTTGCTCCAGGGAGGCCAAATTTATCTTAAAGAGACTGATTTAGATGGACTAGAAGTATTATATATAATTATTCTGACTCCTTGGTTTACTTCCAATTCCAGTTCAAGATTCTCTATATTCGGGAATACAATTATACAAGAATATTCTAAAAATATGTGTCTGGTAGCGATCTGTGAGATTGTGTACTTTTCTTTGAGTGAAAGTCTGTATACACTTTCTCTAAAAAATTTAGGCAAAATTCCAGACTTTTAATTGTACTTGATATTTTGTCATTTTGGTGCATTCTGCTTTATTTGGTAAATGGATAATTTCAAACAGAGCTATTATTCAGTATAGCACATGTTATGTACTTATATGACATAGAACTATTATTTAGCCTGTAAGTCTGATTTTTCAAGCCCCATAATAGGTATACATTGGCACTGTAAATGCCACAATAGATTATTTTAACAGTTCAACAGAAGCAACTCTGTGAATTTAGAGCATCTGACAACCTTATCAGATTATTTTCAATTTCTTGTTTTCATGATTTTTATGAACAATAGAATATCTGTCTTCATATCAGTAACAACTGGCTTAGAAGATTCTTAATCATTAGTCATCTGAAATACAGATTCAACTCATTACTTTTCCAGCTCAACTTAGGGCAATATTGAACTGTTATTAGTAGTAATGTCTAGTTACCCTACAAGTAGGAGTCTTTTCTTCCTAGAATTTCTCCTATTTGAAGATTGTGTTAAATATCAGAAGGTGGAAGACTCATAGATCATAGAATGGTTTGGATTGAAAAGGATCTTTAAAAACACCTAGTCCAAAAATGCTGTAGTGATCACATCTTTGAGTAGACCAGGTGGAACAGAGCCCTATCCAACCCAACCTTGACTGTTCCCAGGGATCGGACATCCAGCAGCTCTCTGGGCAACTTATTTCAGCCCCTTTTTGACCACACTCATCACAAAAATATTTCCTCCTTATATCTAATCTTAATCTACTCTCTTTCATTTTAAAGCCATTATCCCTTGTTATATCACTACAGGCCCTATTAAAAAGTCTGTCCTCATTTTTCTTATAAACCCCCTTTTAGTATTAGGAGGGTACAATAAGGTGTTTCTGGAGCCTGCTCTTCTACAATGTCCTATTGAGCATGTTAGTATAAATACTAACACTTTTAATTTAAGTAGTCCAACCTTACACCTAATTGTCAGAGACCAGATTTATGTCTCACTGACTGATGGGTCGAATCAACCATCTTGTGTGTCTGTGTGTGTGTGTGAGGAGAGGGGTCCAGGCACTCAGCACGGTGTCCACATGGTCAGCCAGGACAGCCACCAGAATCATCCCCACATGGCATGAAGGCCGTGGGGCACCTGTCAGTCAGTGAAGTCTGCCTGGAAACCTGCCCACACCACACCCCTGGCTGCAGCACCATCAGTGTGGCCAAGGGGAAAGGGAGTGGTCAGAGATCAAAAGACCCTGCCTGGGAGCAGCCACAATAGCCAGAGTCCACGAACAGGCACACACATTGTGTCCACTTGCCCCTGGGCTGCTTTCCTGAAGCTGTCAACATGTAACCTTCTGAGTGCTAACTATTTTTACTCTCCTCTCTTTTTCTGTCTTTATTCTTTCTTCTCTTAATCTCTCTTCCCTTATTCTTCTCTTCCTCTTGTGGGTAACTTAAAGACTTATTTTCTGACAGTTGTGGGTGCCTCACATAAGTGGCATGGAGTTTGTGCTTCCTGGGTGTAACAGAAGTTCCTTACTATGGTGATGCTTGATAGTCCTGCTAATCTGTTCTAACGCTTTTGTAACATTACATGTTATTTTTGTAAATCCCTTTTTTGCCAAACACCTAATTTCTCAGCAAATTAAGAGAAATTCCTAGAGAAAAATGTGGAGATTTTCTCTGGACAGGAACTCAAGGTATCAAAAAACCCAATAACTTCATGAGGGTTTGTGTGGGCAAAATGTCTTGAAACCTGAAATTGAAGTGAATACCCGATAAAGCTTAAAGATTCTGGACTAGGTTATAACAGTAATCCAGGACCTTACTGCAGTCTGTGGAAAGAGTCAAAATGTGTCAGGGGAGATTAAGTTGGAAATTAGAAAAAGGTTCTTCCTGTCGGAGAAGACCACCAGGATGAGGAGTTTATAAGATGGCAACAAAATTATAAATGGTGGATTGATGAGGACGGGGAGGTTCGAGACCCTGTCACTCTTAATGAAGAAACCTTGCAGCAGTTCAATAAAGACTTTGATGGCCTCAGGAGTTATATTGACATTTCCCCAGTTTAAATGTTATGTACCCAATATGTCTTCCCTATTTGTTTTTCCCTTAGTCATCCCTATCCAAATTTCTTCATCCCACAAACCCCTAGGGCATTTTCCCGCCAATCCACTCCTGATTGGCCCCAGTTTGGTGCAGTGCACCAGTTTCCCTATATGGTTATGCTTGAACCCTGTTCTCCCATTGGTTCCTTCTTCGCTTCTCCCCTTAATTTCCATGTCACCCAATGAGGTGCATCGTTCCTCCCTGTCTCCTCCCTTTGCTCCGCCCAAGTTCTAGAAAGTCCCATGCTACCCTATATAAGTTCAGGTACACCAATAAAATTGCTTTTCTGCATGGACTCTTGACCTGTGTGGACTTCTTCGGGGGCTGTCACCGGTTTGTGAGCGAGAGGAGCCGTCCCAAGCTTTGAAGGGGCTTGGTCCTTGGAAGCTCATATCGCTGCTCTTCGAGCCTTGCTCCTCAAAGCTGGAACCCTAACCCACTGTATCAGTGGACCTAAACCATCTGTTTAGGTGCGTGGTTGGGCAATGGAAGAGGCTCCCCAGGAAAGTGGTCACAGCACCAAGCCTGACAGAGTTCAAGAATCATTTGGGCAATGCTCTCAGACACATGGTCTGACTCTTAGGCATGGTCCTGTGCAGAGTCTGGAGTTGAAATTGGTGATCCTTGTGGGTCCCTTCCAACACACATATCCTGTGATTCTGTGAAAATCTGTTAAATTTCTGACAACATTCGATTTTTTGTCTAAGATTTTGAACCCAGACTAACAATTATCGCTGAAAGTATCTCTCTGCATTTGGAGAAAATCTTTCAGAGATTGATAGCTTGTCACAAAAAGCTCACTCTGATAACACTGATCTATAAAATCAGATGTTCCAACTCGTGAGCCCATTTCATGCTCAAAATCAAATGTATGTGCACTTGACGTAACAGTATGAAAAAAATCTCTATAGTTTTAAAGACCCTTTGAACGATGAGAAATTAGTTATTGTAGTGGATTGACCCTGGCTGGACATCAAGTGCCCTCCCAAGCTGCTTCATCACTCCCCTCCCCAGCTGTGCATGGAAGAGAAAATATGATAAAAGGCTTATGGGTCAAGATAATGACAGGGAAAGATCACTCACCAGTTACCCACTCATCATGGGCAAAACAGCTATTTGGGGGCAAATAGCTTAATTTATTACCAATCAAGCCTCTTCACCATTTTCATTGTCCTTTGAATGCTCTGTAACAGCTTGGTGTCTTTCTTATATTTCAGTGACCAAAACTACACACTATTCAAGATGAAGCTGCACCAGGTCATAATGTTTAACCATAATGCTTTTAAAAATTTAATCTAATAAATGGGAACAGACATTCTTTTTGTAACTTGTAATTCTGATATAATGCTGTATTATCTGAAAGGACCAAACTATTGCTCTCTAACATGCTTTTGACACTTGTATGCTTATAAGTTCCTTGTGGTGTGAATACTTGTTGCTTTGCCATCAGTTATTAGTCCTGCCCCTTGACTGTAGTTGTGACTTAGTCATTACCTTCTACAGAATATTTCTTGATGAAAAAAGTAAAAGTTTCCTGAAAACTTTTAATAGCCTGCATTGTACAGATAACTGTTAGAAAGTGTTGTCACCTACTTTCCATCTATTCTGAAAACACTGGTTTTCTAAATTACTTTTATTATTTGTGTGACTGTAGATGCTTTCTCCCAAGCCTATGGCACATCACATGCCATTGAACTTGGTTTATTATATACATAAGGCATACAGCCCACTGCAGACTATATCTTATGCTTTTTCACTTTTCCATACACAGCATACAGTATACTTTTAATGATATCCTTAGAGAGCTAGTCAAAGAGCTTGGGGGTGGAAATGTGCTAGTGACTGTAGGTTCAGCTGAAGCTGAGGAGCCACACAGCATAGGATTTGTGGTATTTTGTTTGCTGGTTCTCCCTTAAAAACTCTCTCTTCAGAGTAATAAGATGAGCATCAAATTCTGCCTCTTGTTTGACAGACATGTAAGTCTCCCTTGGGCTGGAAAATAGAATCAAAAGGAACCAAAAGAAATGGTAATAGAACAAACACCATTGTAAGCACTGAGTCATCATGATCATATCTGCAAAGCAGAATGAAAATAGAATAACCTATTATAAAAAATAATGTAACATTTTATTCAGCTTGATTAAGCTTGTTAGTTCTATGTAGGTAGTGCTACCGCAGTTCCACAAGAGTTCCACAGCTTTTGTGTGCATACATTTCTTTTTTTTTTTCTCTACTGGATCATGGCCACAGAGAAGGAATTCTAAAACAAATATCAAATAGTTGTATGTCTGCAGTGTGTATATACAGGGGAATCTCTAGTAAATTATGAACATAGTGCCATCTCAGAATATTTGATTACCCTATGAAATACCTAATCAGATCTATGGCAACAATTTCTATGGTTTGAAAACAATCATTATTCATGACTCTGGAGAAGAAGCAATATGTCTGAACCTAAACCCAAATACAAATCTAAAAAGATAGCCTCCTTTTGAAGAATTTGAGTGAATACTTGTGCCTTAATACAGAGTTAAACATCCAGCCTCATTATTGAATAATGTGAATTTAGCACATCATAGACATTAGCTTACTAAAAATCATAATCAAGTATCAACCTGTAGTTTACATATAAGCACATATTTAATTTGGTTAGATTTGATATACAAATCACTCTGAACACACTGAGTCAGTAGCGATAGAAGGAACAACCATGACTAACATCTTTCAACAAGTTGATTATATGTACCAAAGCAATTTTACAAAGAAGAAATAGGACATTTTAATTGTATTCTTCTTCAGTCTCATTGTCTTCTGCTTTGAAAGTAAACACATTGTGATTGTGTAACATCTGGAGTCCATTATATTTTAATTATGCTCTATACTAGTGATGCTTCCCCTTAAAAATGTGCCTGACAGATCAGTACCTCTTATTTATTCTTTTAGGGTTTCCTTTTTACATTTTCAGACCCAGCTAAATACCAGTAGAGAGGGATGACAAAAGTGATGATGAGAAGTCTCAGAGACCCAGTTTAAAATTATGATTACATTGTCTGTCATTTACTTAAAGAGTCTGCAGAAATATGCTGAACAGCAAAGTCATTTGGAAACAGCTAGAAAGAGGGCTGAAAAGTCTCCAGGCAAACATTCAGCAGTGGTGAAGACAGAAAGTAGAGCATAAAATTTCCAGTTAGCCATTGCACAAGACTGCCAAAGGAAGTGGTAGGCTCTCATTTCTTTAAGTTTTTGTATGTTTTCTGGATATCTTATAATAAAAAATATCATTCAGCTTAAATGCTTGAATGGTTTCAATCGGTCCTGTATTTATAAAATTATAATTACATAATCATTGAAAATAACCATAAAGTGAAACAACCTGTTATATCTCCACTGTGCAATAAAAGCATAAAGACGGGGAAAAAATAGATTACTATAAAACAAATATTCCCGAAAGGGCCTACATTACCAACACAGCTTCCTGCAGTGTTAATTATAACATAGCTGGGGTTTCTGTACTCATGTGATCTACTTTTTAATAGCATTAGGCTTCAAAAATCTACTTGAACCCAACACTGATATTTAGATATTTCCAGATGAGAATGGAATCCAAAAGATTTACAGTGCTGTCTGATTTTTCTGGAACTCACTGTTTGGTCTGAATGGAAGTTTCCTGGATGGAAAGTGGTCTAGAAACACAAGGTACTCTGCAAGGTCTAAAACTTCATTGCAACTTGGTTGCTTTTCCCTCTGAGTGTTGCACAACTTCTAAAACTAATGAAAATATCTTGCCTTCCCTAGTATTTATGGCAGTTCTGAGAGAATCTGTTTCCTCCTTCTTGCAGGATCTGTAAGCTGAGATACAAGACTGAAAAAATTAATCAATAACTGGAGTGAAGGGCTTTTTCCCCTGACCAGTGAGTTACATTGTCAGACTCCTTTTCTATTGATATATTCTGCAAGAAGGATGTTTCATAACCAGGTGCAAAATCAGAATTGTGATTTTAAACCTCCATTCCAAGTGCAAAAATGAACAATGGTTCACACTTGTCAGTGTACTGAAGCTTTAACCTACCTGGCAACTGTCGGAGTAGACACGGGGTTTATACAGTGGCAAAAATACTACAAGAGATGGATAGACGAGGACGCCGAAGTCCAGGAACCCGGCTCCCTGAATGTGGAAGCTCTGCGAGAGATTTATAAGGACTCTAATAAGTTCACACCCTATATTGATGTTTCCACAGCTTGAATGTTATACACCTCAATATGTCTACCCTGGTTATTTTTCCCTTAGTTGTTCCTTATCCAAGTTTCCTCTTCCCACAAAACCCTCCGGGTCACAGCCCCCAGTCCTGGCGCGCTCTGGCCATGGTGGTGGTTGCCGGTGGGGCCGCCCACGAGGCGCCACTGGAGCCTGGGCGGGGGCTGTCCCTGCCTCGGAGTGCCGGAAGCCCTACGGTAGAATTTCCCCGCCCACCTTATTCTCCTATTGGTCCTTGTGCTGCTCCTCCCCTCCCTCCTTCCCTTCGTTTGTATGCACCCAATGAAGTGCGTTTCTCCGCCCCGTCTCCGCCCCTCTTCCCCGCCTACATCCGGGGAATTTCCATGCTCTCCTTAAAAACTAGCGCATGGCATTAAACTTGGCTTTTCCTCGTGGACCGCCGGCTGGTGTGGACCTATTCCATTCGGGGTGGTCGCCAGGCTGGGGGCGGGAGGAGCCGACCTCGCTTCTAAGGGGCCTGATCCTAGGGGAGCCCTGCTTGCCGCTTTCCTAGCCTTGCTCCTGGAAGCAGAAACCTCTCCACCGTATCGGTGGTTATTTACAATCCGCTGATAGGCAACAAAATCATACTGTCTGTCTCAAAAATAAACATACCACATAAGGAGAAAGTTTCAGCCTCTTCATAGTGCTTTTATTCCCTTATACATAGATTTAGACAGAGTCTCCTCAAAACATTATTTTTCTGGTCTGGTCCTTCAGTAGCATTGATCCCATAGTCAGAGAGACCATAGAGAGAGAAAAAGGTTTAGAATATTTGGTCTTATATGCTTATTATATTCCCAGTATCACTACAGCTCCCAAAAAAAGTCATAACACACATGGAAAGTGGACTAATAGGTCATAAAGGTAATTTTTAAGACACCTTAAGAATTTTTAATATATTTTTATATATTTTTATTTACTTTTATATGCACAAGCAAAATTCTGAACTAAACTTGATCTATTTACTCAAGTATCACCAAAAGGATTTGCTGCTTTCAAATTTCAATGAGACAGATGTTTGACTCCCTGCTGCAGGGGACAGAGGCACCCATTTCTCAACCCAATCAAATATCTGAAGGTTTGTTGCTTGCTTGAGGCCATTCCTTTGGTTATTACACACTTCTCCTATTCCATGTAAGTACAAATGATACTGCCACAGAAAAACTGGACAATATCAATAGTGACTACAGAGTTCTGGGGCCAGTAGTCAAGGGCCTGGAAGCTCAGATGGTGTTTTCCTCAATCCTCACATTGACAATAAAGGATGTGAAAAGAGCATTAATAGGACAAGTCAATAATTGGCTGAAGAACTGCTCTTGTCCACCAGGTTTTGGATTCTATGACCTGTTTGCAGATCAGTGTCTGTTTGGGAGAGATGAGATCCTCCTTGCAAAGGGTGGAATAGGTATTTTCACCAAGTGTACAGCCGACAGCAGGGATTTAAACTAAGAATGATGGAAAAGAGACAGACTAACCAGCAGTCCTATGAGAAAGTGATAGACAGGGTCCCCGAGAAAAGAGCATGGGCGATGTGGCAAAAAGGGATTACAAAATCAACGAAATGGGTGGTGGTCAGTGGCACAAAATCTAGTTGTAAGTCAGTGACTAGTAGTGTACCCAGGGGTAAATAGCAAATGAAATCCTGTTTAAGATCTCCATTAATGGTGGGATTGGAAGGACAGAGTGTACCCTCAGTAAATTTACTAATGATCCAAAACTGTGAGAAGTGACTGATTTGTCAGAAGGTTGTGTTAGCGTGCAGGGGTCCCTCAAAAGGCTGGAAAAATTGGCAGACAGGAAGGAAGTTCACGAAAGTCACTAAGGAAAGTAAAATAGTTCTTTGTCTGGGAGGAAAACCGCTAGGAACCAATACATGTTGGAGGCTACCTAACTCGAAACCTACTTGGCAGAAAAGGACCCAGGGAGTCCTGATAGCTACCAAATGGAACATGAGCTACCAATGTGTCCTTGCAGCTGAGAAACCTAATGCTGTCCTGGGCTGCATTAGGAGTATTGCCAGCAGGTCAACCCCTTCTCTTATTGCTGAGGCACTTTGCATAAGGCAACTAGTTCTGGGCTCCTCAGCACAAAAGAGACTCAGACGTACTTGAGATAATACAGTGAAGAGGCATAAAGATGATTAAGGGACTGGAGCATCTCTCCCGTGAGGAAAGACTCCAAGTATTGAGGGTGTTCAGGCTGAAGAGAAGGCTCATGAGCGATATCATCAATGTATACATGTCTGAGGGGAGTGTGCAAAGAGGACAGAGCCAGGATCTTTTCAGTGGTACCCAGTGGTAGAACAAAAGGCAAAGAGCACAAATCGAATACTAGAAGTTTCCTCTGAACACCAGGAAACATTTCTTTTTACTGTGAAGGAGACTGAACACTAGCACAGGCTGTTCAGAGAGGTTATGGATTCTCATCTTTGGAGTTATTCAAAAGCCACCTGGACAAGATGCTAGGTAACATGCTCTATGAAAGGGGTTGGACCAGCTGGCCTCCAGAGGACTCTTCCAATCTCAGCCATTCTGTAATTATGTGATTCTGTGATGTATGGAGCAGCTTTCTCTCTCATTTGGAACAGACAGAGAAACAAATCATAGCTATCAATACACACATGGACTGTACATTCATTGTTCCATCCTTGTCTTAAAGATTTTTAACTGGTCCTTTTCTCAACATAAGGAATGAACACATACAACAAAGAAAGGAATCCTCTACTCTGTCCCTTTTTCTCATTCTCTTTTATATAAATAGCTTCCATATGAAGAAACAATTTAATTACAATTTTAGATAAGACAAATTTTAATTTGAACTGCAATATAAAACCAATAAACTACTATATATATTTGTATTTCAATTGAAAAAAAAAAGGCCTAGTGTTAAAGACTAGGGCTAAAGGTCCTTGTTAGTCAAAATTATTAAACTACTCATGTACTTTTTCTAATTATAGTTCCTAAATAGGTAGATACTCAAAATGGGAGGGAGAGGTTGAAACTTTCCCTGTTTCTCCTGCAATATGTTGCACATAATTAGTAGCTTTTGAGAAAATGTCACTTTGTGTTCTCAGTTTCAGATGCTCAGACAGTCTGCATGCAGATGGCAGATTAAGACCTTTGTAAAGTTAATCATGTAATGGGAGAGAAAAAAAGTTCTCCTAGAGACTGAGTTGAATATGTAAATATAGAAAAACATAATTTCCTTTGCATGAAATGGAAACTTTTTTGCTCTAAAGAAACATTCCAGAAAAAGCTTAACATTTCAGTAACTCTCTCAGAAAATATCTACACTTCGTTTAATGTAAAGGAAAGCACTAGAGGGTCAAGGCATTCACAGTGTTTCAACTTATTTTAGAGTCAAGAATTTTTTGAATTCTTGCAAAATGCCACAAATTGTGAACATAAAATAATGCTAATGAATAAATAGTACTAATATTTATGACTGTCAAGAAATTTCTAATTTAGTTTCCAGTTCCTTTTTAACTATATATACAGGTTATATAAAATTGAAGATATACTTTATAAAAATTTAAATAGTGAAATGGAATAGTGAAAAGTACATAAAAATATAAAAAATTCTTACACTGTGTGTATTTAACATTGGACCCCAAATTTGATAGTAAAATATTGGTATTTGTCAGACTAGAAAATGTATTTTTGTTATATGAAAAGTGGATTTTTTTTTTCATTTATGGATGCAATATGTAAGTTATAAGAATTAAGTCAAAGCAAAACTTAGTACTATCTTATCAGCCTAATTCTTAAAATATTGCAAGTCCAGAAGGACTTAAGGAGTAAAACAAAACAATGATTGTTACTAAGCTATATGAATTTAACTGTGTAACTTTCATGAATATACAAAAATGTGCATTCATGAATAATTTCTTACAGTTCAGTTTTGACTCCTAGTCCATAAGAAAATTACATTAAAAAGCAATCATAACATTGAAAGAATTATATTTGTACTTAATTTGAATACATATCAGAGATAGGAAAAAATGTAAACCAAATGGTCTTTTATGCTGTGCACTGTAGTTTAATGGTAAGACAAGTTAGTATAAACATCCACATAATCAGACATTCTACATTGATATTGCTGCCTTTTAATATCCTCTCACATGGCTACAAGCACTAATTCATGGAACTTTTCTGCTTTCAACACCACTACTACTGCATCAATGTGTCACCTAAATAACTGTAATTAAGCATTCTCTGTAGCTACTGATTACAGGATGCTGATGAACATTCCCAATGGATTTAGCAGACTCTTTCATAACAACGACAATAATCATCTCATATGATAATGTCTGTGCTTCTGAAGACTTCTTAAATAATCTAAAATTTTAATTGTACAGACTGTTGATTATTGCAGTCTAAAGTTCAACAGGAGCTTAATCAAAAAGGTTCAAGTATCACATCACTGACATCTATTAAGCGATATGGTAATATGGGAAATAAATACTTAAGCTTCTTGGTCTTTCAACCAAAGAAAACTTTTTACAAAAGTCCATTGCCCTCTTGAAAAGAGCACAGAAACTTCTTGTGTCACTTTCTATTGCAAGGAAAGAAAATTTTTCTTTTTTTCTTTTTTTTTTTGTGTCAATTTCTTCATTTTGTTGAGTTCCTTGTCATTTTGCATTGAGAATAATGGCATTGAGAGCCAAAGTGCAGAATGACATCTCAAGTAAGACTGTGTTATCTTTATGGTTTTGAAAAGTAATGGGTCTCATTTTTTATAACTGAAACCAGGTGAATTCAACTGTGCAGTAGTCACCTGAAGCAGTGTACTGAGATGATCTCTAAACTCTTTACAATCTGGAACCCTTACACTATATTTTCTTCCTTTTAATCCTGCACAGTGTAATGGTTTTGACCCATGGCTTCCTCAGTAACTAGGTGTAACTAAGGAAGCAGACATCACAAGTATTCCATACGTGTTTTCCACGTAACAGGAGGAGTTTAGTTTTTCCTTCTTCCGGGGAGCTGGGTGTGGGAGAAGCCTGGATGGTCTGTTCTGTTCTTGTGGTGTTCTTGGCCTGGGATGTGGGTGAGATCATTTCATGGTTGTTTCCTTTAATTGCATCTGTCTGTTTCATTTATTTAGGTTTGGTTTTGTTTCTTCCTCTCTTCTGGTTAACAAGTTGTTTGGTTTGTTTTTTCCCTTTTTTTCCCCCTTCTCCCTTTTCCCTGGGGGTTGGGTCCCACGTGGTGTGTACACATTGTATATATGTGTTTGCAAATGTCAGGAAAATATAATTTCTTTTTAATTCAGTTCAGTTTCTTTTGAGTTCTCCTCTTTTCAGTTTTTTTCAGTTTTTTTTTTTCCTTTGCTACGGGGACTCAAGGGGGAGGGAGAGGGCAGTCCAGGTTTGGAAAGAAGCTAGGCCAAACCTGCGACATTAATTGGAGGCACCGCTGGGACCTACCACCTTGGTTTGTTGTGTAAATAATCTATTGTTTATAGAACAGTGTCTAGGAGAACTGCCAACTGAAGTCGTGTTTACAAAACAACCACCGGGAAGGCAGTCAAGAGCACCTTGTTGATATAAACAAGGTCTCTGTTTGGGAACAGAGTAGTCAGGACAAAGTAAATAATGAATAGAGTGGTGTCCACGTATTTGAGCAACTACCTGAGAGGTACCAGAAGAGGTCGCTCTAACCATGACCTCGAAGGTGGCATAGCACCATGGCCCCTTACGGTGAAAGGCCTCCTCTTAAGAGTCATTCTGCCCTTTGACATACTAATGCTTGCAATACTGGTTCCTGTTTTGGGAATGCCAATAAGGAAGCATCCAGGTCCAGATGTTGAATGTCACGCATGTGAATCTCTACTAAATGGTGACATTAAAGGCCTGTTACAATGTGACCTTAAAGGCCTGTTAAAATGTGAAAAGGGGATTCCTATTGTGACAATCAGTTCCAGTTATTATTTTAATTGTGTTCTGACAGCATTAGTATTTATGGAAATAATGAAACTGTTGTTTAGAACCGGAGGAATGGTGGTGTCTTGCTGCTTTTCCTGTTTGAGATCTAAGAAAGGCCATGCCTTGAGGGGACTTGCTGGAACTTTGGAAGGGGCTTCGGACAGGCCAGTCCCTGGGTGGGATAGGGCCTGGTTGAATTTCGGTATAGCGCTGAGGCGTTTGGCACTTCCCATTAATTGGACGCTCACGCCAGAACAAGTGTGTGATCCTGGTGAGCTGGCCCGCCATTTATTCGAAGGGTGTTTTGCCTACGACGACCCGTATACGCGAGTCACCGTTTTGTGTTGGGGCCTGGCTAGTGCTTATCGATTGCCCATGGGCCACTCCCAAAGGGCAGGGACTTAATCAACGCGAGCTTATGACCCGCACTTACTGGGAATTCCTCGTTCACGGGGAAGAATTGCAATCCCCGATCCCCATCACGAATGGGGTTCAACAGGTTACCCGCGCCTGCCGGCGGAGGGTAGGCACAAGCTGAGCCAGTCAGTGTAGCTAATCTGAACTTTAAAGCCTAATTTAGACCCACCTGGCTAAACCCATAACAACAGAAAAGAGTATTCCATGCAAGAAGTGGGAATCCCTTTGGTTTATCCCATCACAGGTGGCTTTAGAGGTTACATTAATTTAATATGTGTACATCAGCAGGAAAAAAGTCTTTTGTTTCCTAATTGTGGTCCATGTTCAACACAGTCAAATCTTTTGTTAAATCTTGTTAAAAAAATGCAACTCTATGATGCCTTTCTCTACAATCAGTAAGGGACATATGTAGTACCATGAGGTTCATAGGTCAGGAAAGACTACTGCAGAATCTGTGATACTTATTTCTGGCAATTTTTAGAAACAAATAATCATTACCCCCCCTTTCCTCTCAAATGTTGCAGAACATAACATGTCTCAGCATAACTACCTTCTAAATGATCTTCCTCTGCATTCTTGTTAGTTATTTTAGACATACAAACATCATTATTTTGTTAGCCTATTTTTTTCTGAATACACTTATATTCCTTTTATGTTTGGATCAAAGGTTTACTTCTCCATCTGTGTCATCTATTGTTCAGAATACAGGTAATCCCCATCTTTGTCAATAGAGGAAAGAAAAATATCCTTGAGACAGGATCTCTATTATAAGCATTCCAGAAATTCTCCTGGAGTAATAAGGTATAATTCCATTTGAATCAATGAGACTTTGCTAAGTCTGGGAAGGCCTGTGTTGGGGTTCATTCACTGAGTATTCATTTTGACTACATTGTTTTGTTGTGACCAAATGACTATAAAGAGGTAAATATGTAAGACCCACATTCACATGAAATGTACAGCTTTGTTGGTTTGTATCTGTTATGCTGTGAAAAACAAAAATTTTCTTCATTGTAGTTTCTTGATTTGTTTCAACAAAAACATTTAATTCTTCTTACAAGCTTTCTCCAAGAAAAATATTTCTGAAACAGCACGGTCATGCCAATGTTGTCCCTCCCAGTGAGGCTCAGGTGCAAAACTCCTCCCCACTCCCACTGTTACCAGGGCAGGTATTGCTACACTCACGTGTGGGCCTGAAGGTGTTCTTCCCTTCTGGTAAGGTATAACTGGCTCAACTACACTGCATGAGAAACAGCTTGTCATGTCTTAGAAGAGGGCCTAAACCATCAAAAAAAACCCCCCAAATGCTCACAAACTCATTTCTGAGGCCTTCAACCGGAGGACTGCATGTGATCCACAGTGTTGCATCACCCAGTGTAAAACTCTGCCCTCCCCAGGGGAGGTCTCTGGGCATTTCCACCTGAACCTGAATGTGTTGAAACCACTGAGCGTTTTCTTTTGTGGGTTTCCCTCACTGCTGACAGACAAAGACTGTGACCATCACTTTGACCAACAGACATCTATATTGCAACAATCAAGTCTCATATCTGGATTTATGGGTGGTATCTTTCCTCTCCACTGTGAATTCTTGTCCTTTATTTCTCTTTCTTTCTTTTCCTTACATATTTTCCTAAGTGATATTTTTATACATTTATATTGCTATATTTCTATACATAATAATCAAAACATCTACATACTTCCTTTCCATTGCAACCAAATTGTTCTAAAATAAACGTGCCATATATATATGGACATTCAGTGTCATGTCACTCTAATCTGCCCCAGCAGACCTATTAACAAGAACTTCAGTTACCCTGCCTCAAGTCTGTGTTGCAACATATGCATGTTTATTTGTCATGTATACTAACAGCTCGTAGTCAGATATTTAAACCATAGACATGGAAATGAAGCAACTCATATGCTTGGGTCTTTCATAGCATTTGGTTTTAATGGTATTTATGAAGTGTCTTTGTAACACCTTCCCATCCAATTCAAAATGCATTAACCAAAAAGGCAATATTATTTCAACAGGGCAACAAATCTCCAGTGTATAAAGACAATTTAATCTTATGTTGGCAAAGTTTTTTGAGAGGCACAGATGGAAACAGAGTTAGGAAAATGAAGACATTTTATCCTAAAGCAAGAAATAGTACTGATTCTTTAAATCAAGCTATTTTCAGCAATTCTGTTTTGGTGGGTTCTTCAGTTTTCTGCATTACTTTTGCTCCTCAATCTTAAAATGCTGTGGCCTTCTCTAACTGAAAGCTTTTTGCTTGTTTGTTTTTTTGTTTTTTTTGGAGAGACATTCTGTTGACCTTTAAGTTCCAAGCAGCAGTTAAGTTTAACTACTGTAGCATATCCATATGAATTGTCTCTGAAAAAACCAGGTAATTTTTGCCCTTTAATTCCCGATAATACAAGAGAAAAGAGTAAGGGTGGAAGGAAATCAATCGTAACTTATCCCTTGACGAATATCAGCAAACACTGTGTCACAAAACCAATGTGAAGAAATGGAGTATGGATTTTCTGCTGACATTTGTAAAGTGTTTGTGTCAAAGTATTTTTCTAATATAGCAAAGGTTACAGTTTAACAAATTAAAGCACATGTTTCTTTTGAACTGACATGCTGGTCATTTGGGTTAATTTAAATGGCTTGTGTTTTTCTAATAAACTCTCAACATTACCTACTGTGATTATGGCCAGTTTTTGCATTAATCTGCCATAAGTAATTGCTTTTTCATCAAAATGAGCTGAATGACAACAGTGTAATAGTCCATGGCTTTATCTAATATAGTTCGGAGGAAATACTATATGCCATTTAAAATGTGACCAAAAGTGAATTCGTATTGCAAAACAAAGGCAATGATTTAACATCTCTAGTTTCTGATGGCTTGAGTGTTCATTGATATTACAGAAATTATTGAAGGAAATTACTATTTTCATGTAAGATACAGCTTCTGTTGTTAAATTCCCTATGAAAGACAAAATCTGTCTTTGTTTTCCTAATCTCCAGAAAGGAATTTACTTTCAGTTAGTTTATATAAATATTTAGCATTTTTGTCTTACAGTGTACAACCTAAAAGAAAGATATCGTAAATGTAAAGTTGTAATTGGATTGTCATGCATGACCTCTGTAATGATCATCCTAGGAAATGAATTCCACTTCTACTAATAATTGAACACCAAATATGATTTTGCAGTTCTTTATGTGCTACTCCCTGTGGTTTTTTATTCATATATGCATGTTTTAAGAAAATTCTTTATAAATGCATTACCATCATAAAGAATTCCATAAAAGCTCTATTGGTGATTCACAAAAATATTTTTACTTCCTAGAATACTGTTCAGTACTAGTAAGAATGTATTTCTTTGCATATAAAAAGCCCAACCCAAAAACATTTTAATTTTTTGTATTAAATAACAAACATTTCAGAAGGTGCACATGTACCTAATGGTTGAGATCATTTGGGTATCAAAGCCATGGTGCACATTCTTCTTTTTTAATTCTTAGATGGCACTGAGATGACTAAACCTAGGAAATTTAGTATTAAGGTGTGGTCTAGCTGGTTCCTTCATAAGAATGTTTTCAATCACAGTGTTAACTGTTATGTCCACCATTTAAATGCACACTTTAAATTATTTACAAGGCTACACATGACCAACAATTTTTTTAGTTTTACATTGCCGTTAGGTTCTGGAGCACAATAATGAAATACATGAGAGTTTCCCAAGATTTCAACATTTGAGTAAACCTTACAGATTTTGCCCAGTTGCACATTATATACATTATACACATTATAAAATTAAAAAATAAAATTAGAACAAAAAAAACCCAAACACCAAAAAAACCCCCAAGAACTAAAGGAGAGTTATGAAGATGATGAAGGGCCTTGAGGGGAAGCCATCAAGGACCTGCTGTCCAACTTGGAGAAGAGAAGACAGAGGAAACCTCATAGCAGCCTTACAGCTTCCTCATGAAACTAAACGAAGAGGCAGGCACTGTTTTCTTACCACTGGTGACCAGTGACAGGACCTACAGGAACAGCATGAGGCTGTGCCAGGGGAGGTTTAGGTTGGGTGTTAAGAAAAGGTTCTTCACCCAGAGCGTGGTCGAGCACTGAACAGGCCCTCCAGTGAAGTGGTCACAGCACCAAGCCTGTCTGAGTTCAAGAAGCATCTGAACAATACTCTCAGACACATGGTGTGATTCTTGGGGCTATCCTGTGCAGGGCTTGGAGTTGGACTTTGAGGATCTTTGTGGGTCCCTTTCAACTCAGGATATGTAATAATTTTATGTTTTCATACAGAAGGAAGAAATGGTACGGCAGATATGAAGGTAAAATGTTACAAAGTGCAAGCAATTAGAACCAGAACCAGAACAAGAACAGTTCAAGTATCCCTTAAAATACGGATACTTTGCAAACTCTCTTGATGTAAACTGTTCAGAGATAATGTAGTTTTGATTTTATTTACCTTATAAAATGTGAATATTCAGCTTCTTTGAATCTCAGACTTGGGTTCTCAGAAAGTGAATGTACGTGGAACTCTGAGAGTAGCATGGTAGCTTAGAGCATGATGTTAATATATAATTTGTTTAATTCCTTCAATACAGAATTATTCAATGACATGTAGCTCTGAAGCAATGACTTTATGTGATACAGAATTTTCAACAAAATGTTCTTCATTGCAGAAATACAGTTTTGTCAAAATTCAAGTGCTTTTTACTCACAAACCTGATCAGCAACAAATTTTATTCCTTAGACTAGTCTCTTGAGGTAAGGAGAGATTTATGACTTAATCTTGAAATAAGGTATGAAGAGAATAAGCAGGGCATGAATATGACATGTAGGATAATGAGATGTAACCTTTTCACTGGGTAAAATGACCAGGGATATAATCTCATACAGGTCCTTAGCCACTTGATCACAAATTTTCACCTTGTAGGAGCATAATTTTAGGGATTTTTTCCACTATGAAGGCAAATTATCAAAATTAACCAGAAATTTAATTTCATTTGGTTTTGAACAGGAATCCATAAATTTTGCAGGTAGGGACAAAAATTACCTCGCTGCCATTTTCCTGTCCTCTTGACCGCCAGCATATGTTCTTATAACCCTGCTTAGTTCATGTCAGTCCTTTCAAACATTCCACATTGCTGCAGTCTTTGCCATGTTCCCTTCTACAGAGTATGAACTATTTTTTTTTTTAAGTGTAATGCTACCTGATGTCCTGGATCAATGCATGTGGTGTATATGACACACTACATCACTCTTAAGAGATGCCAATGCTAACATGCAACACAGTGCTAATTTGTTGCATCAGTACAATTCCCAGAAAGAAAGCAACAAAGCATAAAGGACATCTGTTTGTGGGAACCTAGAAAAGAAGCAGACTCAAAATTTACCTCTACTCTATACCATTAAAAAATTTTTATGAGGATTTCAAGTTACTTAGAAAGGGCAGAGGGCTGGGTATGACAATATGCTACAAAAAAAAAATGGAACTGTATCAGCATAAACCCTAACTATTGCCTGTGGCCTGTCTAAGCAAACTGAGCTTCTAACTCTAGCAAAACATGGGAAAACACTTCACCAGCATCAGAATTCCTCCCACTCAGTAGTGTCTAGCAGCTTCACTTTTTCTCAGAAAACTGAATGGTAAAATGGCCCTATGTCACTGATCTTGAGCGAGTGAGTGGTGAGATGTGTTTCCTGAGCTGATGGCAAGAATTCCAAAAATATCAGAAATATGCATCCAGTTCTAAGGGTTGATTCAGGACAATAATGGAGGAAAAATACTATTTTGCTGCATTTCTAAGACATATCAGGGAGTCCTCATACTTAAAAGCATGGATGCTTCTTTTGATGAAGTCTCTGTATAACTAAAAGTAGTATTCAGCTGACAAAATATTTAATATTCATCTGATAATAGAAGAAGAAACAATCTACGACCCACACAGGAATTTCTGTAACTGCAGATGCTCAAATTCAAACTATTAAAAGACTATCCCAGATATTTCCAAAATCAAGGTTAGTCTAGGATATAATAATGAAAAATTACTAATCCGAAATTTGGCTTCAAAACACGTTTTCAGACAACAGTTTACTATTTTTATTAAAAGAATTACCTTAGAATATACTTTGAGTTAGGTGTTATATCAATATGCAGAAATAAACAGTTCTTTCCCAGAAGACCCATGCATCTAAACTGAAAAGGCATATCAAAAGAAAATATCATTACCAATACAGATTTTGTAACTGTTTTCCTTGATTTACTATTTTTAATGCTACACAAAGCATGCTGCCAATTGACTTGGAATACTCTCTTTCCATTTCATAAATGAAAATAAAAATTGAATTAATTATTTTGGATATAGTTTACTTCTGGTTGTAGTGGGAAGCTAACAATTATCATACTCTAGAGTGCTGAAACATAAAAAGTCATACAGGACTGCTTTTAAGAAGGACTTCCAGTGAAATTGTGATGATTGTGATATGCTTCTATTGAAAAAAACAAAAACAAAAACAAAAATGAAATATATGTTATGTATCTGGTTCATCTGCATCAAATAAGACTGTCCTTTCTGCCCTGAAGAATTCCCTTTTCTTCTCCTTACCTGTTATGTCACAACTTTCAACATAACCAGAATTCCAGTGCACTTTAAATCACAATCATTTGCTCCTATAAAAAACAAGACTGCAAAATAGGATTAGAAACATAAAGTGGAATATGTAATTTTAAATCAGTTTAAAAAAGGGTTGTAGTCCAGGATTTGAGAAGTTCTGACTCCAATAAGATTTGACAGTGAAAGGAAAAGGAAGAAACACAAAGCAGTGCTTGAATTCAGCAGAATGATCTCATTAATACTTACAGCTCTAGGCTGCGATTATTAAGCATTTTTATTTTTACTGTGATGGTTCTTTGATGCTTAACTACAAAAGTAGGTTCTGTAATAAAATAAGCAAAAAGTTTTGAGAATGGGGGGAAGTTCATAAAATTAATACACTTGAAGCATTGAAGAAATGTAATTTGGGAATAAAATGGAAGTATTCACAATTATTTCAATAAAACCCATGTGGATTCCTATGCAAAGAAACACACTGACTAATCAGAGCCTAATTTCATAGGTAGCTGATAGGAAAAACACTGAATTTGGAGGGGAAAGTGTGTCTAAAATCATTTTAATATGCAATGCATCTCTAAAATAATAAAGGTTTTATATGATAACCTACATGTTGCAGGTGAACTAGATACCACAAATGTGTATTTCAGGTAAATGTCTTCATATTTGCTTTATTTAGGTTTGATTTTCAATAGGGACAAATAACTTTGGATACCTAGCTGGCATGGCATATAATGTTACAATGAAGTCTGTATATGGTTTCTTGATTTAACTACAGTGATTCATTTAAAAAACTTTTTCTACCATAAATACAGGATCTGTAATATTTGAGGAAGAAAATTTAGCCCTCCTTTTCACCATAGTAGATAACCCCAGGCCATACCAACAGAATGTATCACAACTTTTCAAATCAGAAATGTTCATTATTGGAATGCCAAAGTTTCTGCTACATATTTAGGAGAACTTACAAATGTAAAGAAAACAAACAAACAAACAAAAAAGGTGGTCTATCTAGTCGTGGATGAATCTGTCATAAAAACTTAATAGTTAGTCTTTTTACTTAGAAACAGATCAGAACTTAATCACAGGAAAATATTCTTTCGCACCACAGTCTAAAAGAAAATAGGGCACATCTGTCCATTCTTATCTCAATGACAATTTCCTAGAATACAAATAGAGTTGTTACTTCTGCCATCATTTGGGAATGTTTGTGTGCTAATCTTAAATAAAAATATACCAATTGTAAGTTTTATCTCAAAAGACATATAAATATAAGTCATTAATCACCCTAGGTTTCTTCTAAAGCAAGTGATGAGAAATGACACCTTTGAAGACTAGTTAATTTTAGATACATAATTTAGGAGTAGAAGCAGTACCTCCAGAGGTTTGTTTTTCCCTAGATAAAGGTGTGAGTCTACACTTAGATAACATTTAGACACTTAAGCAGACTGGGAAGAAAAGACTTCTTACAAAACTGTGTCTGTTCCTCTTGAAGAAAACATCCACATTTAAAAACTTTAAGAGCAGTAACAATAATGCAGGACAGTTGATGTAGTTAATAAGTAAGCTCTGATCTGTTCATTGTTTCAATTACAGTTCCACCAATGCACACAAAGAAGCCCTTCAGAGGTTCCTCCTCTATCAATCAAGTAGTTAAGTTCCAGTTGTGTTTTCTCTGAAATAATTTGGAACTCTTCCTGGATGAAGTTTGCTATGTCTACAAAATGCAGTATCCACTTATTATTAAAACTATCAAGTTGTTTCTATCTTTGATTTGCCCTTAGGGTAACTAGGAATACTTGTCCATAGAATAAACTATATTGCTATCTTTTTTCCCTCACTATTTTATATTCTTTAAAATCATATTGACACGGAAAAGTGGTTAAGCATGACTACTGATGTATTACTCTGTCAGATTCAGTTTGATGATTTGTTCATCATTCACCAATCATATATGAAGATGTTTCAAAGACAATATTTGGGGGAGTGATGCATATAATTGACCCCATCCTTCAGGTTAACAGCAGCAGCACTTATTTGCAATGTTCACAGATGTCAAATAGGTGTTAACTAATAGCAAATAAGAAGTCACTGTATGTTATGTCTTGTGTGTCGAATATTCAGACACGGGCTGAACAGGCTTACCAGGACAGCTTGTAGGCTGCAGTGTTACCATTAAACATAGTCTCTTTCAGCATTGTCAAACCACTATACTTAAGGAAAAGCACTATGAAATTTTTGTGCCTGTCATAGAGGAGCACCTAGAATATTTGGATCACAAATATACTTTAAAGCATCCTGAGCTTGTCTAGTGCACCTTGAAGGAAGCAGTGTTTTGCATCATACAATGCTGGACTGCAAAATACAGTGCAAAGTGAATAATTTCTGAATCTTATTCCATAATCATAAGTGCACTGCTTCCCTGTCATGCTGTACCCACTGCATCTGCCTCTCCTCTGTGTTGTACTTAGAATGGCTTCAGCTGTAGATTCAAAGCACAGTTTTCATCTTCTGGAAAAAGCCCTGCTTCATATATTTATTTGCGCCAGGTTAAAGACCTAGATGCTTATTTTCAGTATGCAAGGATTCACTACAGTCCCCTGTCCATGCAAGAACTGGTCTGCTTCCCAGACAACTGAGATTGTCCTCTGCTCACGCTTCTTTACTGCACAGGGAGACCAGAAGTCAGTAAATATTTTAAGAACATCTATCTAAGATTGCAGTCACATCAGAAAAACAAGAGTGTACCATTAAAAAATGAACCTGAACTCACTAGCACATGCTAAGCACAATATTATTTTTGGTCAAGAAACCAAATATTCCAGATGCCATATATGGTGTCTACCTTGGACTGATTATATTTGTATGTACATCATGTCTGTGTCCAGAGTCAGCTCTGAGCAGCCCAGGCTGTGGCAACCAATTTATAAATGCCTCTACATGTAATGCTCCTCCAAACTAAGTACTGTCTAGGCTTGGAAGAAAACAAAACTATTTTACTCTGTGGATATTGAGGCACTGGAATAGGTTGCCCAGAGAAGCTGTGGATGAACCATCCCTGAAAGTGTTCAAGGTCAGGCTGGATGGAGCTCTGAGAAATCTGATCTAGTGAAAGGTATCCCTGTCCACAGAAGCAGGGTTTGAACTAGATGATCTTTAAGGTTCCTTCCAACCCAGGCCATTCTATAATTCTATGATTCTGTGATCTCAGATTCACAAGAGAAAAAAGCAAAATTTCCAGCTGCTCTATGTCTGAGAAAGGCAGCATGATCCTTCCATGACTGGTGGTAGGGAAAGTATCATTTTGCACTACAGGACGGTCTCTAAACCACTCTTAAAATTCCTGTTTGATCTGTGTTACAGGGTTGCAGCCAACCAAATCCTTATTCTGACATCGGTGCTCCCAGCACTCTTTCATGTCCTTAGTCTCAGTAGTACATCACAGCTGCAAAAATTAAGCTTTCTCTTTTTAAAATAAAATGGTGACATAATTTTCTGATACTTATGTTCTATTGCACAGAAAAACCTCTTTGTTTATTTGAATACTGGTGAAGTTTGCAAGCAAATTCAGTATCTCAAGTCCGCTGTGCTTCAAACAAGTGCTGCCTGTAGCCACTAATTTGTTTATGTGCAACTAACTTCAGGCTCCAAGCTAGATATAATCATTACTTTGTTTTTATTATTATTTTTTATTCAGTCTGGAGAGCTACAGTATAAAGATTGCCAACAATAATGACTACATTTGAGCATTTAGAACCAAATTACTAAATATAATGAGAGGATGTGGACTTAATTTGCATTTACCATAAAAAAAAAGAAACTGGACATCATCCAGTGCTCAGACTTATTAACACTAAGAAATGCTGTCACAGCTCATGTGTACATGGGACATTAGTCATGCATTTTGTTAATCTAACATAATATGGAATATAATTTATCAGGACATCAAAATAATAGCTTTTACTTCATTTCCCCATCTATGTGAGGATATGCACAATAGACTCTGAAGTTATACATGCACTCTATTACAGCTAATTGAAACTAGATGATACAATTAACATGCTTCTTAGTAAAAAGCATTAACACTTAATGTAAAATTCTAGTCACAATAAAAGAGAGTAACATCGGAAGGAAATGTGGTGTATAACTGCAAAATATTCTTTTTAATTTATTGAAAAGTAAAATTGAAAAAGTAGTTATCAATAAAGGAAAATCAAAAATTTCAGAAGCGTCAACTAGACCAGCTGCTGCTTCCAGCTTTGCTCATTGCATTCTTATTTTCCTTGGGAATGTAACATTTTGGTCACTTCCAGAAGGGATGAGTGCAGTAACTCCTGAGATTTAGATGCAACACAAGATAACTGAACAGATGATCATGGTATGAATGAGTTGTAAAGATAATCCATTCACACTAAACACAGGGCTGTTCTAAAAATTTGACTTTCATTTGACTTTCTGTTTAGGAAAGTATTCCAATCATGTAAAGAACCTCTCTTAATTTTCTTTTTGTAGATAATGAATAATTTTTAATGAAAATAACAATCAGGACTATAATTTCTGACTTTTCTCAGAAAATTGAAAAAATTCTCACATTAACACTCTCTTCATCAGCTGATTCACTGATTACATATCTTATTTCTTCAATTTTATTTTTACATATGCAAAGTACAACAGCAAAACTAAATTCAAAATCTTGGCAAATGACAGCATGCTATAAGAATGTTTATGGATAAAGATGTTAAAAAATGTAATTCACCATAAAGACTGTGACTGTATGAAGTAGTACAGAAGAAATTAACATAACAAGCACATTATACAGTATAAATATATGATGATAAGAAAACACCAACAAATTTGGGGCTCATTACCAGGAAATACTTAAAGAGTTTTTAAATAAATGCTACAGTTTGTTGCAGTTTCTGGAGTGTAGCCTTGGAGAATGAAGTCTTCTGACTTAATGCAGAACAAAAGACCAACATACAGCATAATCTCTGTTGGTGAATTTAAACAAAAAAAAAACACCTCTTTTATTTTCCTTTCCAGGATTCTAAGAGTCGTCAGGAAATCTGAATATTTACCTGGATCTTGGATTGTCTTCTCAAAAACATGAAAAAAGTAAAATTTACCTACTCTGAGAGTGTTGTGTTAAAGTTCTTCTGTCCTATGGGAGGGTTAGGGAGAGAGTTGTGTTGAAGAGCTGATATTGGGTTGAATCATTGAGAATGTTCTAGGGGGAGGGAAAGAGAAGTTGGAGACATAGCTTAAAGAACTAATTTGCTGATCCTTCTGGGACTGTAGGGGAAAGGAAGGGGAATTAGCAGTTGCTGCTCAGTTAATGCCCTAAATATTCCCTTATTCCTCTCAACAGAATCATCTGCAAAGCTTTTCAAAGGAAATGTAGGTATTAAAGATGTGATGGTTTCAGGCAGCTGCCTACTTAGTCTGCATCTAGGTTATTGAAATAGTTTGAGGGGGATGGGGGGGAGGGGGTTGTAATCCTTGAAGAAATAAAAAGGAAAAATAAAGAAACATTGGACTCTGAAAATTATTTCTGATTTTTATTTTCATAGTGACTTTCACTGAAAGTTGAATAAGTATACTATTAAAAAAAGCAATGAAAGTGAATTTTTGTTTTTCTGGCCAAGTGAATTTTGTTTTCTCTTGTGTTTATACACTAAGGTTTCTGGAATCCCTTGAAAAGTTTGTGTGCATGCACTACCACATTCAGCTTGACCCTTTCTCACTCTCTGGCCTATTTATTATCTTTGGTATGGATATGAGAACAAAGAAGATTTGGAAGACTTTTCTTTGCAAAAAGAGAAAATGTCTCTAGACTCCTTTTAATTTTGCCAAAGACCATTGCAGAGCCACTGCAAATGGTCAGATAGAGAAGGCAAAAAGTTTCTCCCATTTCCTCTTCTAATGAAAACGAAATACCTGCTTTCCTTGAACTTTCTCCCTGAAACACAAAATTGGGTGAAATGGGAAGAGATGCAAGGAATTTTGTGCCCTTTCTCTGTGCTATGGGAAAACAAGTCACCATGATGCTTACTTTACACAGAACTCTTTGCTTTCTGTTGTACCAGTGCCCTTTTAATGAACAATAATGCCTGCAGAGGCAAACTTCAGAGTGACATGCTGGTTTCCCCATACCAGGCAAAGCCAAGAGAATTAGGATGTAAGCCCTTCTTTGCATCCTTCTGCCACGGACAGACCTTGAGTTGTAGTGTCAGATCTCACGCTGACTTGATGCTTCCTACATGAATGTCTCATCCCAGGTCACAAATGCCTATTGCACTTTACTCCAAGCTTTGAGGTTCATCATCCCAAGGAAAATTACAGAATGTCTCAGATGGACAAAGGATTTAACTTCCTTTTTTATAACTCTGAAACAAAGTATGGAAATAGCTGCAAACAAAAGAGAAATTACATATTACAAGTGCATTTGATGGGAAAAATGCATAAGGATTTTATTGAAAGCAGATGTTTTGGCTTGGAACATTAAGTCTATTTTAGAAACAAGCAGGAGAAAAAGCATGTAAAATAATTTACTTTTTCCAAAGACAACCCAAATCATTTATAATCTTTGCATCATTCATAATTAATTCAGATTATGATACTAAAAACAGAATGAAAGTGTCATATAAGTACTTCTGTGAAAGCAGCAGTAGCATACTTAATGTTTTCTATATTTTATTAAAAATTAGGTAGAAGAAAGATCACTGAAGGAAGGAGAGTTATTTCATGCTGCATTTCAGAAAGGAGTTGAATTCAGTGTTAGCATGACATTAGTATTGTATTATAAAATTGCACTAAATGACAGTAAGGGTTTTTAAAATGTAAGTAATGTGGAATTCTTATATGTGCATTTGAATGCAGTGAAAGTAACAATCTGCTGTCACTTGAAAAACATACTGCTTTTCTTTTTTCATGTGTAGTGGTTTTAGCTAAGCCTCAAATTAGCAGGCTCAGAGAATCTACGTGGATTGGGAGACGCTATCACCTGACTGGGTAACCAAGGAAATATTTCATACCAGATGACCCAAACCTAAGATATTAGTGCAGCAGTGGGAGGTGTTAGATCAGTTCCACCATGGCCGAAGTACAAGCAAGGCATGCTAGAGTTGTTTTGCTGTGTTAGGCCTTGCTCCCGCTGCTGCCACAACTTGCATGTCATCTGCTGCATGTGATATGAACAATCATAAAACCCTCTGCCTTGAATTTTAATTCTATTCAATCAAATCCCAGCTTCTGAGGACATATATCATTTGAAGAAATAACATTATCATGAGAATTCTGTAGAAACATGGATTCAAATTTAGGGGTAATCATGTTTTTATTATTAGATTATATTCTCAATGCACAGTATTATATTAATAACATTTCTGTAGAGATTTTACAAGAGTGTACTTTTTTCTCTCTAAGTTGACTTTCAGGGGGCAGTTTACAGATTGTAGTTATTGCTGGTTATTTTGCCATTTTGCTAGCTTAGTCCTGATAAGTACCCAAGACAGTAAATGCAAGAAAAATCTTTGTGGATATATACAGTGTAAACCTTGTCCCTTTTCCTGTCAAATGCATCTTTCACTTCTTTAGGGTCATAGGGTTATGGCTACTGTTACCAGAGAAACAGATAAATACTGCAATGTTTGCAGTAGAGAAAGTTGATGATATCTCATTTACTAAGTGGATATGCCTATTTAAAGGATATTAATAATTTGATGGAAGATTTTGCATGGAATTAATCAAACAAAATGCTCTTATCCTTGCCTAATGCACACTGAAAAGTAATAGCTACATAATAGTCTCTTTGTATCTCACTGGTATTCCGCACATTCAGAGATGCTTAAAGCATCCTTTTCCTGTGAGAATATCTATTGCTCAGGAAAATCAGATGTACTTGTTAAAAAAATACTAAAAGTTTATTAAGCATAATAATAATAAAATCAATACTATAAAAATGTTCTGAGATAGTAGAGAAGCATTAGTCCTAACAGCCGTAGAAAATGCTGTTATAGAATCTGCTAGAACACTTAAAGGCTGTGGACTATTGTTCTATTTCTCTGCTTAATATGGCTTTACTTCAGTGGCATATGGGGGTGCTTTAATTTTTAGACACATCTTTTTGTTGTGAGACAAAATTCACTGTACCATGGATCAATAAGCAAATACAAAGTTCAAAAGACACCAAGGAACAGAGTTAATAAGTTAGAGGATTTAAGGGGCATGATTATTCACTTTTACATGAGTTTTATGCCAACATCATGCCATGCGCACTGAAGTGAACTGAGTCCAACGTATGTCCACTATGAAAAAGCTATAAGCAAGACAACTACTTTATAAAATTAAACATTGATTCATGCATACAGGCTATTTCTTTTAATTAGAAATATACAATTTTTTCAGTTATTAATTCTCTTGATTCTTATGCATCATTTGCTGGTCATTTTTTTAGAAAGAAAGTGGACATAGGCCTCTAAGCTATTATGTAGGAGACAGGGTGCATTGCGAGAGGGGTCTTCACGTCCTCGCCAGCCAGCCCCGATGTTACCCGGGTTTCGGGTTTCTAGTCGCATGTGCGTTTTCTCATAGAGATACAGCCACTTGCTAAGGTTAAAATCAGGAATGTTCAAACTTTATTTGGGGGTAAACATGTTTGGGGTTTGGGGTAAACACGAGGACAATAACAAGTTCTCATAGGCTAGAAGTCTTTGTTCACTCGGCAGCGCTGTTCTCCCATTGGTAGGAGACTGGTGTTCACGAGGCAGCCACGACCCCCCTGGCACCATGGAGACGATGTTTACCTCCAGGTTTGAGGTTGTTTACCTGGCTCTCAGGCTGCCTCAAGGTCACCATGACCTTGCCTGTCTGTCCGTTCCCTGGCTAGTGTGTTGTGCGTGCGAGATCAGGCCGAACCTCCCCGACACTATTACATGGATACTCACCAGTAATCCCTTTATTTTAGTTAGTGCTTTCTAGTGGGTCTCACATTTTTTAGCATAAATGTTCATTGGAGGAGAAAATGGTATTTCACTTTCCAGAAAAGACTTCACTTTGGTGACAGGTATATGTATCTTGTCAGCGAGAGAAATAGGCTCAACTCCTCAATATAAAGAGTAGAGAATTGAACCCAACCACTTTACCTGCCATGTGACTATTTTTCATTTGGCATAGGGATAAAAGCACTCCAACATTCTATATTTTTAGAAAGAGCATGCTTGTATTTTCATAGTGTTGGAAATCAACTAAATTATACTAAATAATCCTTTAAACCATCAAGCTCTCCATGCAAAAACCCTTTCACCAATGACAATAAGCAACCAGCATTACTTTTCTTGCCCCAAAATCATGCAAACCAGTAATGCTGATCAGCCCCAGATTTGCTGCTGTTGTATGAATAGAAAGATGTCAACTAACATGCCAAATCAACCCTTGTTTAACTAATGGGATCACTTGGACATTTCCTTGACTTTACCATGACTTCTAACTTATTTTTGATGTCTGTCTGCTGGAAGACAAGCCCAGTTATAGCATAGGAAAAAAAAAATTCTAAAGGGCTTTCTCCTCTTCCTGAAGGTGTCTTGTAGATCAAAAACATGTCCTTCATATATGAATGTTATATTTGTGACTCACACCACTAGAAAATTAAGTATGTACAGAAATGTTCATAGTCATTGAACTGTAACTATTTACAGAGGAGAGCTGCAGCAAAAACACATGGCACAAACATGACCCTCTTAAAACAATTTTGAGATGTGGTTTTGGGATTCAAATGACACTAAATTGAGAGAAGCTGTTGACTCCCTTGAGGGCAGAGAGGCCCTGAAGAGAGACCTTGACAAATCAGAGAGATGGGCAATAACCAACCATGTGCAGTTTAACAAGTGCAAGTGATGGATTCTGCACCTGGAATGGGGCAACTTTGTTACTGTATGTAGACTGGAGAAATAGAGGCTGGAGTGCAGCGGGTCCTGGTCAATGGCAAGTTGAATATGAGTCAGCAGTGTGCCCTTGCAACCAGGAGAGCCAACTGTGTCCTGGGGAGCCTCAGGCAAATCATTGCCAGAAGGTCAAGGGAAGTGATTGTTCTGCTCTGCCCTGAACTGGTGCAGCCTCACCTTGAGTCCTATGTGCAGTTTTAGGCACCACAATGTTAAAAAAGATATTAAAACTATTTGAGAGCATCCAAAGGAGTGCCATGAGGATGGTAAAGGATCTGGAGGGGAAGCCTTATGAGGAGTGCCTGAGGTCACTTGGTCCACTCAGCGTGGTGAAAAGGAGACTGAGGGGAGACCTCATTGCAGTCTTCAACATCCTCATGAGTGGAATCAGAGGTGCAAGTATTGATCTCTTTACTCTTGTGAACAGTGACAGAACTCCAGGAAATAGCATGAAACTGAGTCAGCAGAGGTTTAAGTTAGGTATCAGGAAAAGGTTCTTCACCCAGACGGTGGTTGAACACTGGAACAGGCTCTCCAGGGAAGTGATCAAAGCACCAAGCCTGTCTGAGTTCAAGAAGCATTTGGACAATGCTCACAGGCACATAGTGTGACTCGGGATGTCTTGCATAGGACCAGGAGTTGGACTTAATGATCATGGTAAGCCCCTTCCAATTCAGCATATCCCGTGATTCTATGAGTCTATGAAACCCTCCAGGAATACCCAAATACTTATAAAGCTATCAAAACTGTGGAAACTCAGAGAAATCAGACTAGCTGTATAGTTGAGAATTGAAATGAGTGGTATGGCATCAAAGCATCCATGAGGGTTGTATAACTTGCCTTTATTTAATTATCATGCTGCTTGTAGTATTTCTTACCTGTATATTATTTGGGCAGAGAAAGGAAGAGGTAATTGAGAGCACAAAATAGACACTACCTTTTTCTTTGCTGCTTTCAGTTGTCTACTCTTATCTTTTCTCATTTTTCCTCTACTTCTTTCATGCTGATGAAGTGCAAAACCTTCCTTTCTGGGTAAACGGCTTAAATATCGAAAGCAAATGTTTAGCATTTGGCAAGATAGTACCAAATTACTAAGTTCTGGAAGAAGAAAGGAGAGACACACAGAGGGAAGCAACAGAACTGATGATATCAAAGTTGTAAGGGAGTGATTTCACCTAACTTTACATTGTAAACATCTATACCTGAGGCAGTCTTTTCAGAGTCTCTTTACATTCCTTGAAAAAGCAAGGTTAATATGCTCTCTAAAAGTCACTCACATTGTGGTAGTTCAATTCAGATAAGGAACTTTGGGGGACTAGCTTGAACACAGATGTCTCTCAACAGTCAGGTGTATCCCAACATAATTGTGTTATCCTTTTCAAATCCAGAACACAACCCTTCTGGAATGTCATGGTGCTGCATGAACAGTGGCCAGGAAAGCAAAAAACCCAAATAACAATAGCTCAGATAAGTACATTTTTCCAAAGAGTACCACTACCCTTATTATTCATGCATTAGAAAAAATAATTGTAACATTAGAAAAATCACCCTTCTAAATTTTTCAGACCAATACATCACCTTTGATGTTTCAGTTGATACAGCTTTTTAAGAATCTGTTCCTAGAGTTTCACAGATCCTTTAGATTTTTATTGGAAGTCAGAATCACAGCACCCATTTATGTTTAATGGGAAATTTTCTTGTTTTAAAATCTATTCCAAAGAAAATAATCTTCGAGCAAGTGGTTGCCTCCAAAAGGTACACTGTGGTACTCTTCTCTTCTGATTTTTTTTTTGCAATTAATTCTCTCTCTCCCTAGGAAGAAGAAAAGAGTTAGTACTATCATGCCAAGCTAACTGATCACTGCAATTATTTGACAGTGATGTTGCTTCTAATTATCTTCCCTTTAATTTGGCTAAGTGTGATGGTAATTGGTTTTGTTGTGGTTTGTGCTTTGGTTTTTCTGTTTTTTGGGGGTGGTTTGTTTTGATTTTGGTTTTGATTTTGGTTTTTGTTTTGATTTAATTTCAGTGCCTCATTCTTCCTTACTGTTTCAGTACTGCCTTTATTCAGCTATATTTGAGAGTGAAAAATCTTTGTTCAAATCCAGATAGGCAAATAAGAATATAATGGGGGACATATGTCTAAAGAATGATCCAATAGATTTGTTGTGTATTTGTTGCAGTGCACATGCAAAATCTTGGCTTTTACCTTTGCAGAATAAAGCCAATGGCATAGCTCCAACAGTCCATGACAGTACGTTGGGTATTTGCAATCTACCCTCCAGATTTGCCCTTGCTGGGGGCAAAGAGTGGATCTGAATTTATATACAGCAGTTTTACCTTTTAAAAGCAGCTGCCACTGCTTTCCTATGTAACCAAGGGAATTGCCTTCAATCCTAACAAAGGTCCCACACAGAACTGCGATCACTGTAGAGAACTGTCACTGCTATCACTGATACAGCAACTGCCTGTGTGGTGGGGAACAATATGCCTCAAAGAACAGCATCATCCTCAAGGTTATGTGAAAGCCATTCTCCAGGCCCTAGAAACATGAATTACCAAGAAAGCATCCATGTCATTTAAATACTGGTTTGGTACAGCTTGTGGTCCCAGCAGCATGATGATAAGTGTGTAGCACAGTCATATAGGGGTGTATGCATGTTTTTCACACTTTGTTATGTTTGTCTCTTTCACATACTCAATCTCATTCTGCACATGATCAATTAAAATATTAGCTGATTAGAAATTCCCCTGCACATTTTGGAATGTAATGTTTCTGTCATTATAGTATGTGAGGTAGAGAGGTTAATTTTCCTCCTTCATTTAATTAGTTTTTCTCTTCTATATTCTTAGCACAGTGACATCATCAAGGTTTACTGCCTCATGTTAATAGTCTCTCTAAAATAATAGTTGTTCTTCATCATCACTGGACAGTTTTAAATGTGAGATATTATGAAGTTAATATTTAATTTCTGTATCTCTTGATGTGCTTACTTTTTAATACCTTTGCTCATGCTTAGGATGTTCTTAATAATTAAAATAACAAGTCAGTTCAAGGTCTGAAACTGAAGATGAAGCTAATACTTTTCGAAACCTAAAATAAAGTTTTCTCTTGGACTGAAGACTATGTTAAGAATAGATCAGGTTTAAGTCTCTGTAATTCCGGAGTAGATTTTTTGGAAAAAAAACCCCACAACTTGTCTAGATAAAAATGTAAGGTAAATACACAGCCAGAGAGCACCTATCTTAGAAGTCTTTTCATTTGGACTATGTCTTCATATGACTGCATTTTCATCTGTACAGGACTTTGAACAGAGTTTAAAGGTGCCATAGGAAGGAAAAAAAAAAGGAAAAATGTGAGGATGAAGTCTGGGCTGCAGGCAGCTTAGACCTTGGCCTTGAGTGGATTTAATTGTGTCATGAGAAAGCAGAGAGGAGGAAAAACATCTACAAAATAACAAGATGTGTTTTGAGAATTGCCAGCACAAAGCTTGAGAACTGCCAACACCGAGAGAGATATCAACCACCTATCAGGGCTTGAGTTAAGATGTGTGAACAAAGACTTTTAGCCAATTAAAAATTATATATGTGTTCATGGACAGAGAAAGAGGCTATAAAAAGTTAAGGCTTCTATTAAGGGGGGCTGCTTGGGCTCCTTGGGCTCCTGGGTCTCTGGGCTTGCTTGCTACTTGTAGTTATTAGTTGTTAATAAAGTTGTTACTTGCCGGCAGTTGGATTACACCTCTTAATACAGACCACCACAAAAATATGCATTGTGTTTTGGACTGAAAGTGCTGTCTCAAAATAGGCTCAATAAATATATTTTTAAAAAATACTTCTCAACAGACCCTGACTTTACGGGATCCAGTGTTTCACTATACTGTGACAAATTTTTACAGTTCTAGCTATTACTTCTACTGCTTCATTTTCTTCTTTCAAAAGGAGTACAGTGATAATTCACTTCCAAGAAATTATTTTGAGGCATCCTGATTTCGTTCATTTCATCCCAAGACTTTTTAATCACTTCTTCATGAGAAGTAAAACTATTCAGTAACTGGTTTTTAACCTTAATTTAACCTACTTAAGTCTAGAAGAACTTACCTTAAGATAAAAATTGTTGTGTGAAGTTCTCCATGTAACATGTCAGAAGGATTTAGGATATTGAGATTAAAATACTTAATCACAATGGATAAAGTTGCTGAAGCACATAGTTCTCTTTACTTTGAAAACAGTACAAGCTGAACAGTGTTACAAACATGCTTAAAATTAGATATTTACCTTATTGTTGGGTGATATAAATACTTCTTCATATATATAGGGACTGTTTCCACTTTTGAGATTTAGTTCAGGGTACAGATTGGATATTTGAAAGAGTATCTGTGAGCATAATGGCAGGTTATGTTATTTAGTACTAGTCCCTTTATTTCTAATAACCACACTGTTCAAAGCAAAGGACAAGGACACTGTGGCTGATATTCTGATATATGGGTAAACATTTTCAAAAATAAATAAGGTCTCCCCTGATGACAGATAGCACCTTTTCTGACTATGACAGATAGCCATTCAGTGAGTTTTCTATATATCCACTGCACAAGTTCTATTTCATGAGCCTGATAAGGAAAAGTGATAGCAGATAGAAATCTGTGTCAACACAAAGTAAATTAAAAACAGGGGTCTTCCATCTGATAGTATCTTTTCATATAATTTTATTTCTTTAGCTAATGTTCTGTGTTTTACTTCAAAAGGTTATAGGAAAAGTGTGGCTGATGGATTATAAAGGAAATAGGCAAAACTGCACAGCAGGGCATAACATCAAGTGTAACAAAAAATGGTTGTTAGAGTAAGTATTATAGAACTTTATTTGATGTCACTTTATAAAAGCTATACTTTCCCTCCAGCTCTAGATAAAAAACTAGACATGAAGGAGACAAAATATATACGGATTTATGAGGATTGACATTGCCTATTTCCTGTGAAGTACTGTTGCCTAATGTCAATAATGTTTACATACTTCATGCTCTTCAAACTTTCTTTCATGCTTGTTTCAGATGTTATTTGATTCACTCCATATATTTTAATATTCAAGGAACTCATGAAAGAAAAATGGAAAGTTTTGAAATGGGAGTAGAAAATTCTATGTAAAATTCCTACTACCAGTGGTGGCAGATCTTTCTCTAATTCTCCATGGTTTGTACTGAAAATTCAAAAATTCTAACAATGGAGCTTTAGTAGATTACTGATTCATTCAAAAGGTTTTCAGAAGCATCTGGTATTTCACAAAAAAAACCCACAAAAACCAAAAAAACCAAACAACTATTGGGCTACTGAATGTTTCAAAGGAGGCAAAAACATACTAATTTGTCATAAACAGTAATACTGATCACTGTTTGTCACCAATTACTTTAGAAAGATATTTAAAGAGAGCAATACACATAATACACATTCTATTTGTAAAGTAATGCATTCTATGGTAATCAACATTGTCTTTAACCTTGAATCAACTGACAAAATTTGATTATAAGTACATGTTCTCTCTGAGAATAGAAGAGGTAACATAAGCAAAGAGCACACAAGAATACATTAAAATTACTTTTACAAATAGAATCCATTACAGTTTGATGATCAACAACTCATTCAACCATCATTTGTATGCTATGATTTTTTACCAAATGAAACCATTTACCAATATCCAGACTGCACAATTAATTGCAAAAGTTACTACTTATACTTTATAAAATCAATATTAAGGAAAAGAACAACTGGTATTTATAGGCCATTAGTATGTCATCTCTTTATTGTACATTTAGTAGTTTTGAAAAGTATGAGATTGATTATTCTGAAAGGTCTTTCTTTAACCTAGAGTTAAGATTGATCCACAATACTTTGTTCATGTGATTTCCAATTTTTCCATATAGGTCTAGCTGTGACATATTTCCCTTCAACTCTTGAGCCAGAAAATGAGCTTAAAACTTGAAAAATAAGGGAAGTTTTAAATTGTCAATTCAGGACAGCACTGAAGCACATATTTAAGTTTAATTATGTAATTGACTCCTACTGAATTTGCCACAGTTACATGAATTATAGTAGCTTTCTGCACTACTAATGAAATTTTGTAAGCCAAGTTTCTGATCCATAGTCTAAATAATTCAGAGAGAACACCTGTGTAAAGCAGAGGTAAAACGGTTCACAGACAAAGTTACCACTGTATTTTTATAGAAATGTGCTGTTGAATGAAAGGGCATTGTAGATATTCAATCCACTAAATGACTGACGAAAACACCCTATAGAATATAAAGGAAGATCATACCAATATCAGTAAAGTTTCTATAGAAAAGTTGTCATACAATATTCATTTATCTGGTGGGGTTTATAAAGGTAATTACTTAGGACACAAGCAAGACATAATCTTAAAAAAATTATAAGATAAAAACTACTAACATGAGAACATGCATACCCTATTGGCAAAATTGCAAAGATAAGAAATAAAATAACTGAATAACAGAGCTCAGGTTTTCATTACTTTTCGATTTTTTTCTTTTTCCCCAGAACAAAACACAAAAATACAGGACAGAAAATTACATACACAGAAATTTGAAGAGATAGGAGGATTCAGAGCAGAATTTTCAGCTCCTTCAAATCCCTGTTAGGTCGTAGAAATTCAAAAGGTTTCTTGTGTCTCATTATACTAAAAATCACACTTATAAAAATCTTTTAGAAAAATACAAAAATTGTAGCCATTATACAAATTTTTTGTTTGATTTGAACTTGGACAAATGAGATCAATTTTGTACTGAACTTTACATGGAATAAGAATCAATTATCATGAATAGAATGAAATCAGATTATTAAAAGTGCTTATAGTAAGGACATTTTAAATGTATTTGCCTAGGTTCTGAAAGCTTCCAACAGTGGAAGTCATATAAATGCAGCAGTGAACCTGCCTGCACAAAATTTTCCTTACAGGAGGATTCAACTTTGATAAATTATCCTGTATAAACACCAAATAGTTAGTTTGAATTGAAGCACAGGATATGAAAAATATGTCTATTTTGCTGACATAGTGACAATGCTATTTCCTCCTGGACATTAAAGTGGCTTCTCACTGGTGCAGTTTTAAAGCCTAAATTCCATTAAATTGTTCATGCACTGAAGAAACCAGATAAAGTGATTAAGTGTTTTAGAAACCAAAAATAGTCTTGTTTGTTTTCTTTGGAAATGGCTGGATATAGAAATCTCTCAGGACACTGTATGTCAATGGTATATAGAAAGACATTGTTGTAATTTTCTTTTATAATGTTCTTCTATATATGCAAAGTCTTGCATGCAGATAAAAATGGGGTTTCACAAAAGTTTTCATTTGTCCTCCATATTGACCAGATTTTCATCCCCTCCACAGTGTTAGCATCTGTGATGATGTCACTCTTTCTTAAAAGGAAGATATTTTACAGATATTTAAATATATTTATTTACCTGGAATTTACCCCCAAATCCTTTCACATTTTTAAGCAATATTTAAGAATTTAAATTAAATTCCAGATAGAGATTCAGACATTTTTTAACATAGTTTATAGGATATTTTATTGTTTCTGTACAAGTTTCCTCATATAAATTTATTCCCTGCAATTCTGTTTTCCTCATTTGTAATTTACATGCTTTCCTAACACTCACAGCATTGCAAGGACTCTGAGCTATAAGACAACAAAAGGAATATTTAGTATGCATATATTAGTGAAAATGGTCAGCCGGGAAACCTTAGAATCGAGAGATCTTAGGTGCTCTAGTGAGGCATGGTGCATGACTTTGTTTTGCATTCTAGCTAATTTTCTCACACTGTTTTACAAAACACACAGAGACCAGCACAAACACTCTATCTGCAGCTTGAATCTTCCCTTCAGATACTGCTAGTATTTCTTTAGAAGCCCCTGTGAATGAAGCACTGCAGCACTTGTAGCGACTTCAGTTAATGATTACCAACTCATATATCATCCTAATACTAGTGGTTATAACATTATATAACAGGACTTATGAAGGAGACATTTGTGAACTTGGAGTTCAGTGTGGGTTTTTTTTCCAAATAAGTCCATAGAAACAGGTTTGAAGCTTTTTTTACTAGTCTATTCCTACATGTGGTCCCTAATACTCTCCCCATTTGAAAAGTTAAAAATCTGAAAATGTTGAAACAGTTTCCCCACATCTGAAGCTTATAATTGGCAGGACAAAGTAAAGAGAAGGGTTTTGATATATTCAGTGTTTCCATTAAGCAATTAAATTATTTTCCCGTTAGTTTTGTGGTGACTTGGGTTTGGGTTTTTTCTGTTGTTGTGGGTTGGTTGATAGGTTTTTTTTCAATAACCCAAAGCCTACTGAAATATTTAACCATCCATAAAAAGAAAAGAGAAGGGTGTTTACAACTATATTGCTAAATAACGTAGACTAGAAAAGGGCTGACCTTTCTCACTTTTCCTATTGTTCTCTCTGGAAAGCTTTTCTCTCTATTACTTTTTCTATTTGTGGATGTTTGGATGCATGTAGGCAGGTGTCACAGGCATAAGAAAAGCACAAGAAAAATGGTAATTTGATACTTTGTAGCCACAATGTGGGGCAAAAATCCAAGTACCTAAAATCAATACCTTTAACATTGTAGAAAATTTGCTGCTGTGGTTTTTTTACCTTTCTATATTGGGGATGATCTGATTGCTACATACGTACCAACAAAGAGATATTGATCAGGACATTCTGGAGACAACGACAAAATTGTCTTGTGGTTACAATAATCCTTGTTCTTAGCAGGAAAGAAGAAACAAAATGTACATGATACTGCAAAAAATACCAATGTGATTTTTTCATGTTAATTGACATTCATTCCTTGTCATTTCCAGGAATATTTACGTAGGCTGAGGTTCAAGCTCAAAATGTCACCATGAAGAGCTGAAGAAAGGCTTAGACCCTGTCATTTCAGTCCCAGGGAAAACTTGGTATATCCCTCTTATTTTTATTCCTCAGGTGACAGAAGCATTAGGCAGTGATATTGTTTGTCCAGGACTGTGTCCTTTGGGAGCCAAACTCTCAACAGTGTCAGAGCACCAGCACTTCCTACCTTGGTTTGCAGGCACTTACAATGAAGGCAACGAGAAGATGCAGTGTATAAGTTAGTGTGAATTAGAAAGGCCAAAGAGCTTGAATGCAGGGGGACTAAATGTGATTAATACCTGTTACCGACTTTCTTTTGTCTCCTTGCTGAAACTCCCTCTCGATGAAAATAAAATCCCACCATAAGGAAACATTGAAACTATATATATATATATTTACATATATGTATATATATGTTTAAAATTTTATTCTTTCATTAAACTGAAGAGTTTTCCTAATGTACACTGAAATTAGATGTCTACTCCTTTTCTGTAAATTTTCTCAGTCCGGTATTTTACTTAGTTTTAAGGAGATTAAGTATATTTTCTGAATAACAAGCAATTTCCCACATAATGCCTCCTGCTTCAAAGAGAGTAGGGCCACAAACACAGAAAATTATGAATAGATGGTAATCATTTGCACTTTCACTGGACTGATCTTTATGCTACCCATCCTCCTTTCCCTGTTGTCTCACAATAATTCCTTCAGAACTGCATACAGAGAGATTACTCAGCACCAAAGCAGAGCTTTCCCCAACCTTGCTCTTCAGAGTACCTCCTGGCTACTTAGCTGGACTACAATAAGAGTGAAAAAGGATGTCTCTGCAAGATGGAAGGAAAAGCTAGTACAGCCCAAAACAGACCATAATTACAAATACAAATGTGTAGTCAGCTCATCAAAGTACTCAAAAAATTGGGTTTAATAATATTTTTCTAATTCATCATCTGGTATTATTTTAAATGTTAATATGATGCTATGGTACTTTATAGGCCACTGGGGTGCACCTGGTAAGTATAATAGTATGTATTTTACTGAACACTGACCTTCAACATTTTTTAGAAAATGAAAAAGTCATGGGTTTTTTTTTTCCATTTTATTTCTGAATGCCACAAATATTGCATTACATACGGGGTGGGGGGAGGAAGGGAGAATAAAAAGAGGATGGTGATTCAATGCCCAGATAATAATAGCTTGTAGAGTAATTTCAATGCCTTTGGACACACACTCAATATCCTTCTGACTTCCAGTCTCTGACAAGGGAATGAAAGCAGTTAGAATTAATTTCATGCCAAACTGGAAGATAAATCAACTATTTTTATAATTCATACTAAAAATCTACTATGTTGTTTATATCTTTTTATACAAAATAAAATAAATATTGGGGCTTTTACCCTGGAATGTTCTGCTAATTTGCTCATTTCAACACAGAGAGGCCTTATGTGGCTTAATGCAGGCAGTATAAAAAAGCAAATGTTATAAAACTGAGTACAGTGTTGCATTTTAGAGGTGTCAGGGACATTACTTTACTACTTTCACTTTGTTCAAAATTAGAACCAAATAAATTCCTCGCTAAATTAAATAATTTCACTCATACATATGATAGGAGACACCACAAAGGTGACCTGGTAAACATACTGACAAATAATATATCCTTAGCTGGATTCTCAAGACATCTCTGATATCATCCAAAACCTCTATAATGGTGAGTAGCAGGCAGGACAAAGAAACCTTGATGGGTTCAGGAAAAAGAAACTGTGATAATGAACTAACCTTCCAGGAAAACAGGAATCAGCAATAACTATTCCAGTAAATGATACTGTATGCCCTATTATGTATCCACAGTAAAAAGGTACAAAAAGTAAACTTCTGTCTGCTCAAAGAGAGCTTCTCTGCACCAGAGCCTTCCTGGGAATTCCTCCCTGACTCCACATTCCATGACATGATGACATGAATAATCACTGAAGTGAGACATTTTCCTTCATGATTGAAACAACTTGATGGGTGTTACAGTAGTAACTTTTTGTTTAATATATTTATGGGGCACACAGAGAGGCAAGTTCATAAGCATTAATTTGCTTCAGTAGTTGGAATTCAGTAATTGCTTTACACTAGCAATATATATATAAATAAATGTATATAAATATACTTGCTCTTTGAGTAGTATTATTGTAGTGGCTTGTACATATATACTATATATTTGACTTTAACAACAGTAGCTTCAAAGTAATTTGTTGTAAAGACATTCTCAGAAACTCAGACTTTTGTGACCATCTGTTTTGTGGAACACTGAGAACCCCACAGTCATCATCTTCACATACCTGACAGTTGGGGAACCCTCCCAGCTCATGATAGTGACCACTACAAAATTATAGCTAAACGAAATGTTAAATGACTATAATATCTAATGGAGAAGAGACTCCTAGCATAGTGGCAGAATGTTTAACATGTTTGATAAGGTCGATTTCCACACATTTGATAAGGTCATTCTCTGCTGTGCACTTCTAGATAGGGCATTCTTTGTTATGTACCATTCTACATTTCATCAGACTAACCTACCAAGGAGAAAAAAACCAGATTTTTCATAGCATCATAGAGCAGAATCAAAGAATTGGTTGGAAAAGAACTCCAAGGTCATTGAGTGACCAATCACCAACTTGTCAACTAGCATTAAGTGCCATATTCATTCATTTCTTGAACAGTTCCAGGATTGATGACTCCACAGCCTCCCTGGGCATCCCATTCCAATGCTCAGCCACCCTTTCAGTGAAGAAATTCTTCCTTATTACCAATCTGAACCTCCCCTGGTGCAGCCTGAGGCCATTTGCTCTCATCCTGTCACTAGTTTCTTGGGAAGAAAAGGTCAACCCCCACCTTGCTACAACCTCCTTTCAGGTAGTTGTAGAGAGCAACAAGGTCTCCCCCAAGCCTCATTTTCTTGGCTAAATGACCCCAGCTACCAAAGCTGCTCCTCATAGGACTCACTCTATAGACCCTTCACCAGCTTCATTGCTCCACTTTGGATACACTGTAGCATCTCAATGTCTTTTTTCTACTGAGAGGCCCAGGACTGAACACAGTACTCAAAGTGCAGCCTCACTAGTGCCCTGGTCCTGCTAGCCACACTATTTCTGACACAGGCCAGGATGCCATTGGCCTTCTTGACCACCTGAGAACACAGCTGGCTCATATTCAGTTGCTTTCAATCCACAGTCCAAGATCCTTTTCTGCCAGGCAGCTTTCCAGCCACTCTGTCTCCAGCCTGTAGCACTGCATTCCAAGTACAGGACATGGCTCTTCGCCTTCTTGGATTTCATACTGTTGGCCCTGGCCTGTTGGTTCAACATGTCCAAATCCCTCTGCAGAGCCTTCCTACCTTCCAGCAGATCAACACTCCCACTCAATTTGGTGTCATCTGCAAACTGGCTGAGGGTGTGCTCAGTCCTCTAGTCCTGATTGTCAGTAAGAATTTTAAACAGGTTTGGCCCCAATAATGAGGCTTGGGGAGCACCACTGTTGACTATCTCCTAAATGGACATAGCACCATTCACTAGTAGACTCTGGGCCCAACAATCCTGTCAGTTTTATAACCATATCTTAGCCATGGGAGACAGAGAGAATGGTGTAAGAGATGATATCAAAGCCTTCACGGAAGTCCACATAGACAACATCCACAGACTTTCCCTCAACCATTAGGCAGGTCACCAGGTCATTTCTTCATTACATTTATGATTAAAAAAGGAAAATATTGTTTACAATCATAAAATTTTTTTTGAACAAACAACAGCCTTACATAGGAAAGTTAGCTGGGTCATATTTTATGGACTGTCATTGAGAGAAAACCATTATCACAGCTAAATTTTCCATGTTGTTCAAAATTTTAATTTTACTTCATACTTAAGATTATGGCACAATTTTTATCTCTAATAAAATATAGGGGAAGCAGTGTTCCCCAGCTTGTAAAGTGCTACCACGCAATGCTGAGGGGGTAGTCTATGTTAGGATTCACCACAGAGGTAGGGCTCAGGTCCCTAGAGGAACAATCACTAAGATAATTTAAAATGCCTGAAAAACATCTCAGTGGGATGAGGCCATTGATTTATTCATAAATTTTGATCTGTTTTCACTTTGTTTATGACCCCATTTAATCACTACATGTTTTAAGGTTGTCACAACAATCTCTTCTAATATATTTTTTTATTATTATTAAATGATGCTTTAGAGGATGGTTCTATAATCTTGCCAATAATAATTTCACCATCTGTTTTTATGAATGAGAGTTACTAGTCAGTTTTGGCTACCTCCTGGTAAGATAAATATGCTAAAAGGTGAATAAACATGACAAATAAAAATCCTCTGTTAGAAATGTGCCTCCATATTTCCAGTGATTAATGACAAGGTTTGCCACTCATACTTCATACTGCAGGACACATTTGTCACTTGGTCTGCCTCAGCCCACCCTGTATCTCCTCCTTGACTACGCATTTGTCCCTCAAAAGATAGATAGCGTATCTGAAGAAAAAACACCTTTATTCTTTCCCATCACTTTGCATACTGTCACATTTCTGCATCATATTATGCTGCGTTCCTGCAAGTAAAATAGCCAATCTAGGCTATAAGTAATGATAAAAATAGAAATAATCCACTTTTTTTAACTATATCTATTATTCTACATTCATAACAAGTCTCTGGAACTGCTTATGATCTAGCATGGGCTTAAAGATTCTATAAATTATTATTTCTGGTTTTAATATCTACCATGTAATTATCATTTATTTTAATAGTGAGAAAAGTAATAGATTAGTGTTAAAGGTTCAAACAAAGTGGGGCGGGGGCTGGGAAGTAACTTTTCTCTCCTTCCCAACACAAAGATTTGGGGAGATGAAGTGCCAAGACTGGGAACAAAGGACTGCATGATGACTCTAGATTCCAACTTAATAGTGAGGTGGAGGATGGACAGGGGATTGTCACTGTGTTTTTGGGTGGCTATGGAGACTGCAAACTAGTTTTGCCGAGCTGGTGAGCGCTCCTTTTTCCTAGATTACTTCTTCCTGCTTTCCCCTTCCCCCTCAAACTTCTCCATGCACCTCTGGGCTTTGGAGAGACAGAGAGAGAGAGCCTTTTGGATTTTGCTATGGACTTCCTGAGGACCAATTTCCAGCTGTAAGGGGTT